>NW_026067977.1:950457-955275 GCF_014885135.2 Alexandromys fortis | reverse complement strand
AAAAACTCTAAATGCAAAGAGGTCCCACCTTCTGATGGCTTCTGTGGCTAGAGCTCTGGTTCCGTTTGGCTCCAGCAGCTTCCTATCATGGCACACACATGTCCCCACACCACAGGGACAGATAGTCTACCCTGGTCTCTCTTCCAACTCCAGGGTTATCCTGGGGTGCTTGATTATCTGATGAGACAGTCACCTGTATTCTGTCCCCCTCCAACACCATCAACCCTTTCCCAGCAGCAGCTGCTACCACCCACCTGCTCCTGGCAGGGCTCCAGGACAAGGTGAGGACTCTAAACCCCTTACAGCGGAACTGAATAGGTAAGGAGCTCTGACTGGCACAGACCACCTAATGATGGAAAATTTGCCCTGGCAGGCAGTTAATCAGCTGCAGTGGCTCCAGAGCTCTGGGTGGAGTCAGGGAACAAATTTATATGCTCCCCCTACATGTGTGGGGGGGACCGCCTCATCTCATCGGAGCTCCACTGAAGCTCACACACATCTGTAGCCTCTTTATAAGCTCTGGCAGCCACTCTCGAGGCCCCAGCGGAGTCTTGCCTGGTAAGAACAACTGAATGTACCTCCCCACCTCTTAGCCGTCTTCCAAGTACAGCATAAATTGCCTGTCCAGAATTTAAATTTCCTTGAATTGTGGTTTCTACCACTAGCACCTTGGGTTTATATAAAAGGGTAAAATTTCTGCCTTGGACTTTGACTATAAAAGCCCTTAACCTTGTTTTCCAGCTGAGCCAACTTTAAATTAAATGGCTTCATGTTGGAACATCAGCATCTGGAAGAGGCTCTCACAAAGCCTGTGATAAATCATCAGCTGCTGTGGGCGAAAGGTCACTTTAATTCTATATGCTCTGCCTGAAAATCAGTAAGGCAATAAATAACACCACCACAAAGACGCCGTGAACACTACAAAGGCTTCGTGGAGGCACCAGGACAGTCTTGTGTGGGCAGAGAAGGCAAGCTCTATGGAGTTGCCACCTGCTTGAATGAGAGGATTGGCCTACTGATAGGAGGTAATTGGGCAGCCCATGTTGTTACCAGTACCATCCCACAGCAGGACCTGCTATGTGACTTCCATTTATAGACACCGAATAACAGTCTCTTTTACCTAGTCTAAACCAGAAAGCTAGGATTGTTCTGAATCTTTATACAAGCATCATGACACCCAACACTCGCTCTGACAGCCAAGACAGCTACTAAGTGGCTGGTAGGCAGAATATACAGCGTGGTTACACCAGGAAAAGGCGTGCTTGATGTCCCACACTTGATTGAGTGAAATAGAGTAATATTTAACAACAGTGCTCAGAACAGCATGAAGCTTAAAATGTAATTATTTATTTCTGGAATTGTCCAACTAATACGTTTGGATAGTGCTGGACCAGGTGTAACTGAAACAGCAGAAAGCACACTGATGGATAAAGATAGATTTCCATTTCATCAATGAGGACGGGAGGTGATATAGTTGGGAAGGGTCTTTACTTCACGGGCTAAGTAAGGAGGCTTCTTAAAATCACCTGCCAGTTCTTAAGTGTTCTTGCCTTGGCACTGGGCACTTTGTTTTCCCTCTTGCTTTAGGTTTCTTCCATGGGGCCAGCACTATCCACCTCTTCTCCCTGTCTAACTCTATGTAGAGGCTCCAGTCTTACCCCAGGCCATCTCAGTGCCTCTCTCCGTGTCTTCTTACGCACAACTTTGCTATATTCTCTCAGTCTCTAACTGGCAGGGCCAACTGAAGGCTGCACTCAGCAAGCTAAGGACACGCCTCTTTTCGGGTGCCACTTGTTTCATATAGGGGAGGTGGGGTGGAGAGTGAGGACCGTCATGTTTTTTTTTCCTTCTGGAACAGGTAAGTTATTTAGAACTGTGTCTAGTATAGTACAAACACACACAGACGACAGCTGTTAGCGTTATCCTTGAACAATGCAACGGCTCTATCTTCAGGTTACTATGTTGAAAGCCAATACTTCAGCTGAACTCCTTAAAAGGCAAGCTCCTTCCAACCTGATTAGGACACAATGGGAAAGCCCTCGTGAATGAGATTACCGTTCTTCTGAGTGGAAGCCAGAGAGTACAATATGCCCTTCTGCCATGTACAGTCATAGTGAGATTAAAGTCATCCATGAGATGCTGGCCATTGCCAGACACCACATCTGTTGGTCTTAGAGGTTTTAGCCTCCACGATTTTGAGGAATCAGTTTCTTTCATGTATAAGTTACTCAGACTACTTTATTTAGAGCTTCCTAAACAGACCCAGACAAATGTTATTTTAGAGAGGGGGAAATTTTTCTGGTACCTGTGTATCGGTTCCAAAGATTTCTCTCTGAACTTGAAATTCTCACCAACTGGTTCTTCACTGACTTCCACATATAAAGTCTTCAGTGGCTCCTAAACTTTGCCAAATAAATGTATAGGCTATGAGCGCCTCACAAAGGTCCCTGTGTGATTCTGATTTCAGCAGTCCATGAGAACTGAAGTGGCGATGGATCGACTCTGTCTCGTGAGCTGTGTGGTTGTCTTGAGGTGCGATCTGTACAGGAAAGAGTAAAACGTCAACACAACTATTTACTTGAGAACGTAGATAGGTGGCTTTTGCGTGTGTCCATCTCAAGACTTCTCATTTCTTTCCAGCGTTCCCATGCTCCTTGTTCTGACCCCCTTGCCAGATCAGTTCCTTGAGCCCAGTTCTGACCTGCTCCACTTCCCCAGTGTCCTGTTCTGTCCCTTCTCATTCCACCATGCCAAGACTATGGAAGCTTCCTCATGTGTCTCCAGAATGATCCGCAATTGTTTCCTAAATGCTCTCACCTTCTCTTTCCTTGCCTCTCTACTGTTCAAAAATGGTAACTGCAGCACTGTTCCCGTAAAAAAAAAAAAAAAAAAAAAAGCAAACAAACAAACAAAAAGCTCATTCTTTTCAAAAGCCCCGAGTGGCCCCTCAACCTCTCAAAGTGACAGCTTCAGTAACCACTCCCACAGCCCCTCATTTTGATCCCGAATATCTCTCCAGCCTCATTGCTGGACATTCTCCATCATCCCTTCTGCCATGGTCACAAATGGCCTGTGTGTTTTTTGTTTCCCCTTTTGTTTTGAACATACAAATTAGGATTTACTAAGAAGAATGAGGTCCTTGGATGGGTCATCGCATGAGTGTCTGAAACAGCTAAGAAATTGCTGTGTCAAGGCAAGTCCCCACTAAGACATGGGGAATAACCCTGGTGCTTTGACTTGGAGTCTTCATTGCCCTAATAAACCATGAAATTCCTAAGTCTGACCTTCCTGCTCTTCCGTGTACCAGAACCTTTCTCTCTCCAGTCTATACACAATGTAAGAGCTCACTGATGTTTACTAGAGAGGTAGTTGTATGAACAACTGCTCTGGTTTGCCCATCATTGGTGGATGAATGAAGATCCTGCTCACATGGGGGACTATGGTCTTCGTCCTGTTCTCTGACCACATCTCCTGGCTCTAGGCCATGGGACGCATTTGGGCCCAGGAGGAAGACTAAACACAACACGGCATTACCATATACCCACTCCAACTGAAGAAGAAGAAATGGAGACAGGTTCATCGTCCCCTACTGCTCTCTGCCTCCTGGGAACTTACTCTGGAGTGACTTGGAGTGATAGCTCCAGAAATTGACCTGGGGCTAATGTTACAGGGAGCAGAAGACAGCATGGCTCATTCTAACAGTTCTGCCTTGAGGGAGAGTTTGCCCATGATCAGATTCTTCACCAAGCCCAGGGACCAGCTGGGCTGGTCTTCTGTTATATTTCAATGTTACTAAGGACCAGGGTGTCTGCACCATATAGGAGACTTCCCCAAAGGATGTGCAGAGCAAAGTTTTCCTGAGGGCTCAGGGAGGGAGATGTTCCTCTTGAGCAAATGGCTTGTTCTTATTGTCTAGGTACCACACTTCCTGGAATCGATTATCTGTCCCCCGGACCCGCCCCCCCCCCCTTTTTTTCTTTCTTTTTTCTGGACAACTTAGAATCAGAGCAGCAACAAATATCTAGGATTTATGGTACTCATGTTTTATATCAAATATTTTACTAATTCATCATCCTAATGTTGCAGACCTGTTTCTATTTTTCATTAATTTCTCATTCAAAAACCACTTTTGTACTGCATTTCTTCTGGAAACCTCTCTAAAATTCTTCTAAAATAGGTCACAACAGAAACAAATCCTAGTTCCTTGCTGTAACAGATATTTCACCATGCTCATCATAATACTGGTTACTATGTGTGGAGAATGTTGTGGTTCCGAGACTCAGAACTAACTCCCTTACAGGCAGAACAAAGGAAAAGGCCAGTGCACTGCTTCAGACTACAGCTCACAAGTGGTGCACATACCCCAGAGCCCACCCAGAAGCCTGAGAAATGTGAATACACTTCCCAGGGATACAACTACTTACGTCCAAATTAGTAACTAGTCAGAGGAGCCTCGCCCGTGCCTGGGTGTTTTCACTCTGCAGATGTGGCTAGATTGCAGCCTCTTCCTCACTGGCACAGCTGTCTCCAGCTGCAGATTGTAGTTCTGCACACACAGGCAGCTGTGGGGAGAGAGGCACCACAGCTTAGCCATCTCTTTCAATAAAGAAATAATCACCATCAGCTTTAAACACCACTGTGGTACAGGGGGTCTCTGGGCAACTTGGGATCATCCACTTATTCATGGATCCCCACTGTGAGTTAGGCATTACATGTCAGGGAAAATCAGGAAATCAGGGAATGTGAACAGGAAGATGAGGACCTCCAGGTAAGCAAAAAAAAAAAAAAAAAAAAAAAAAAAAAAAAAAAAAAAAAAAA
>NW_026067977.1:948874-950432 GCF_014885135.2 Alexandromys fortis | reverse complement strand
AAAAAAAAAAAAAAAAAAAAAAAAAGCTCCAAATAAGGTGAAAACAAGGACTGTAAGACTGAAAAGAAGTATGGGGGTTGAGAAGAGGGAAGGAGTGAGGATGTGGTCCCTTGGCTTAAACAAGTCAGGAATTTTCAGAGCCTGAGCTACATTCTGAAATGGCCAGAATTTGGCCATTGCATACAGCGCGATAATAATAATACATGGAAGTGTTCAGCTCATGGTGTGTTTGGAAAATGGGGGTTCAGTTCGCCTCATTTCAATGATACAGTTATTATTGTATGTCATGGAAATAGCGTAGGGGTAGATCAGTTTCTCCTTTTTATTCCCAGAATCTGTTATGGATGGTCTCGTTTATCAACAAGGTAGAAGCCCAGTGTCCCTGCTAATTTCCCAACACCCCGACAAAATCAACGTTAGGGAGGAAGAGTTTAGTTCACCTGCAGTTCTGGAAAGACGTAGTTCATCATAGCTGCAGGAAGGAGTAAGCAGCTGGACCGTAACATCCACACTTAATGAGTGACCACCAAGTGGGTGGAGCTGTAAAGCCTCAAGACCCACCCCTGAGACTGACTTCTTCCCAAGAGACTCCACTTCTTAAAGGTTCCACAACTTTCCCAAAGAGCACCGACTGGGAACCAAGTGTTAGAACGTGTGAGCCTATGGGAGGTGTTTCACACTCACACGACAGCATCTGGATAATAGAGACATGACAAGATCTGAAGGATACTGGTGATGATAGGACTTTGTTTTCCTGACTCTTCTCAGAGAGATAGAACTAACACCCCTTTTCCAGGGAAGACTCAGGGAGCCTGTTTGTAAATTAAACTCATCTTTACTGTTCTGGTCCTTGGTAGCTACTTGGTGTAGCAATCAATGACGGCATGGACTATGCTATGATTAAGAGATGCTCAAATTATTAGCAATGACAGCCATCTTGTATCATTGGGAATATGGAAAATCTTTGGGCTAGTGTACCACAATTACACGCACGAAATAAAGCTTTGCGGTAGGATACCGAGAAGACACTTTGATGGGTTTTGTTGTAATGGGTTTACCATTTACTGTATGGTGTAAGTATATAATTATTTATTTAGATGTTTGTCAAAACTTTTCTATTTTTTAAAATAAACTGGGCAGCATATAGTTAAAAATTGGAAGTGCAGGCTTAATGAAGTATTAAGAACAACGTTTGTGTCTCAAGAAAGGTTATGATGAACATGGAATGTACAAAAAGTTTGCAGACATTTACAGTCTGCTGTGGGGAATAGAATCTGCAGAAAATCAGAGAACACAGATCCACCAAGGAAGCATCAAGCTGGGCCTTAAAACTTCTGTTGTTAAGAAGTATGTCCTCCACTGTCACTAAGACAAAAAGGCAACCTACTGACTGGGAGAAGATCTTCACCAACCCCGTAACAGACAAAGGTCTGATCTCCAAATATATAGAGAACTCAAGAAACTAGACTTTAAAATGCTAATTAACCCAATTAAAAAATGGGGCACTGAACTGAACAGAGAATTCTCAAAAGAAGAAGTTCAAATGGCCAAAAGACAC
>NW_026067977.1:856785-944483 GCF_014885135.2 Alexandromys fortis | reverse complement strand
GAGTACTATGCTGCGGTAAAAAACAATGACTTCTCGAATTTTGCATGCAAATGGATGGAAAAAGAAAACACTATCCTGAGCGAGGTAACCCAGACCCAAAAAGATGAACATGGGATGTACTCACTCATAATTGGTTTCTAGGTAAAGGTCACGGAGTGTATAACTGGTGAACCTAAAGAAACTAAATAAGAAGTTGAACCCAAGGAAAATCATATAGTTATCCTCTTGGCTAAGGGAAGTAGACAAAATTGCCGGGGAGGAAATTGATATCTTAGGGGTGGGTTGAGGATAAGGGGGGATGGGAGAGAAAAGTGAGAAGGGGAGGATTGGGGGAACTTGGGGAAACAGGATGATTGGAATAAAGGAAGGTTGGATAGGGGAGCAGGAAAGGACATATCTTAGTTAAGCGAGCCACCTTAGGGTTGGCAAGAGACTTGAACCTAGAATGGCTCCCAGGAGCCCAAGGCGATGTCCCCAGTTAGTCCCTTGGGAAGCTGAGTATAGGGAACCTGAAATGACCTTATCCTATAGCAATACTGAGGAATATCTTCCATATCACCATAGAACCTTCATCTGGTGATGGATGGAGATAGAGACAGAGACCCACACTGGAGCACTGGACTGAGCTCCCAAGGTCCCAATGAGGAGCAGATGGAGGGAGAACACGAGCAAGGATGTCAGGACCACGGGGGGTGCACCCACCCACTGAGACAGTGGGGCTGATCTATTGGGAGCTCACCAAGGCCAGCTGGACTGTGACTGAAAAAGCATGGGATAAAACCGGACTCTCTGATCATGGCGAACAATGAGGACTGATGAGAAGCCAAGGTCAATGGCAAGGGGTTTTGATCCTACTTCATGTTCCGGCTTGGTGGGAGCCTAGCCAGTTTGGATGTTCACCTTCCTAGACATGGACGGAGGGGGGAGGACCTTGGACTTTCCACAGGGCAGGGAACCCTGACTGCTCTTTGGACTGGAGAGTGAGGGGGAGAGGAGTGGAGGGAGGGGGAGAAGGGTGGGAGGAGGTGGAGGGAAATGGGAGGTTGGGAGGAGGCGGAAACTTTTTTTTTCCTTTTCTCAATAATATATATATAACCAAAAAACAAAAAAAAGAAGTATGTCCTATGAGCGAATACTTTGGTTTTACAAGCTTATGTTATTTAGAACTTCAAAAATGATTTATATGCTTTTTATTTTAAATGTACCTATGTGTAACTAAGTGTATATATGTATAGCTCATGCATATACACCCTGATGCATATAGTTCCTTGCAGAGGCAAGAAGAGAGCATCAGATTCCCTGGAGCCAGAGTTACTGTTGGTTGTGAAGCATTCGGCATGGGTGCTGGGAACTGAACTCCTGTCCTCTAGAAGAGAATCAAGTGCTCATAACTGTGGAGATGCCTTTCTAGCCCCTATCGGGCACTTTTATAGCTCATTTTGAAATATTAATTTTACTTGGGCAGACCAATTCCTCTAAATTAATATCATCTATGCTTGATCCTGAATTAAGTGTTTACTGATTGAATGTGATTTGAGGTGCTTTGCTCTGGGGTGAAGAGTGTTTCACTCTTGCTTTTATTGCAGATCCATTCTGCAAACCTGAATTTCTTTGTAGGAGTCCTTGTTTAAATCACTTGCCAATCTTACAAGAGCTGAGTGAGATATTGATAAATTTACCTATTTTAATATATGCACCAAAGCCAACCTGACTCAATTAAACTGCAGCAAGCTAACGGTGTGCTAAGGTATCGAAGTCACCCTCACTCCAGGTGTGTGAAGATAGCATTCTTACCTTAGAGCCTTTGCATATTAAAAGCGACCACCAGACATTGGGGTTGAGCAGAAGGGCCATATCAACCAAGATCTTAGCAAATAGGAGAGATGTTAAAAATTAATACCAAATTTTTCTATGAATAATAAATATAAATACAAATTAGAATACCTTCTAGTAACATCTCCCTTTGTATACCTCTACTGCATACAGCTGCCATTGTGTCCTTAGATAAAGAGATCAGCTTCTTTGTCAACAAGTTCTCCCCCACCCCCACACACATATCATGTGGATATAGGACAGATGGAGATCTCATTGTATTATTGTGCGGATTTAAATAGGTTAACACCTGTGAAGTCCTTAGAAGATTCCTTCAAGCCTAGCTATCAGTAAGGCTTGTGTTTGTTGTATTATTCTTATCATCATTATTATTTACTATCTACTTATTATGCCAAGTCTTGCATAATGACTTAATGAATCAAAGAAAGGCCCACGGTGAAGTCACAACAATGTCCTCTAGTTATTTGAAAAGACCAGTCCTCTCTTCATTTTCATGATCTGTACAGGCCTGGGCTGATCAGAGCTGGTGGAAATCAGGAGTGGCATTATACCCACCTTACTCATGATCTAAACTGAATTCTTTCATCCAGTAAAATGGGGTAACAGTGCCCACTTAGCAAGGTGATCAAGAGAGATATGTTATTTATGTCAGACTGTGGATGCAAAGCAACAAACACAGTGCCCAGAAATCTGGGTATATCGATATCTCAAACAGCCAAACCTGTGGCATCCATTGTCTTCCATCCCAGACAAAACGAGTGTGGCCATTTCTCGCATGTTCAGGCTTGCTGGTGAGAACAGCTGGGAGGGAAGTCAAGCTGGAGTTGTAGATCTTGACTCATGGTGGAGCCTCTTCCAGGCAGAGTTCTTAAGTCACCATATCACCATGGGTTAAAGGAAGAAAAATATTGATGTTTTATTGAGTTTCTCCTATAGGTCAGATCATGTGTCATGGCTGTGATCTAAACAATGAGCCGGTGCAGAAGGAATGCACAGCTGAGACGGATGAGATAAACCTTCCGCAGCCTTGACTCCTCCAAGACCCAGTAAATTGCTTCCTTTATTTAATTACAAATTAATTGAAAACATTCCCATGCTGAGCAAACAGTACTGGTTCCCGATTTGTTGATAATAGTTTAATCCGCCTGTAATATCCCATAGACACCAATGCATGGTTATGTCATCAATTTTACACTTGCAGCTCTGAATAAACATGGCTGCCTGAGGCCAGGAACAGGATAGATGCAGAGGGAGGCATACTGCAGGGAGAGTAACTCAAAGGTAAGTTGATCAGATGGTCTTGGATAGAACCGGTCCTGAGAGGTCCTGGCAGAAAGACAGTTGGGAGCAGTGGAACACTTGACGACTCAGAAATTTCTGGAAGGTAGCAGCACTGTGTTTGTCAGGGTGTGGATTCATTAACCTTGAGTTTACTTTTTCTCTTATTCAGTTAAATGCCTCCTCTCAGGCCAGAAGACTACTTCAGTTGTAGGGCTTGAGGAGCTATAATGACATCAATCTGCTTATTGGCACCTATCAGGTCTCTCTGTTGTCCCTTCTGCCTCTGTAAATGTGCTTATCCTATAGCCCACATTTATTTGCCTATGGAGTGGAGCATGGATCCCATTGTGTGTGGTAACTCTCTCCCCTATGTGATTAACTCAGAGCAGAGTATCGGCAGAGGGATTTTTACAAATAAGGATAGATGCCAACAGAGCAAGGGGAGCAGTGCTCCCGATGCTCAAGACCCACTTTAAAGGGGAAAGCGAGACTCAGAAAATGTTAAATTTGAAGGATTTTGGAGGCCTTGCCATGAACTGGAACATCGGAGTGGAGTACTCGCTGAAAATTCACTCAGAAAGGCCTGGCGAGTGACTCACTCTTCCCTCTTCTTAGCGACTCGTGCTCTTCCCCTGTGCTTTCCTACAGAGTCTGACTGTCTTCCAGGCCAGGAGAGCCTTGGGGGCTTTCAGGTGGGGAGTGTCAAACTGTAATTTCCTTCACCTAATCCATGCTTGACGCATGGCTTACAGAATCAGTAAGCATTTTATATATGAAGCACTAGGAGAGGGGGAAAGAAAGACAGGGAGACAAAAGAAGGGACTGAAAGGGTTTTTAAATCATGAAAAGTGTTTCTTTCAAGTTAAGTCAGAAAGCCGAAGTTGACTTTTCATGATTTGGGTTTAAACGTTGATAAGTTTGTATCAGTTCATGCAACCACTCAAGCTGCATGTAGTCATCACTAGAGCCAATGTCACAGCAACTTGAAGAATAATGCAAACAATGGTTTCACTAAGTAAAGATAAAGCCAACTCAAATCCAGACCTTGGGGAGGCAGCGTCCACCCCTCACTGTAGTGATTGGTTGCTGTATTATAGCAGATCACTGAACTGGTAGAGCCAAGATAAAATACTGATTGTAGTGATATTTTTTTGGAAGTCTCCTGCTCACACTTCCTGAATCCTCATTTCCTTCTTGGGTCTCTGAGGGAGTTGAAGACTAGAAAGTGATACTTATGGTTTTCCTTGTTTGCCTGATGCAGAAAGCAGGTTATGATAGAAAGTAAATTAGGTACAAGACTTTGGACTCACCAAGATAGAATAGATGTGGAGTATTTTCTCTGAATTTGTCAGATGCAAGTGGACTAGACATTTTTGATGTATTTATTGCCTATATATATTGTGTATAGTCAGTATATATTATTGAATATAGTTTTTTTCTATTAATTGTAGCCTTTTATTTTGGACAAAAAGTGGAAATTAGTGATATTTCATTCTTATTTTAGTAAATAAAGCTTGTCTGAAGATCAGAGAGTAAAACAGCCACACTGATCAGCCATATAGACCAGGCAGTGGTGACACACACCTTTAATTCAAGTAGCCACACTAGTTTGTCATAGAAACTGGGTGGTAGTGGTGCACACCTTTAATCCCAGCACTAGAGAGGAATATAAGATGGGAGGAGACAGGTTTTAGGCTCAGTCACATTCTGAGGATTCCCAGAGGCAGAATTGCCATTTTTGGACTGATGTACAGGTAAAAGTCAGTGGCTAGCTGCTTTGCTTTTCTGGTCTCAGGTTGAACCCCAATAACTGTCTCTGCATTTTTATTAATCATGCTCCGACTTGCAGTGGAATTCAGAATGGAGATGTTTTGCTCAACTGTATCTTGCAAACATCAGAGAAAACAGCAATGAAATTCTGATTCATCTAACTGATAATTTGAAACACAAAATGTCAGGAATAAACAAGGGGGCTCTGTCTAAAGAAAGATTCTGATCAACTAAAAAAATAAATAAAAGGTTTCTGTCAGTTAGAATGTGCTCCTCCACAGGTAAGAATTCTGCTACCTGGGCATTGTTTAAGGAGACACCTTGGCTCTCATTGAGGTATAAGACAGACCTGAGAGCTGGTTTATCAGAGACCTGGCATTGCCGTCAGCACTTCTGAGCTGCCTCTCTGCTGTGCTGTGGCCACATGAGCTTCATGTTCTATCAGTTCTTCAGGTTCTATCAGTGCAAACAGCTGAGTGTTGGTAGCAATTGAATCTCCTTTTCTGTTCCCACCCATCTGCAAAGAAAAAAAAAACATCCTTTTTTCCCCCAAAGACAGAAGAAAAATATTTTTCAAAGCTTTAGCAAGAATATGTTAGTTTCTGAATCTGTTGGTGGTAAATAAGATGGCAGTTCTGTAAGAGCTAACAGGGCCACTCCTGGAGCCAGAGATGCTCTTTGCTGACCCTGGGTTTTATGGATTTCATGGAGAAGAAGGGAGGCAGAACTTAGCAATGGTCTACTTGCAGCAAACAGAAGAGTGTGGGGACTGAACATTTGGATAGTAAGTAGGCAGTGCAGGCTTAAGTGCATAGTTTGACAGACTGCCGAGTGACCAAGGGCTGTACATAAGATTAGAATCAAGGACAAAAGTGGCTGTCAAACAATTGACTTCTGTATATAAATATCTTGGGAAACTTAGCTATTTTTCTTTAAATATCATTAGTTCATAGCTACAAACAAAAGATGAAGGAGGTCTTAAAGATATCTATGAAATGGGACATGATTGTCTCTCATTTTCCACACAGTTAAACTAAAGCAAAGAAAGTCTGAATCCTTAGGATAGATGATTTCAAATTCAAAGGAGTAAGTTGATGGACCGTGCATGTGTTGCCCAAGGCCCTGCTAATTGTATAGCAGAGTGCTGTAAAACATGCTTTCAAAATACTGCAACATAAATACTCCTGTTATCACAGAAGATGAAAATGTGTAGGAAAATGTGAATGAATTATTTAGGGATGGTGAGATACTCAGTGGATAAAGCATTTGCTAGAAAGGTGTGGAGACCCAAATTTAATCTGCTGGGTCTCATAAAGCCCAGGCATGAGGCCCTGTGTAACTTCCTGAGCCTAACTCAAGTTTGGGGACCTGTCTTTGGCCATAACTTTCGCATATGAGTGATTCAGCCCAGCCCGACCTAAGCCCGCCTCTGCCCAGCCACTGCTAACATGGTTAAATATTATTGGCCCTTATTCCCCATTCCACCTCACCCCATCCCAAGACTCCCACCCCCTATCACAATCTTATATAAGTTTATGTCTGATACAATAAAACGAGATTCTGCTTCGACAAGACTCCCAGCTAGCTCAGTGTGTTTCTCTCTCTCAGGTTGCCACGGGGAAGGTCTGGGTGTTGAAATTCACCATTTGCTCAGCCCCAGGGAGAGACCTGCAGACAGGCTCTGTCACACACCTATCTGCTGGAGATCCTGGCAAATTCCTATAACCCATGTAAAGGTGGAAGGAGACAGCCTATTAAACAAAGCTGTCCAATGACTTCCACACATGTACTGTGTCGTTCACACCCAAGCTCAAATTATGCACACACACACACACTAATAATAATAATAATAACAACAATGACAATAAGCCTTACAGTATCTAGACTAGGAAGGTTATAGGTGACAACATATTTTATTTATTATTTCATAAGTGATAAAAGAGTATGATGGGGCTTGGAGAGATATCTCAGTGGTTAAGGGCACTGACTGTTCTTGCAGAGGACACTGAAGTTTTGTTATTCACTGGTATACCTTTAGTCATAAAGCTGACACTCTAATGTCATTGTCCCTGAAATTACCAGAGCAGAATGAAGCCACCTCTGCCCCGGTGAGGAGTGTTGTTTACTCGGTTGCTTCTTATTTCCTTGCTAAGCATTAAGTTTGTTTCCATCTGCATCTGTGAAATATCTGTCATCCAGTCCCCCAATTTTGTCTCCCCAACATTCTCAGAATTCATATAAAGATGTCATATTAATCTCATGAAATGCCTACTCTCTAGACTTGGACTGAAGAGGAAGAAGGAGACAGCCTATTAAACAAAGCTGTCTTTGTTTAGCTTTTATAGCTAAATATTCTTTTCAAATATATACCTCTTGACCTATATTCTTTTTTTTTTTTTCTGTCTTACAAACTTTATTAGTGCTGGGGAAAGGAGGACAGGCAGCTCCGGTCTCTCCCTACATTACTGCTTGCCGTTGCCATTGATGGGACGGTTCACATGGTCAGGGGAGGACAGGAAGGCCTTGATCTTGGGCCGGGCACTGAGGCGCGCCACATAGGCACTGAGCAGGGGGAAGTTGTCCAGGCAGCCAGGGGCCAGGACCTGGTGGATCAGCAGCAGATTTAGCAAGTTGTAATCGGCGAAGGAGATCTGGTCACCCACGATGAAGGCTTTGCCTCCTTGGTTCTGGGACAGCAGGGTCTCGAAAGGTTTCAGGTGTCCAGGCAGGGCCTTCACATATTCATCCTTCCCTTCCTCATATTTGGTGTAGATGAGGGTGATGTATTTCAGGCGAAGGTCTTCCACCCCGTCATTCACCATATCCACCAGGGCAGCCTCCTTCTGATCTTTTCCATAAAGCCCAAGGGATCGGCCCAGGTGCCTCAAGATGGCATTAGATTGGTACAGGGTAAGGTCTCCATCCTGAAACTTGGGGAGCTGCCCATACAGACAGGTGGACTTGAGCACGCCTTTCATTCAAGTATCTATGGACACCACCTCCTCCTTCCAGCTCTGGTCCTGGTCAGCCAGGAGTATGCGCATGGCCTCACAGCGCCCTCGAACTGGGAAGTAGACAATGGTGTATGGCGGCATGGCTGCTGTGTAGACGTAGACGGAGGCACGAATTCCGAGCTGCGTAGACAGTAACGGATCTTGGGTGTGGAGCCAGCCTTGACCTATATTCTTAATGTAGGTGAGTGATCAAGTTCCACAGCAGAGTCTGAGAATTTCCTTTGTAAATTGTACAAAGTATTTATGATTCTTTATTTTCAGGATCACCTTGAATGGGACATTGGACACCCAGGTTAGACACCCTTTCTAGATCTGTCTATGAATATATTTCTGGGGGAGATTAATATTTGAATTGTTGGACTAGGTAAAGTAGGTGATTCCCACCTACACAGTTGAACTTTTTTCAATCTGTTGAGAGCTCCAATAAGACAAGAAATAAAAGCAGGAAAAATTTTCTCTTTGCTTAACATCCAGCGCTAGAGCATTGTATTCTTCTGCCCTGGATGGGAATTTGGACTATTAGCTCTCTGGATCTCAGATGTATACCACTGGCATTTCTGGGGCTTTAACACATTATATGACTTCTCAGTCACCTAAATCATGGGAGACAGTTCTTTATGCTAAATCACAGAGATGTGTGCACATGTGTCCTATGGGTTCCATTTCTCTGACAAATCCTTACTAATAATACGGAGTTTCAGTGTTAGCTTCCATTTCGGCGTCCTATTAATCCGTTATCATATAAGGCACACACTCAAACTTTGGTATCCTTTCAATGGAATCAAGTGCAGACACGTAATGACAGATATATAATTAAATAGTCAAATGGCTTGAGATTTTCCAGATGGGAACCCCTGAGAAGATGTAAAGGTCTATTTTTAGAGGAATTTCTCTCCTTTCTTTTCATTTTGCGCAGCTGACAGATCTCTCAGACAGAGTGCTGACATGTTGTGATGGCCCTTCTTCTGGGACCAATTTTGTTGACAGGCAAACCCAATTTGACATTGTTCAGGGCTGTAAAATCCCCCTCCTGTCCAGGCACGGCATGTACAAATTGACCATCTTGGCTCTTCCGTGTCCTTTAGTAGTGGAGAAAAATGGGTAAACGGAATGTGGAGGGCTGTTAGTGGTGCCGCTCACGTGGAAATAGAACCCATCACTGCAGTGGGTTGAGATTGAATTGATTCAGATAAATAAATTACATCATTGTACAACTACAGTGTGATGGGAACTCGAAGAGCAGCGAGTGGCTGGCTGCTTCATCTAAGTTTCTGAGTGAGAGCTTTGACTCGTGGTTTTGAAGTATGGTTATTTCACTTACCTGGGGTCAGATTAGATAGATCAAACAAATTCTGTTTCCTGCTTCAGGAAAATAAATCTCCCAGTTTTCTCATCATTCAAGAGCAACTGCACCCATCACAAACTGCCAGCATTCACCTCAGAGCTCTTCTCTCTTCCACACCAAAG
Source organism: Alexandromys fortis (assembly GCF_014885135.2). Classification (NCBI taxonomy): domain Eukaryota; kingdom Metazoa; phylum Chordata; class Mammalia; order Rodentia; family Cricetidae; genus Alexandromys; species Alexandromys fortis. The sequence goes on along the minus strand of NW_026067977.1, from coordinate 935,118 downwards.
AAGAAGCATGGAAGGAGAGACTGGCCAGTCAGCTAGGCTTCCCCGATATGATGGTTATGTCCTTACACAAGACGATGGAATTTCTTCTACACAGTTATGACAGGTCTTCACCAAGGGCTTAAAAATGTCTATTGGTTATTTATTTACTCATTGTGAGCCTGCCATGTGGGCGGCAGAGTACAACTTGTGGAAGTCAGTTCCCTCCTTGTACTGTAGAGGTGCCAAGGATTGCACGGTATGCAGAGTTTTCCTGTCCTGACCACCTGCTCCCAAATAATGGGCAGCCACTTCCCAAATAATTGACTCGAGACTTAATATAAATTATAAATACTTGGTCGATAGCTTGGGCTTATTACTAACTAGCCTTTACAACTTAATTCATTTTTGGTAATCTACATATTGCCATGTGGCCTGTGGCTCCACCTGTCCTTCAGCATGCCTTACTCCCTCTGTGTCTCCTGGTAATGCCACTGACTCTGCCCTTCTTCCTCCCAGCATTCTCAGTTTGGCTTTCCTGCCTAACTTTATCCTGTTCAGCTATTGGTCATTCAGCTTGTTTATTAAACCAATTATAGTGACATATATTCACACGATTTACAGAAAGATCATTCCACAGCATTAAACTCATGTAGTAAATGCGTTGATATGATGAGCCATGCCATTTTATTTATTTATTAATTATTTGCCAGAATTTCAACAGAATTATAGCTTTAAAGGCATTACTTACCTGTGTCTCTACTATAGAAAACTTAACCAATGTGATGATTGCCTCTTGGAGATATATGTCTGTATATGTAAGGGAGAGGAATGAGGAGCTAAATTGAAAAGAGTTCTCTGCCAGAGCAGAAAGTACTTCAACTATTGATACATCAGCTTCTTGAATACATTCCTTCAAAGGACTCAGATCTCCTTAAACTGACCTAGGATCAGGATTGATCCCAGAATCTAGAGGAGGCTAGTACCTGTTGGAAATGGGAGCATAGAAGGATCAGCTTTTCTGTAGAACCAAGGGGAGGATGTAGAAAATTTATTGTCCCTAGCATCTCATCTTTTCTACTCTCTCACCATTTAAAGCATCACTACCATACACACAAATGGCCCTGTATATCCAGTCTTGACAGTTCCTCAAAACTCCAACTTAGTTTAACAGTTGCTTGATAGGTGTTCTCAGTAGAAAACATGTGTGCACAAATTGTGTATCACACATACAAACACACTCTCAGAAGATTCCCACTCTTTCTTAAAAATGGACCCTTATTGTTTGATTGGTTATAAAAATATGTGCTTTTCATTTGATTGAATTTTAATTTTTAAAAGTAAGTTGTTATAGTACTGTATAAGACACATGGTCTGAGACTAGGAGGGACATGGTCTATGACAGAACTTTCCATTAAATACTTTGCTCAAGAGCCCAGAAACATATATTCTGGGATATTAAATGAGGATCTTAGTCTCTGTCAGTAACTCTGGAAGGGATAAGGAAAATGTCCATGTCACTCTGGGTTGTGGCCACCCATTGCCATTCTGATGGTATGGAGTTTGGAACCCCATTTAAAAATGCCTGGGCACAATTCCTCTGAATTCTTCTAAATGTACTTTGGTCAAGATCACTCTAACAGGGTTGAAAAGATGTCTCAGCAGTTAAGGGTGTACACTTTTCTGTACTGGTGAAACAGGGGTTAGTTCCCAACACCCACCTGGTGGCTACACCCTACTTTAACGCCAGTTCCAGGGGATCTGGTGCCCTCTTCTGATTTAGCAGGCATCAAGCACAGACATGCAAGTGGTGCACAGACATACATGCAGGAAAACAAACCTCATATACATAAGATAAACAGAAAAGAGATCACTCTAATGCTTATTGAAGGGAGTCTTTAGAAATTTATTTTTGTCCTCTTTTTACTTATTATTTATTTTTTAAAAGAAAACAATCTTTTTTTCATTATACATACTAATCCAAATTTCCACTCCCTCCCCTCCTCCCATTCCCTCCACATATCCTCCCATCCCACCATCTCTAGTCCTTAGAGAGAATAAGGCACTTTGCTTTGGAGAAGGTCCAAGACCCTCCCTACTATACCTAAGCTGACCAAGGTATCCATCCAAAGAGAATAGGTTCCCCAAAAGCCAATATATGCAGTAGGGATAAATCCTGGTGCCACTGCCAGTGACCCCTCAGACTACCCTAGCCATGTAACTGTCAGCCACATTCAGAGGGACTAGTTTGGTCCCATGCTGGTTTCTTCCCAGTCTGGCTGGAGTTGGTGAGCTCCCATTAGCTCAGGTAGACTGTTTCAATGGGTGTACCCATCATGGTCTTGACCTCTTTGCTCATATTCTCATTCCTCCCCCTCTTCAACTGAACTTTGGGAGTTCAGTCCAGTGCTCTAATATGGGACTCTGTCTCTGTTTCCATCAGTTGCTAGGTGATATTTAAGATATTCATTTGTTTGACTATAGGGCAAGTCAAAATTGAACCCCCTCTCCTCTATTGCTTAGGGTCTTAGCTGGGGTCATCCTTGTGGATTCTCGGAATTTCTCTAGAACCAGGTTTATTGCTAACCTTATAATGGCTTCCTCAAACAAGATTATCTCTTTCCTTGCTCTTATCTCTGTCCTTTTTCTCAACTATCCCTTTCCCTCAAGTTATCTTCACCCCTCCCCTTACCTCCTCCTTTTCCCCCTTTTCCCCCTACCATCATGCTCCCAATTTTGTCAGGCAATCTTGTCTGCTTCCAATTTCCAGGTGGATCTATATATGTTTTTCTTTAGGTTCACCTTATTACTTAGCTTCTCTAGGATCATGACCTATAGGCTCAATATCTGTTGATTATAGCTAGTATCCACTTATGAGTGAGTATATACCATATTAATCTTTTTGGGTCTGGATTACCTCACTCAGGATGGTGTTTTCTGATTCCATCCATTTGCATGCAAATTTCAAGATGTCGTTTTTTACAGCTGAGTAGTACTCTAATGTGTAAATGTGTCACATTTTTCTTTATCCATTCTTTGGTTGAGGGGCATCTAGGTTGTTTTACAGGTTCTGGCTATTACAAATAATGCTGCTATGAACATAGTTGAACAAATGCCTTTGTAGTATGATTGAGCATCTTTTGAATATATGCCCAAGAGTAGTATTGCTGGATCCTGAAGTAGGTTTATTCCCAATTTTCTGAGAAACATCCATACTGATTTCCAAAGTGGTCGCACAAGCTTGCATTCCTGCTAGTAATGGATGAGTCTTCCCTTTACTCCACATCCTCTCCAGCATAAGCTATCATTGGTGTTTTTGATTTTAGCCATTCTGACAGGTGTAAGATGGTATCACAGAGTTGTTTTGATTTGCATTTTTCTAATGGCTAAGAATGTTGAATATTTTCTTAAGTATCTTTTAACCATTTGAGATTCTTCTGTTGAGAATTCTCTGTTTAGTTCTGTGCCTCATTTCTTAATTGAGTAATTTAGAATTTTGATGTCTAATTTCTTAAGTTCTTTATGTATTTTGGAGATCATTCCTTTGTCTGATGTGGGGTTGGTGAAAATCTTTTCCCATTCAATAGATTGCCTTTTTGTCTTCTTGACTGTGTCCTTTGCTTTACAGAAGCTTCTCAGTTTCAGGAGGTCACATTTATTTATTTTCTCTCAGCGTTTGTGCTACTGGGGTCATATTTAGGAAGTAGTCTCCTGTGCCAATGCATTCAAATGTAGTTCCCACTTTTCTATGAGGTTCAGTGTAACTGATTTTATGTTGAGGTCTTTAATCCATTTGGACTTGAGTTTTGTGCATGGGGATAGATATGGATGTATTTTCATTCTTCTACATGATGCCATCAAGTTATGCCCACACCATTTGTTGATGATACTTTCTTTTCTCCATTGTATAATTTTAGCTTCTTTGTCAAAACTCAGGTGTTCAAAGGTGTGTGGATTAATGTCCGGTTTTTGATTCAATTCCATTGGTCAGCCTCCATGTTTTTATGCCAGCACCAAGCTGTTTTCATTACTATAGCTCTGTAATAGAGCTTGATGTTAGGAATGGTGATCCCTCTAAAAGTTCCTTTATTGTACAGGATTGTTTTGGCTATCCTGGTATTTTGTTTTTCTATATGAAGTTGATTATTGTTCTTTCAAGGTCTATGAAGAATTGTGTTGGGATTTTGATGGGTATTGCATTGAATCTATAGATTGTTTTTGGTAGGAATGCCATTTTTACTATGTTGATCCCACCTATTCAAGAGCATGAGAAATCTTTCCATTTTCTGGCATCTCCTTCTAATTTTTTCTTCAAAGACTTAAAGTTCTTGTTGAATAGGTCTTTCACTTCTTTGGTTAGTGTTATCCCAAGATATTTTATGTTATTTGTGGTTATTGTGAAAGGTAATGTTTCTCTGTTCCCCTTTCAGCTTCTTTATCACTTGTATATAGGAGGGCTACTGAATTTTTTGAGTTGATCTTGTATCCTGCCACATCACTAAAGGTATTTATCAGCTGTAGGAGTTCTCTGGTTGAGTTTTCACACACACACACACACACACACACATCATCTCCAAATAACAAAAGTTTGACTTCTTCCTTTCCAATTTGAATCCCCTTGATCTTTTGTTGTCTTATTACTATTGCTAAAATTTCAAGAACTGTGTTGAAGAGATATAGAGAGAGTGGATAGCCTTGTCTTGTTCCTGATTTAAATGAGTTTCTCTCCATTTAATTTGATTCAGGTTGTTGACTGTATATTGCTTTTACTATATTTAGATATGTTCCTGGTATCTCTAATTTCTCCAAGACTTTTATAATGAATGGGTGTTAGATTTTTGTCAAATGCTTTTTCACCATCTAATAAAATGATCATGTTTTTTTCTTTCGATTTATTTATATGATGGTTTACATTGATAGATTTTCATATGATGAACCAGCCCTGCATCTCTGGGATGAAGCCGACTTGATAATGGTGAATGATTCTTTAAAATGTGTTCTTAGACTCAGTTTGACAGTATTTTATTGAGTAATTTTGTATTCATGTTCATGAGTGAGATTGGTCTGTAATTCTCTTTCTTGGTTGAGTCTTTGTGTGGATTTGTATTAGGGTAACTGTAGCCTCATAAAAAGAGTTTGGCAATGTTCTTTCTGTTTCTATTATGTGAACACTTTCAGGAGTATAGGTATTAGCTCATCTTGGAAGATCTGGTAGAATTCTACACTAAAACCATCCAGACCTGGGATTTTCTTGGTTGGGATATTTAGATAACAGCGTCTATTTCCTTGCAGTTTATAGGTCTATTTAAATTGCTCACTGGTCTTGATTTAATTTTGGTATATGGTATCTATCTAGAATATTGTCTATTTCTTTTATGGTTTTCAATTTTGCAAAGTACAGGTTTTTGTAGTATGACCTAATGATTCTCTGGATTTCCTCAGTGTCTATTGTTATGTCCCTCTTTTCATTTCTGATTTTGTTAATTTGGATGCTCTCTCTCTCTCTGCCTTTTGATTAGTTTGGATAATGGTTTGTCTATCTTGTTGATTTTCTCAAAGAACAAGCCCGTTGTTTCATTGATTCTTTGCATTGTTTCCTTTGTTTCTATTTTGTTGATTTCAGCCCTCAATTTCATTATTTCCTGTCTTCTATTCCTCCTAAGTGAGTCTGCTTCTTTATGTTCTAAAGCTTTCAGGTGTGCTGTTAAGTCACCTGAATGTGAGATTTCTCCATTTTCTTTATGTGGGCACTTAGTGCTTGAACTTTCCTCTTAGCACTGCTTTCATGGTGTCCCATAAGTTTGGGTACATTGTGCCTTCATTTCATTGAATCTAGGAAGTCTTTAACTTTTTTCTCTATTTCTTCCTTGACCCAGCTGTGGTTCAGTAGTTTACTGTTCAATTTCCATGCGTTTGTAGACTTTCTGAGAGTAGTATTGTTGTTAAATTCTAACTTTAATCCATGGTGATCTGATAAGACACAGGGGGTTATTCCATTTTTTTTGTATTTGTGAGGTTTACTTTGTTATCAAGTATGTGATCAATTTTAGAGAAGATTCCATGAGGTACTGAGAAGAAGTTATATTCTTTTGTTTTTGGGTGTAATGTTCTATAGATGTCTGTTAAGTCCATTAGATTCATGACATCTGTTGCTTCTCTTAATTCTCTGTTAAGTTTCTGTCTGGTTGACTTGTCCATTGGAGACAGTGGAGTGTTAGAGTCTCCTACTATTAGTGTGTGGGTTTGATGTATGATTTAAGTTTCTTTTACATATGTGGGTGCTCTTGTATTAGGGACATAGATGTTTAGAATTGAGATTACATTTTGATGAATTGTTCCTGTTATGAGTATAAAGTGCCTTTCTCCATCTCTTCTGATTGATTTTAGTTGGAAGTCTATTTTGTTAGATATTTGGATAGCTACACCGGCTTGCTACTCAGGTCCATTTGATTGGAAAACCTTTTCCCAACCCTTTACTCTGAGGTAGTTTCTGTCTTTGAGATTGAGATGTGTTTCTATATACAGCAGAAGGCTGGATCCTGTTTTTGAATCCATTCTCTTAGCCTGTGTCTTTTTATAGGTAAACTTAGTTCATTGATATTAAGAGATATTAAAGACCAGTGATTGTTAATTCCTATTATTTTTTGGTAGTAGTGTTTGTGTGTTTTCCTTCTTTGGGTTTTGCTGGTGGTTGGTTATCTGTTGCCTGTTTTTTTGTGGGTGCAGTTAGATTCCTTGGGTTGGGGTTTTTCTTCTAGTACTTTCTGTCAGGCTGGGTTTGTGGATACATATTGTTTAAATCTGGTTTTGTAGTAAAATTGTAAAAAATTGTTTTCTCTGTTGATAATGATTGAAAGCTTTGCTGACTATAGTAGTCTGGGTTTGCATTTGTGGTCTCTTAGTGTCTGCAACACACCAGCCCAGGACCTTCCGGCTTTCACAGTTTTCATTGAGAAGTTGGGTGTAATTCTGATAAATCTACTTTATATGTTATTTGTCCTTTTTCCTTTGCAGCTTTTAGTATTCTTCCTTTATTCTGTATTGTTGTGTTTTGATTATTATATGGTGAGGGGACTTTTTTGGACCCAGTCTATTTGATGTTCTGTAAGTTTCTTATCCCTTCATAGGATTATCCTTCTTTAGGTTGAGAAAGTTTTCTTCTATGATTTTGATGAATATATTTTCTGTGCCTTAAGCTGGAGTTCTTCTACTTCTTCTACTCCTATTATTCTTAGGTTTGGTCTTTTCATGGTGTCCCAGATTTCCTGGATGTTTTGTGTTAAGAATTTTTTGGATTTAAGTTTTCTTTGATCAATGGGTCTATTTCCCCTACAGTATCTTCAACACCCGAGATTCATTTTTCTATCTCTTGTATTCTGTTATTTATATTTGTCTTTGTAGTTCCTGTTTGTTTACCCAGATTTTCTATATCCAGAATTCCCTTGATTTGTGTCTGTGTGTTTTTTATTGCCTCTATTTCAGTCTTCAAGTCTTGAACTGTTTGCTTAACCTGTTTGATTGTTTTATTTTTTTTGGTTTTATTAGGTTTATTTGAAGGATTTATTAATTTCTTCCAAATTTTTGTTTGTTTTTTCCTCCATTTCTTTAAGGGAGTTTTTCATTTCATCTTTAAAGGTCTCCATTATTTTCATAAAGTTACATTTAGGGTCATTTTCTTCTGCTTCTTCTGGGTTAGGATGATCAAGTCTTCTTGTTTTGTGACCACTGGGTTCTTGTGTTACCATATTGCTTTTTAGGTTGTTGGATGTATTGGTGCCTACACATCTTTTCCTTCAAATGAGGCTGTCAGTGTCTTTGTGTCTTGGTCCAATCCCTGCAGTGGCTTTCTGAGTATTTGGGAATTTTTCTTGGTCTGCTTTGTGCTGTCAATGTCTGTGACTCAAGAAGCCTCTGAGGTCTCTCTAAGCCTGCTCTCTTGGTCTTCTCTCCTGGTTTGCTCTCTTGGTTGCCTCTGGGCTGTAGCAAACTCTTTGTTCCCTCGGTATTATAGCAAGCTCTTCATCCCCTTTGTATTGTAGCAAGCTTGTAGTCCCCTTAGTATTGTAGCAAGCTATGTTTCAGAGTTCCACTGAGGTTAAAGGAGGATTAGGCAAGTTTGGGGGCAGGATGGAACTAGTAGTTTACAGGGTACAGTGGATGGGGAGCCTACCTGCAGGGAACTCTCCTGCTGGCTAGCTAGAAAAACTGGGGGAGTTGTGGGGAGGGGCCCGGGGTTTTGTCCCACTGTGGAGGTTGAGAGTGGGGTGTACCATCACTTGACTGTTCAGTCACCTCTTAATTCCCCTCAGTATCAGAGCAAGCTGTGTTTCAGAGATCCACTGAGGTTACAGAAGCTAGAAGTTTCTTTTTCATAGTATCTAACACAGAGAATCACATGCCAGTTATGTAGGGTGAGAGCCAGGATTTGAAGGGTCTGTAATTTAAAAATCAATTTTTGGTGGTAGGTATATTCTTAGGATAAAGAAAATATTATCAGAAATATCCAATACTACTAAGTACATTCTATTTATGTGAACAAACTGGTATATGTTCTTAAGGACACTTTCTATCTCTGTCTCTTTTACCCTTCAATCTGAAGGATATAATCACCTGTGGCTGAGAAGGGACTTGAATCGCCACTCTTATGGGCTCAAATTCTTTTCCAGTTCATGTAAGTATTAGAGGAGACAAATCTGCAGACTGGAGTTAGCAGATGGAAGCAGGCTTCTTTTTATTTTATTTACACAGCCCTCTTTAATATCACCCAACTGTAAACTTTTCCAAGGGAAAAATCATGACCTGTAACAGTGGACCTACAGCTCTTACCTCTTCTCACGTCACTCAGAAGGAACCCCACAGCCCTAGAAGGTTACCGCCACTGGAACTCACTCTGGGAGGTAAGCTGTCACTCACATTTCCCCAGCACATGAACCTGACCTCTCGCCCTTGAGCCTGTGGCCTTGGGCCAGGGCGGTTCTACTGTGCTGTTGTCAAGTTTTCCACTGTGTCCTCAGGTCAGCCCCAAATGGCTAGTATCGCTGTCCTCACACTATTTTTAGTCATAGATCAGTTATCCCTGACACGCAGTGGTGGGGATTAACAAAATGCACCCATATGCATCTCTGAGGGCTGACATGTGTGTCCCTAGCCCAAAGTAGTCCTGGGCAGTTCTCGGTAGGATTAGCAGGCTTAATTTTTTATTATCTCTTTCTACTTCTCTTGGCAGAGAGAAAGAGGGACCTAGGCCAGAACCACCATGATTTGTTTGAGGAATTTAGCACAAGACTTTCTTTAACCGTGCACCAGGTTTTGTTTTCTGCCCACACTCAATTCCTTGCGGCCCTCCAGGGTACAGTTTCCCTTCTGTTGATGGAAAGGCATCTATTGCACACCATGCTGCTTTTATGAGAACATAGAGTAATAGGTCATGTTGCGGGGATGTCCCCATCAGCAGCTCATGTGATGAAGGCCCCACATGGCAGAGGAAGGGAATTTCAGAATGCCCCTTGCCAGCTGGGAGGGCTGTACATGGCAGGGCAAACACCATCGTAATCACATCATGTTCTGTAACCTCAGCCCTGAGGCTCTGCTCTCTATCCTCCTTTGACCTGAATTGAAGGCGGGCTTGATCTTTAAATGCCTGTTGTTCTCAGTCTCTAGTACAGTGCTTGACATGGGCTTTCTCCGTGGCGGCACGTTACACGGAATGAATGGCCCACGCTTGGTTGACTTACTTCTTTCTTTTAATTTTGTGGGTCTCTTCACTTGGCAAAATAACGTCTAACTCTTACAAGAAGGTAGAAATGGAGGCAAGCAGTACTTAGGGCTTTGGTCACACCTGTCCCCAAACAAAGGCAAAAATAAAACCACATCTCTTGCTTCTTGTGTCACGATGACATTTATCTCACAGAGCACACACGCTCTGTAGAAACTGCGTATTTAGCTCAGAACCCATGTGCTGGGTTCAGGAACCTGAATCTGCCATCTGAGTCACTGCCAGAATGATTTCAGGATCCCTTCTCAGAAAGCTGCTATCTCTGGCCGGGTGAAATGGGGTGGGGAATCTTACAGATGGACCTGCCATGGTCCTGTTCATGCAATGAGTGATTGTTTCTGAGCTTCCCCACAGGAAGACAACTACAGTCAGCGGTTCTAGTTGATTTGTTTCTTATCACCTAGCAAACACACCTCTCTCTACCCACTTTTTCATGATCGCAAAGCTTCAACACATAAACAGTAACAACATTGACCAAACCAACCCAACCGAGTCCATTCTCCCCTTAGTCAGGCAATACTTATTGAGCACGTCAGTAGGTAGCTTGCCTACTTCCTGTCTATGTATTTTCTAAATGCAGCAACTTTTTCCATTAAACAATTTATGTAAAATGAAACCTTGTCCCTTGTCAAATGCTGGCTGGGGATGAGGGGTTAGATCAGGCTGCTTCAGGGTTTCTCTCCCCTAGCACCAGATGGGAGGAAAAGGACTTTTCACTGTGATGTAAAAACTGCTGCTGACTGGCTGTCCCCAAATATGCCAGGGATCTTCTTAGGTATTCTCTGAAGTCTGTTTACCCTTGGCTCATTCTGCCCAGACCTCTCCCCACCAGATCCCTGGCACCTGCCATTCTGATCTCTTTCCTTGGCAGTGGCCGCTTAGACATCTCCTGCGTTTCTTGTTACCTGTAACCTGCAGGTCAGTACCTTGATGAGGCTGCTGCTCAGCTCTGGCCTCCCACAACCACACCCTTCAGACTTGAAATTCACTTCTACCTTGACTCTCTCGCTCCTCTTTCTTTGATCTTGATTTTCCTCTCTAGAGATTGGTTTCCCATGGGTGTGTCCAGATCGACTCACCTCGCATCTTCCAGAGCTTTAGGCTCACCAATCACCTTGGCTTCTTGTGTCCTAGGGAATCTCCACATCTATCTGATCTCTTTCTGTGGCAAAATAACCATAAATAAAGACTGTGCAGTACCACTCATTATGACCTTGTTTCTTTGTCTTTAATCATATCTCAAAAAAAAAAGGGCAATAAAGAAGACTAAGAGTGATTCAAGGACTAGCATGATAGCATGTAAGGAGAAGAGACAGGCAGAGTTGTTCTGGACAGACCAGAGCACTGTAGGCTGAAACACAACCTGACTGGAAGGCTGTCCTGTGACATATAAAGGTCTCGTCTGATTAGAGTCACTTGCCGATGGAAAATCCTCATCTCAAGGTAAGTGACTTGGCTTGAGTTATGAGATCCCAAAGAACTGTTGTGCGCCACAGTCTTGGTTTTTGTCCTCATGTTTATTTTCTGTCACCAGGCATTCATGAAACACCCTTCAGGGAGCAGTCTGGGAGAACCAGGAGGAGTGAGAGCTCAAGCTGTGGCCAGAAATTGGGTCCTTAGAGACTGATGGGCGGTCCTGTGTGACCACCTCCTTTGCCTTTCCCAGGTGAAGCTAAGCTTGGTCCCTGTGGACCACAGCAGAGGAAAGCAGACGTGGAGAAATGGTAGTGACACCCTTCTGTTTCCAGTCATAGAGAAAGGTTAAGTCAGTTTTCATCCTTTATTTGACAACTTTACTGCCATAAAACAAAAACTGATCAAACAAATTAAATCACACAGGCATCTGCTATGATCAATTAAAAAAACAAAACAGGATTGAAAGTTGTACCTGTACTCTAACTTCAGTCTTTACAAACAATGTATGCTGTGGGATGGATTAAAATCAACTGTGCTTGTTAGATTCCTCGTGGAGGCCATAGGCATACAGAAAGATCTTGAGACAGGAGGTGCCTCTCTGAGGTCCCTGGAGGTCTCAGCTGAGCAGATGGGTTGTATGTGACTTGGGCCTCCCCAGAGTAAAACAACCCTTAGAGTTCAGGCTTTGAAGATGTGACAGTAAAAGGTACGAGTTAGCACAGATGGACAAGCTTGAGGCCATCAAAGTTCCTGGTGTGAGCTGCGACTCCTGGGAAGGTGTCCATGTTTTCACTCATGAAGGGGCCGCTAGAGCTGGGTTGCTTCCCGAGTCTCACCATGCAGAGAAGCCTTGACCACCATCATCTGCCAGATATACCCTGGACTGAGGAAGCCCTTGGGTTCTGGGCAGTCGGCAAGTTGTGTAAACCAGTGCTAAGTCCTGTAGTCAGATGTCTCCATGGTGTCCGCACGTTGCCCTCCCAGGAATCCACAGTTTTGGGTTACCTCAAGTCCCAGTCTGGGGTTTCCCTGTAGGTTGCTTTAGGCTTGTGTGGCCAAGGAGCTGAGGAGCTCTCCATCTTTCTTTTGCTCCGTGAACTCAGTTCCAACATCACTGCTTTTACTGAGCACCTACTATGTGCAATGTGATTTACAGATGTCATTTTAATCTGCTCACCGACGCTACCCATATAGCATTATTCTGACAATTTTGTGGGTAGTGAGACTGAAACACGGTGTGACCAAATTCCTTGTGATTCCTCTCAGCTTCTAGTTTGTCATGTGTGTGCGTGGTGAGAGAGAGGTAACGATAAAGGAACCAGCTTCATTACACTGCTTTGAGTGTCATTGTTTTCGGCACCATTTTGTTTCTCCTGCAAGCTGCAAAAACTAATACCTTGTAGTTCTGATAACTATATTCATAGAAGGCCTCATTGGAATTGGAAAAATAGGAAATAATTACAGTTTTCAAGACTTAAATTTTGACAGCCTTCTGAACTATTTTCTATGCTCAGGATAGCAAAAAAATCTGTGTTAGCTAGGAACAAGTTGAGGTCAACGCTGAAGATAAAACAAACACAGACTTCCAGAACCCTGACTTCCTGCCCAGTGAAGGCCACAGTCATCCCCTCTGATTCTGTTGTTTCTCTGATATTCAGTGACATGCGGGGCACCTTTTCTTAGAGTTCTAAGACCGTACTGGAAAGACTGGCTGCCTTCATCCTCATACAGCCTACCCACTGGGATGTCAGTCCTTTCATGATGTAGCCCACTCCGTGGTCTCTCTCTCTCTCATCCCCCCCCCCCCCAACAAATCTATGTGTTAGGCCAGGCATTGCACTAGGGAGCTGCAGGAAATGATGAACGGGGTGCACATTGTTTCAGCTATCACCGAGTTCTGTGTGCTGGGGAATCAGACAGAGAGTAGACAAAGCATGACCAGTGCTTCGATGGGGAAGAGCCGAAGGTGCTCATGGGACACCTTAGGCATGTCAGCAGAGTCTTCCTCCACCAGGATGTCCTCCACAGAGACCCAAGAGACAAGGAGTCGTATTAGGTAGAAACAATCTGTAAAAGGCCAGTGAGGGAGGCAGTCCTCCTTTCTTTAGTCATCTGCCTGGCATAGAAGGGAAGTCAAAGAATACTGGGGTTGCTTCTGTGTTTCAAACGAAGAACTGTCGTTATCCAAGGACTGTATGAATCCTGACAGACTGGAAGAATCAATGTGCTATAGTTTGGAACTGTGATCGGAAAAATGGAAGTACATTTTTCTAGAAATAGATTGGGCACTTGAGTAGAGACCGGAAGGCATTGTTTCATAACTCCTTGGGCAGGACTTGCTTTTTCTGCCCGCTGGGCTGTGTCTAATTCAGGCCTGTGATGACAATGAATGCTGTAGATGTTGGCTAGGAAAACAGCACAGGTTGACTTTCACTGTGGAAGAGATCGAGTTGGTGTGTAGGCGCAGACAGAGCTCATGATGTCGTCCTGTGGGTACTTAATATGGTAACGAAATCTTACTTGACGATTCACCATTCTCAAAGGCCTACCCCAGGCTTTTAACACACCCAGTCTTCCAGCCATGGTCTGGTTCCAAAGCTGGCCTCAGAATAATACTACCCAACCTCAGTCGTTATCAAGATTTTGAACATACAGCGCTCGTTAAGAGTTGAGTTATATTCAGAAGCCCTGTTTGAATGTAAGTCGAAAGTTAATTGGCAGGGATTCAAAACAGCACAACTGAGAGCTCCCCTAAAGCTCCCACTCTCCCGCATCATGAATTCGTTCTCCTTCTCTCTCTCTTTGTCTCCTTCTCTTTAACAACCATACACAAAATGCATCCCACAGACAGAATGCTCAGTATTGCCGCGCATTGCATAAAAAAGAGCGAAGACACACTCTAGTATATGACGCACATAACTCCTCTACGTGGTGAAGATCATTCCACTTGTTTTTAGGATAATTAACCTATTAGTTACAAGTGAATACACAGGTCGTCACATGAATGACAAGTATGCAGGCTTTCTTCTGATTTTTGGATCAGTGGTTTGGCAATGCAGATGCACACCGTGACCAGCAGCCATTTCAGGCCCCTTTCCTCTCAAAGACAAGGTCAGATTTCCTTGCTCTGTTTGCTCATGGTACCCAGCACAGCAGGTAGCTCACGCAGGATGTCATTGCTACTTGTCTTGGTGGCACAGAATCAACTGGAAAAGGTCTGCTCTAAATTTAGCCCTGCCAGGCAAACTGCGGGAATTTTGTACCTATGCAGTAGTTGATCTTGAAAAGACAGGTCTTGTGTTTGGCTGGGGCCTGGGGACTCCCTGTCATTGTGACAATAGGAAGCAAGGGAAAAGGCGAGTCATAAATTAGGCCAGGGGACGGAGGCAGAGGAAAATAGATACACACTGCTGACAAGATTAATATGCAGTTGACGGAGAGCGTTTTCACACCAGAGCGCCAACAAATAAACACAATTCAGAGAGCTCATGTCTGCCTCACAGGGAAGCCCAATTCCTGCGCCAAAGGAGCGGATGAACGGGCAAGAGAAGGAAAAGGAAGATGACAGCCACATCCATGGGGGAGGGGAAGACTTGTCTGCCAGGAAGTCCTCCTATGCGGTCAGATAGCTGAAGGATGACAAGCAGCAGCCTTTACTGAACCCTATGTTTTTTTTTTTTTTTTTTTTTTTGAACAGAATCAAGGGCAGGAGGAGCAGGGGCCTGCACTGCAGGGGAGGTAGACTCTGAGATGCCTGGCTGAAAGCTGAGCTGAGGGCATTGCCTGCCCCAGGCAGAGGCAATGCTGTCTGGGCCACCAGCTGAGGAAGGTATCATTTTCGACCAAGAGTCAGCAGAGTTGCCTGGCTTTTAGCTGGACCCTTCAGATGGTCCCTCCCCACCCCCATCCTGTAAGAAACAAGGACTCAGCAGGCAGGCTTCGTGGAGACTTTTGGCTTATTCGTTTGAACCACATAGGATTGCCACCCTTGTAGGTATAATGCAGCCAAGTATTGAAAATTCTGCATACTTTCAGGACAGGGAATTGTGAGAAAGACACAGAAATCAATTTAAAGCTGTCAATTTACTCAAGATTAAGAGTTGTAACCATTATGGGACACTTTTGCCAATGCTTTTCCATGACTCTGAGCATAAATCCAGACTTTGAACTTGACCTAAAAGAATTTGCATGATCTGTTCTTTGCTTAAGCTGGCTAAGCCTCTCTCTCCATGGTAACAACGGACAACTTCTGTTTATACAACACAAGATTAATTCCAGCATCAGGTGGCTTTATTGACTTGACCTCTGGTGAAGGCCCCCCTGGCTACTGCACATCACGAATACGCAGGCATCATGGTGGGAATACACATGAAAGGGGGCGATCACATCACACAGGGAGGCAAGAAGCCAGAGAGTTGGAGGTACCAGCCCCTCTCATACAAAAATTTTCTCATGAGATCTAACCGGAATCCCATGAGAATTCCATTAATGCCTTCTGAAGACAGCACCTTCGATGACCCTCCAATGAGGCTCTACTTATCATGGGCACCATCTTCTCCAACCACAACATACTGGAGACCTGTATTCTAATACCTGAGACCCTGGAAGATAAACCTCATCCAAATTACAACAGTACTTAGGACTCTAGCCTTTGAACATATTTTCGTCCCCCTTCCTGGAACAACCATGCCCACCTCCTTTCCCCTGTTGCAATAGCGAATACTCCAGGCTTCTGTCATTTCCAACTCTCATGCTGGATTGGAAACTGCCTAAGGAAAAGATGTTGGTTTTGAACCCTATGGCTTGGCAGCTAGTTAAATGCTGAGCATATGAGCGCACAGGCAAATGAATGAATGAGCGAACAGATAATAACCAGTATCCACAAGATAATCTGATACCCCAACTATAACTAATAATTCTCAGTCTTATCTAGAGATGTTGAGTTTGAGACAGTCTTCCAACTGTTGGCTAAATTTCTCCTTCAGGATTTGGTGAGGCCTAGAATGCAAAGCGAAAACCCAACTCAGAGACATTTGGGGGAAACAGTTGG
Organism: Alexandromys fortis; assembly: GCF_014885135.2. Classification (NCBI taxonomy): domain Eukaryota; kingdom Metazoa; phylum Chordata; class Mammalia; order Rodentia; family Cricetidae; genus Alexandromys; species Alexandromys fortis. The sequence goes on along the minus strand of NW_026067977.1, from coordinate 918,901 downwards.
GCTCTTATTAAATTTATTGGGTTTGCCTTTTTTGTGCCTTGGGGTCAGTACCAAGAACCTAAGCAGACATAGCTTTTTGAAGGTGGTAAACAAAACTCGAACTAGCCCCAGTTGCTAGTACTCATTCCAGATGTCAAATCCCTCATTGCTGGTAGCCAGAGAAACTCAGAATAGTTCTTCGCTTTCTCTAGCCTTATTTATGTGATATTTTTCATTGGAAGAGAAACTCATAGGAGGAAAGTTAGGGGAGAAGTGCCTTTGAGCAGTCAGTCACTTCTAAGGATTGAATTTGTTTCTCTTCCTACGAATGCTGGTTCACCTAGGTCTGTCCGTCTGAAGACAGGGGCATTATGAGTGCCTGTGCTCTGCGAACATCCTTTAGAACTGGGCAAAAGAGATGTTAAAGAGCTCTCAGGGAACCACACTCACATGCTGGTATTATCTGCCAGCCTTAGTGAAATGGGCACTTTGGGACTAGAATATTTAATTAGAATTGGAACATTTTTGACTGTATTATCATAAATCTGTATGTCTGGACTTGGCACATACTGTAGAATATTAACGCATATATAATCATTTAAAAGCAATAATTACACACTGTTGGAAAACTTCTGCAATTGGTCATGATTATTTACATGTCAATCCATTTTCTTCCAAAGGCTGTTTGTGGATTTTAGAGTTCTGGTGTACTCTGTAATTCATTAACAAATACCTAGATTTTTAGTAAGATTCTTTCTAACCCTGCATTTTCATAGTATAAGCAGTGCCCAATGAACAAATTATTTTACCTAAATTCTGCGAATATCACTCCTGTTTTTTTTAGCAAATGACAGAGTCAAAGACTGTCCTACTTTGAAGGTTCTGATAGCTTGAGAGATTGCCTTTCAGAAAGCATATCTCCTGCCAGTGGTCAGCTGTCACTCGAGAGTTCCCTCTGGATCACACTTTTTTGGTGACAGAAGTCTACCCCATGAGCCCTTCTGGGAGGCTGGAATTACCTACGTTAAACCTTCCCAGGACACTCCTCCTCTCAAGTGGAAAAGAATTAAAGACAGGTGGAAACATAGTTATTAAATGCAAGGACTTAGCAGTTAGAATTTGGTTCAGAACCTGGCTCCACAGCTCATGACCCCTGAGAAGTTACTTCACTCCCGTTGACTGGCTTATCATCTGTCAAACTCTTGAGTCTACTCAAGGAATTTTGTTGCTGATAGTTTGCAATAATGTTGTGTTGTGTGTGTCTGTGTATGTGTATGTGTGTCTGTGTGTGCGTGTGTGTGTGTGTAAATGAGAGAGATAAGGAGGGAGGAGAGAGAGAGGTATAGAGAGAGCTGAAGAATATAGCATAAAATATACAATCGCTATTATTTTTACTAATACCACCAATATTATCATTGTACTGTGCTAATCATTTACTCTTAACTCAGTCTTCTGTGTGAAAAGAAGCATGATATGGAGTAAGAAGGAAGGAAGCAGAGGACTTAAGATGGTTCAGAAGGTGGACAAATATGTCTAGGCAGCCCCTGTCCTTGGAGCCCACCTTTCTCTTTCAAATTTGTGGTGGCTGGGAAGGCCGTCCACCTGCCACAGCTGCTTGGGTTTCATTGATCCTGTGAGCTTTCTGCTCTTGCCTCTCCTTGCTCTGAAGGCAGTTCCACTGACCTTGAGGGTCCAGGACATAGTGTTGATCCCAGGAAAGACAGTAATAGTTTTGTTGACAGATACTTTTCAACAGCTGTCCAGTATCTGGGAAGTTGGGAGAAAGGGGTGGGAGAAGAGTGAGTCAGGGTTAACCCATTCTTGGCCCTGACAGTATTACCTTTGTGAGAAATCCTTGTGTGGCTCTGATGCTCCTGGGATTTGAATACATTTAAAAAAATCCATAAAACCATCTTCATCATTTCGTTTTGCAAAACCAAAGTAACATTAAAGATTCAGGAGTAGAATAAATGCATGAAATTTAAGGGCATTGAAAGCTCTGTGTTTCTAAGAACATTAAGTGGGTGCCTTGGTGGTGATGTAGGTCCGGAATACTCTGGAATTCTCTCATCTCTCCTTTTCATTCAGATCTATAGAAGACGAGATTTGAGTCTTCTCAAACTTGACGGGGGGAAATAATACATTTTTTAAACATTACATTTCAGTTTTCACATTAGATTTCATATTCACATCTAGTTTACTACTTACTTTCTTATTTACTAGTCCTGTGTGTTAGCCTTGCTAAGGACTCCTTAATAAAATTATTCAAGTGTTTTAAATGCATGGCATTTTAAGTGCTAATCCCAAGGGGCCTTTTATAATTCTGGTGCTGAGGGACGAGAAGAACAACCGCCTGCAAACTGATGCTGCTCTCAGACTTTGCCTTTTGGCTTCGTTATATTTTAAGGACAAATATATTAAGAATTTCTAAATCAGGACAGAGACCAAGACATACGATAATGAGATTTAACAGAAAATTTGTCAGTGTACTTCTTAGCAAAGGTTCATGGCAGGACTAGGAGCATATTTACTTTGTTTATCCATGTGTTTCCCAAGAACTTGCTGGAATGTAAAACTTAAGCATTCTAGTGGAATATTTGGCAGTGTCTGGGTCCCTGCCCCTGACAAACTGCCACCCATAGAAACAGCTTAACTCATTTAGAACTAGCTGTAGTAAAGGTGCAATGGTATGGACTTGAACAGTGATCAGCAGGTGGGGGCGTGTCTTAGGGGTGACAAGGGAGGGTATCATTATAGTGTAGGCTCTGTTGTTTGGCTTGAGTTTGGTCGCATGCGCTGTCCATTATTAGCTAGAATTCAATCTTCAAAAACTTGATTTCTCCTTCTCTGAGAAGCACATAGCTAATGTGTTTATGTGTGTGTGTGTTTGTGAGTGAGTGAGTGAAACTGTGTGTGTAACACTTTTATAGTGTGTGTAGCATCATGGATCCTCAGGAAAAAAATGATAGGACGGTGTGGCACAGAGGTACTTGGGGAAAGAGCAGGCTTGCTCTAGAGATTTACTAGCTACAGATGGAAGCCACTCCACGTGGCAAGGTTGGAGTTGAGCAAGAGAACCCTAGGGATCTCCCGAAGTTGCCAGGGCTGCAACAAAGGAGGCTACAGAGATGGGTCTTCCAATCAAAAATTCATCTCTTGATATTTTAGCTCATTTGATTTTTATAAGATAAAACGTATACCAGAAGAGGGTGAGTGAAAAACTCAGATCAAAATGAAGGAGTTCATTTCGTTGTCCCCGGGGAACCCATTTGTGTCTTCTCGAGGATTCTCCAGGTGCATAGGAATTGGGCTGTGGGTGAAAAGAAAACTGTGATTTCAGCCATCCAGGAAGAAAGACTCTAGGTCTCAATATCGAACACTTTGGCTTGAAACTTTCTCTTTTTAGTTTAAACTTAGTGAGCTTTGCCTAATTTGTTTCTCAACAGGTACAGCGATTGCCTTCTGAAAGGAGTCTGATTTCCCCTCTGCCCTTCCATATACCCCACAGACGACTTGCCGCCTGCGCTGTCCTGAGAACAGGATGAAGAGGCAGACCACAGATCACTGGTTCCAAGCCTGGCTGTCTCTCAGCGTGGCTAACTAGAAACACAGAAGAGGGGAAATGCCCATGTGGTAGTTCCGAGATGAACTCAAGAAACTGTCTGAGTTTCAAAGTTCCCCAGATGATTCCAGGTCAGCTCAGTTTGACAGCTATTGTGCTGGATTTTAAAGTTGTGGGGCAAGCCTGCTCTTCTTAACCTATGACACCTGACACATTGTAGGGCTCCAAATAGCTGTCTATGCGTATTTCATCTGATGAACTAGAGAGCAGAAGGAAGTAGCAAGTTTTAGTAAAATACCTGAACCTCGGGTGATTTTTGAAAAGAGAAAGATCTCTTCCTTCCAGTCTAGTCAGAGGCGAGGCTGTGAACCCTGCTTAAAGCTTTCCTTGATTGATTGCCTGTAACTTGAGGCCTGGATTTGACCTGGGGGTCAGTGAGAACTTCAGGTTTACCAAGGTTAGAAATTATTAAAATACTCTTGCTGAGAACACAGCCATTGCCAGATTTCAGGTTAAACTGAGAGGGCCAAGGGCCCCGATTCCAAGGTTAGTATACACTTCGTAGTAATTAGCAACTAGCCGTCAAAGAATAGCAAAAAAGATAAAAATATTTCTAAACTGATAAACCCCATTAATTAATTAATTAATTTTGCTATTTTTTCCCTTGAGGTAAGTACTCATGTATCTCTCGCTGGCCTCCATAGCTGATGGGTAACTTTTAACTCCTGGGCCTCTGCTCACACTTCCTGGGTGCTAGGATTATGGGAATACTCCACCATGAAAAAAAAAACAATTTTTTTTTTCGGTTACAGCAAGATACGTAACCTTGCGTACATTGTGTATAAATGATGGTGCTTTATAACAGGCTTTGAAAATGGTATGTGCAGGGGATTGGCTCATGATCATTGAAGGAGCTTACTATAAAATCAAGACAGAGTATAGCTTTACTCCCGAGGTCTGTCAGAGACCACCACACAATTTATATTAAAAATGGCTCTTGGGCTGGCTATTATAAACTCCTTTAACACATCACCATAAAACAAAGTAAATAGTAAGAAGACATTTTTTGAGGCAGCCTCCTTCATTTCCTGCCATCATTTTTAGAATAAAAATTTAACAGGCGTACATGAAGATGCAATCTTCTTCTTCCTCTTCCCCCTCTTCCTCTTCTTCCTTCCTTCCTTCCTTCCTTCCTTCCTTTCTTTCTTTCTTTCTTTCTTTCTTTCTTTCTTTCTTTCTTTCTTTCCTTCTCTCTTTCCTTCCTTCCTTTCTTCCTTTCTTTCTTTCTTTCTTTCTTTCTTTCTTTCTTTCTTTCTTTCTTTCCTTCTCTCTTTCCTTCCTTCCTTTCTTCCTTTCTTTCTTTCTCTCTTTCTTTCTCTCTCTCTCCTTTCTTTCTTTCCTTCTTCCTTTTTTTCCTTCCTTCCTGTCTTTCTCTCTCTCTCTCTCTCTCTCTCTCTCTCTCTCTCTCTCTCTCTCTTTCTTTCTTTCTCTCTTTCTTTTGAGTAGCCTTTACTTGCCTTCCTTCAAATCGACTGCTGTCTGTGTGCACCAGGAGATTAAGTCTAGATCTGGTCTGGCTTTCCGGTGACATCTGGAGGGAGCGGTGGATGGAGCAGGTGTGCAGTGTTAAGTGAGGTCATGCTTGCTGCCACTGGGTGCCTCCCATATGACAGGATACTATTTTTAAAGGGGACAATTGGTGAATGACTCAGGAAGACCTTCCAAAGCCAAATGGCAGCTCGGGGGAACAGAACTTGCTGTATTAACTGACGAGAAAGTGATGGGTGCCAGGCTGCCCAGTTTTCTGCCTCTCTGTACCTGGCAACTGGACAGTGTTTTATTCAGGGCAGCTTTAAAGCTTTCTCATGGCATAGACACAGAGACGCTGCCAGGTCATTGTTCTTTCTCTTCCCTGTTCACAAAAGACGTATATTAGAAAATGATAATCACTAACACCCCCCCTTTAAAATAAACACCTCTCTTTGATAGTCACAAAAAGAGATGATGCAAGAAAGACTATTTCAAGTGGATTACATAACAGTTTGCTTCTGTGTAGGTGGGAGATAGGCAAAATGCACAGAATGGATTCCCTACAGGACTTCCTTTAGGATATGTTCACATCAAATACTCCTGTTTAAAGTGAGAAATATGAAGGCTTATGGAGGTGGAATAATCTGGACAGCTGTAGAGCATTCTATCTGGGATGGAAATCTCAGCTGTCCCATGCTCCACCGCGCCAGTCAGCACCTGCACAGGTGGAGGATTGCATTTAACCTTCTACGGAAACTTGCCGACCTTCCAGTGTCTAGAGCTGCTGGGAACAGGCAAAAGCAGCTTGTCCCAAGTACTGCCATTTTGACTACAAACTCCATTTTACCTTTTGGGTGAAATGATGTTCAGCTTCTCAAGCCCTAGGGGAGCTGGGAACCTTCCGATGGTTGACCGACCTCCTCCATAGAAATTGTTGTTCTGCATCCTTAGTTCTCTAGAAACATTGTGCCTGTTCTTAACAACAGAAGGAGCAAATGAATCTGATTGGTTGGATGGAAAGGCTTGCATTGTTGGTTGACAGTGAGGAAACACTCAAGGAAGCCTCTAGTCTCTAAATCCTGATTGGTGGAAATCTGACTGTAACTTGGCAACAGATGTTTGTGATTTTTGTGCTTAAATGCTTGCTTCAACTGGTATTATGGCCACAGTTCAGCTCTGTTCTGTGGCCCTGATCGATCAGCCCTTCCCCTTCCCCCTTCTTTTGTGCTGCCCTGCATTGCATCTTGCGTTGCTGTAGCCTTCTTGGGTCTGCTTGGGTTGATTCGGAGCCTCGGACCACAACATAAAGAGCTGTATTCCATAAATGTTGCATGTTGTTCTTTGGAGAAAAGAATGTATATGGACTAGCTGTTGTTATTATTATAATCATTATTGTTGTTGCTCTTTTCCTGGGCTATCTCAGAACTAGGCCTTGAGGCAGTATGTATAGGAAAACTACCTCTCAAGACTCATTTTGAAAGGAGTTAGTAGCTGTGGTAACCTAGGGACCCCTATGCTGGGCTGGGGAAGATGCTAGACTTTTCTCATCTAGGTAGAATGGGAGGATCTTGCAGAAGCAGAGGAGGAAAAGCATCCCTTCTTCTCTGGTGACAGGATCCATAGCATTGTGGACGTCTCAAAGCTCTCTATCTCCTGTATCACAAATGAGTGTTCTCAAGACACAAGACCCCCAGAGAGTCCGATGGGTGAGATGTGCAGAGAAGCTTCCTCTTCCAGCCCCATTATGTGCCCACTGTTTCTCATTTTCTTCACAGTCTCTGTCAGAGTGGGGAGGCGAACACCTAGATCTAAGGGCGTAGTTAAGAATAAGTAGCATCATGGTTTCACACCTCCCAGCTCTGCTAGCGGGCAATACCACGAGCAAGCTCAATGGCATGGTGTCTCTCTCAGCAAGGGACTGGGCCAGGGGTATAGAAAAGGTCACTTGTGTCTTGCTTTCAAAGGAGAAAAAAAAAAAAAGAAAAAGTGCAAAACAGGAAGCAAGTTCATAACTCCAGCTGTAAGAAGTGGCTGCTTCTGAACAGCAAGACATAAGGGCTAGGCCTGTGGGGGAGGGAGGGCTCTTAATTTAGGTCTAGAGTCACCGTTATGTATTAAGTGCCTGTAGACTTTTGTCTACATTTTAATAAGCTACCTATATGTTTGGCTGGGTTGATTGAATCCACCTGAATAATTTCCTGCTGATTTCAGTAGCATTAATCATGTGTGTTGTGGCCCGACACTTTCACTAGTATGGCAGAGGACATGGACTAAACCTGGGATTTCTTTCCTTTTCCTCCTCACTGCCTTCATAGAATACTCATGGGTGTTCATATGGGGAATGGAAACTCGAGAGGAGAATATGCATTTATAGTTCACATGGCCAGGATCTACAGGTAAGCTCACCATGCTCCCCATCGCTGGAAGGATTAATCGAATAATCTTATTAGAGGGGGGAGCAATCAAAAGCTGCCTCACATGGGCCTCATCAAAACACACCAAGACCACAGTGTTCTGCACTTTGTAGATGGAGAAACTGGTAGAGCTCAGAGGGACCGGAGAACTTTCTGCCGAGACACAAAATAACAGCGGTGGCTCCACAGTGGCTCCGATACTCAAATCCAGGTCTCCGTTCTTTTGCTGACACCATTCTGTTTAAGAATAACTTTTTCCAACAATGATTGACCGCCTGCAATTGTTTGGGAACCCCAGACGTGTTTGTTTGCACCCCCACACATAAATTTTCGATTATTTTGCATTTTGGTGACTAAAATGGTTCAATCCTGGTTTTGTTCATAGAAGTTTATGCTATAAAGAATTTTCAGTATGTAGCAAATTCGGGATGATTCACCCTGGTGTGAAGGTGGGTTCTTAACCCAGAATTCAAGTACTTTTAAAAGTCACTGTAAGACCCTTGCCTTTAATTGTAAGGCTAAGATAACAACATTTGATCCCTCTTGTGACGTCTGTATCCAGGGATGCTGTGAACGTGGCTTGGACTCATGCGAAAACCAAGCAAACCTGTTGTGGTGAAAACCACCCCAAGATTTCGTCAAGGGACTAATTTTTGCCAATTTCCCAAACTGGTAAACTTCTTAGGAGTCATGAAAAAAAATGCGTATAAAAAAAGGAGGGATTAGCATTTGAACGTGCCTGTGGAAACGCTTCATATGGGAAAAGGTCTTAGTGGTTTTATTGTAGTGGAGAAAGCCAAAGAAGGATTATTTCTACATAAAATCTTTCACCTAACTAGGACCACCTAGTATACGGTCATATCCTATAAAACAGTGATGTCCCAAATCCCCTTCCAAAACAAAAGTCCCGTTGTTGAGGTTCACTGTCTTCTAATTAGAAGTCACAGCCAGTTCTTCAATGATTCTCTTTGTGGGGGCTGCAGGCTGCCATCTTTGAACTGTGTAGGCCCCGCTGCTGCTTGGCCAACCAGTTCTTCCACAATCTTTCCCCCATTTGCTGGGCCACAGAGAGATCATTTCCACCTCTAAGTGGTGCGTTGACATTGAACGTCTCAAGGAGCTGAATCTACACATGCTGCCACCTGATGTGTGTAACTGGTGAAGCAGAAGGGTGCCTGCTAGCTACTGAGTGTCTTGTCATAATGTCATAACGTGCCCGAGGAGTTACCGGTGACAGTGATGTCAGGTTACTCTTAACAGAGTACTCAACTGCCTGGCTCTTATGGTAGCTTTAAAATCCCTTAGTTTTCATTGTACACTTTTTGGTAACTACCAGGAAGAACAGATGTGTACACACCCTTTCAGGTTTCCTTCAAGCTTACAAAGACACAGTTCTCCCTCACAGAACAAGGCCGTCTCTTTTAAGACACTGGCCATCACGTCCAGCAAAGCCTTTGCTTGCAGCATTATTATTAACTAAAATGTATGCATGTTATATTTCATGCATCAAAAGTTAACTTTAAATATATAAAGACATTTATACATATGTATTTTAAATGGCTAGCTAACTTCTGGTCTGAGTTGTATTTTACAATTTTGCTGAGGAAAATCTCCTACCGACACCCCCATCCTCCCCACATGGAGTGTGTGTGTGCGTGTGTGTGTGTTGAAGAGGGTTCTGTATGTATATGTTTGCATGAGTAGCAATATGTAGACTTACCCAATCACTAACACTTTGCCATATCTACTTTCTTTTCACTTGTATGCAAAGATGTACCCATATGTACACACAGTTATGGGCATGTTTTTCTCAACTTTTGGTAGATAGCATAGTTAATATTTATGTATAGTACACTTGGCATCATCTGGGAAATGGTTAATTTCAAAGTTTGAGGCATCTTGATACTTCTTCCCCAGGACTTTAACTTCTAAACAAATGATACACTTCTACATAACTGTTTTATTACTATTAGGTACATGAAATTAAATTTCCCCAGTTATTTCAATAGTGCCTTTGAGCACTAATTTTAAAAAATTTAGAGTCAGATAGCAAATGACACATTGCATTTAGCGACTGGGTATCTTTAACTTTCTTTCCCTTAGTAGAATTTTCTTATAGCTTTCATGCTTTATGGTATTGATATTTCTCCCCCCCCCATTCACACATGCACATACACACATACATGCATGATGCTCCTAGGAGAATTCTGAAACACATCATAGACAAAAAGACATGAAGTAGGGATGCTGGCCACAATATAACCCTTGCTGGTTTGGGAGCATTCATTTAGCTCCCCATCCATTAGATACTCATGAGTTAAGACATTAATCACCTATTTGATATCACACACACACACACACACACACACACACACACACACACACAGAGGAGGGGCCGGAGAGAGAGAGAATTCAAGTTTATGTTCAAGAGAACATGACATTTAATTTTGAAAACTGTCCTTTTGAAAGGCTGAGCACGGATCCCAAATGGGAGGAAGTCCCAGCTTGAAGAAGTAGCAGGAAGAGACTCAGGGTATTCCTAGGCCTGTGGGCCTCAGTGGTGGAAAGTCCCAGCTATGGAGAGAACAAGGGGGTCAAAGCAGAGCTTGATAAAGAAAACAAGAGGCACAGAAGCTAGGGAGCAGGTAAGAGAGGTGATGGTGGCCAGAGTGGATTCATATGACTTTAAACTCAGCGATTCCTGGATGCTGTGTATATGCAATCTCTGAATTCTTTACTAGGGCTTGTCCGTGTTGCTCCTCAGGAGTAAATAAAAAATAAATTAAAAATAAAAGAGGACTCAAAAGTCTTTTGGACAGAAAATAGCACCGAGAGAAACAATATTTTGATGAGTTAGTGCTAAATGAATTAAAACCATGTGGCCTGGATTTCCCTGGAAACACAAATGGATTGAATAATTAATGGAAAAAGCACTTGGCAAATGTACTTGAGGTTTTTATTGAACCCAAACCAAAACATTTGAAAATATTTTGAAATATGTGAAAAGGACAATATACATCTGGATTTGCCCAACCCTAGGCAGGATACAGGAAATATTATTTTTATTTAACATTTACGTGATAGCTGCCGTGTGCCTCAATCCTGAAGGATTTTTTAAACAGCTCTGTGGTCTAGATCATAATTACCGTTTTCATTTGGGGAAAGAAATTTAGTAGCACTTACAGTGCCTCAAAGTGGAGCCTCTACCGGTCTATGTTCTTTGGACATTTTATTGGTAGGATATTGATTGGGCCAGGAGGCACAAGATCTGACCTTGGATTTAATTCTTGAGGGACAAACCTACTGTATATCTTTTTGGTAGATTTTTATCATTTTATACGTTCTACTTCCCCTCTGAATATACTTCAATTTAAAAACTGTTTTGCTATTGTTCTTGAGGTCTCAGTAGTCCTCCTTGTCTGCTATGTTCAGCGAGACCAGTTTTGACCCAGGCTTTTTCAGACCCAGGCCAGCTGGCCTTGGTGAGTTCCTGATAGAACATCCCCATTGTCTCAGTGTATGGGTGCACCCCTCGCGGGGGGTTTTTGATTCTACTGGACCTATTGGTTTCGTGGGAGCCTAGGCAGTTTAGGTGGATGCTCACCTTACTAGACCTGGATGGAGGTGGGTGGTCCTTGGACTTCCCACAGGGCAGAGAACCCTGATTGCTTTTTGGGCTGACGAGGGAGGGGGACTTGATTGGGGGAGGGGGAGGGAAAGGGGAGGCAGCGGTGGGGAAGAGACAGAAATCTTTAATAAATAAATTTAAAAAAACTGTTTTGCTAATTGTCATGATTATTATTCTGTCCACTTTTCTTGGGGACTGCTTGACAGATAGATCTGTGGTAGTCAGAATTAGGACTTCGCAGAGATGTGCACATTTTAACCCCTACAGCCTGCAGATGTGTTCCCAAGGATGTGTACATGGCACAGGAGGATTGAGACAGAATTCAGAATTGACCTTGCTATTTAGTTGGCCTTGAACTGAGGGGATTTGATCCTTAAAGGGAGAAGAAGAGGGAGGCAGGAGAGTAGAAGAAAGATGTCTCATGACAGAAGCAAACTCAGTTGTGTGATCTGAGAAAGACTCAACTGGTGTCCTCTGAAGATGGGGGAGCATCACAGCGAAGTAATGTGGGAGATGCAGGTCCTGAGAGAAGTACAGGTTTGCTGACACCTTGAGTTCAGATCTGTGAGTGCCCAGTTAGGCTTCTAAGATATAGGACTATAATATGATAGACCAGTTTTGTTTTAATGCACCTAGTTTATGGATATATCTATCTTCTGTCTGTCTATCTATCTATCTATCTATCTATCTATCTATCTATCTATCTATCTATCTATCCATCCATCCATCTATCATCTATCTGTCCATCCATCATCTATATATCTATTATCTACATACCTACACACACACACACACACACACACACACAGAGAGAGAGAGAGAGAGAGAGAGAGAGAGAGAGAGAGAGAGAGAGTGAGAGATTCCTATTCATTTAAGTCATTCTGTGTACAGTAACGGTCCTTTGAAAGTATCAGTTAGCAAGTTTCTTGAAACTAATGTCATCAGTTTCTGTCTTTTAAAAAGTGACACTTTTGTTTCTGTCATTCTATTTGTATGCGCTCATGCGTGTATGATATGTGCACAAGGATGTGAACGTGAGCATTCGTGTGTGTGTTTCTCCTTCCCAAGTGTTGTAATTTACAGGTGTTGGCATTAGAGTCTTGCACCACTTCCTGGTTTATACACATACAGAGGTCAGAGGAGAAGCTCAGGTGTCAGTCCTTGCCTCCCACCTTGTTCTGGACAGCTGTTTGCCTCTGCACACACCAGGCCAGCTGACCTGTGGAACCAGAGGGCTTCTTCTGTATCTGTTGGTCATTTCTCATTAGGAGCACGGGGACTCAGATGCAGTGTTATCACTCCTGGATTAATGTGGGGTTTTTTTTTTGTTGTTGTTGTTGTTTTTTCATCCAAACACCGGTTTTCACCCTTGCATGGCAAGTGCTTTATCCAATTGCCTGAGTTAGGGTTTTCATTGTTAGGGTTTTATTGTCATGACCATGACAACTCATATAAAGAAAATATTGAATTTGGGTGTCTTGCTGACAGTTTTAGAGGTTCAAATTCCACCCCCACAGTGACATACTTCCTCCAACAAGGCCAGCCCTCCTAATTGTGCCACTCCCTTTGGGGGGGCATTTTCTTTCAAACCATCCCTCCCCTGAACTATCAATCAAGCCTTGATTCCATAATTCTTGATATGCTTATAATACTTCAGCCATATTATTTTGGCTTTTATCCTGCCTTTTTATTTTTTTGTTTTTGCTTTCTATTGTTTAACCACGCATGCTCTTCTCTTTCTTTTTATCTTTGATACCATGTTTCAGGCAGTTCCAGCTGTTTTCAAACTCATGGTATAGCTAAAAATGGCAATCTTCTGACCCTCTTCTCTCTACTTCTCAAGTTTTGTGATTTGCAGGTGTTGAGATTACAGTCTTGCACCTATACCTGCTTTATGCGGTGCTTGGCATCCAAATCCAATGCCCTGCGCGTGTTAGGCAAGCACTCTTTCGGTCAAGCTGCACCCCAAGCTCTGCTCAATCACATTTTCCATTCCTTTTGCCCTTGACTAAATTTAAGAGCTGTGCAACTTATTTATATTATTTTGGTGATAATTTTACATTAAAATAAACTAATTTTTATTGACAGGCACATACATACAGAAAAATTCACAACATTATGCAGTTATATGAATTATCATAAAACTAGTCCAAGCATATAACAGTAACCGCAACCCCAGTCAAAAATTATATTATTATGTGCACCCCAGTTTTCCCCTTATATCTTTCCCTGCCATTAACTTTTCCCTCCTTTCCAAAGGTAACCATTCTTAAGACTTTTAATAAACCAATAAATTGGTTTTGCTAGCTTTTAGCACATTTTAAAAATGGGTTCACAGAGTATATACTTCTTCTGAGATTCATCTACATTGCTGTGAATTGCTGTTCTCCTGGCTGGATAGTATGATATGTTCATTCAGATGCACGCACACAAACATTCACGGAACCATATTAAACTGGAAATCAACTAATGTCCACCAACAGTGTATGCGTGCTCACTGGTACATTTGTTGCTTTATGCCTTTACCATCAATAACAGGATGTGCCCAATATCTTTATAAGCAAAGGAAGGACTTGAGGCATTTTAACTTTTTCACATTTTTATTACCCAAAATATTAGTTCCAAATTAATTTAATTCGATTTTTTTCACCTTGCTCATTCTCATCTTCAATAAGCATAAGATATTTAGAGTTAACAATGTAGTTATTACTATTTTGTTTAAAATATGATTTGTGTGTTTGTAGAGGCAAACATTCTACCTCTGAGCTATATTCCCAACCTCCCTAGGTTTTCCCCTTTTCCCTCTGTGCTCTCTCTCTCTCTCTTGCTTGCTCGCTCGCTCGCTCGCTCTCGCTCTCTCTGATTTGCATCAAGGGATTGCTGAGATAGCCAGGCTAGCCTTGAACTTTCTGTGTGTTCCAGGCAGGCCTTTGACTTGTAACCCTTAGCCTTCTGATCTATATGTATTTCTGTCTAGCTCAACTTTCCCCAGTTCTGTAGATCAAATCCCAGAGTCTCTCTCATGCTGAGCAAGAGCTCTGTTACTGACTGACATTCCCAACCCTATGTTTTCTTTTTGTTAAAGGACATTGAAGTAGCAACCTTATAAAGAGATGTTTCTCTTCACAAAGAACTGAGAGTAGTGAAGACAGTACCTTTTCTTGTCTGAAAATGCAGTCACTCATGTGACTTGAAGGATGAAATCACAGAATAAATGACCTATTTATAGAATTAGGAATAATTTTTATCACCTTCTATATATATGAGAATTTGTTTATTTGTTTGTTTGTTTTCCTCTACATCTTTTCCAGGGTTTGTCATTTTTGGTGACAGCCCTTCTAGCTGCAGGAACTGGTGTCTCACTGTGGCTTCGTTACATTGTTTTTTTATTACTGCATTTTTTCAAAAGTTAATTTTATGTTGTGGAAGCTGATTCTTTAGCAGATGAATAGTTTGAACACTATTTGTAAGTTACCTTTTTGTCTATGTTTGCTTTACTTCCTGTGTATTGGGGGGGTCTTAATCAAACACTATTTACTTATTGTAATGAAATGGTATATTTATTTATCCCATGGTTTCTTCTTATACGTTCAGATTCATGTCTTATATTGAGATTTCTAATCCATTATGAGTAACCTTTATAAAGTAAGTTATAGTCACAAAATTTCACTCTTCCACATGTCTATGTCCAGTCTTCTCACCACCACTTCTTAAAGAGGCTGTCCCTTTTCCATGTGTATTCTTGGTAAATTACTCAAGAATTTAATGCTGGCTCATGGAACTATTCTGAATGTTCTATTGGTATGTGTATGTTTTTAATATCGATACTGCATGGGCTTGGTTTTGTTGTTATTATTTATGGTGAAGATTTTCGAGAACTTTATGCATGCTAGCCTTGTGCTCTACCCCTGAACTACAACCCTAGCCCACCATACTGTTTCTATTACTGTAGTAATAATTATAATTTGTAATTACTATAACTATAGTAATTCGATTACTATAGTTTTATAGTGCATTTTAAACTCAGATAGTTTGACATCTCCACCTTTATTCTTTCGCCCTCCTGAGATTATCTTGGTGAGTTATCTTTTGTGCTTTTTCTAGTTCTGTAAAAACTGTTACTGGAATTTTAATGTGAGATACATTGACCTGTGAGCTACATAGGGCATAGACATTTAAACAACATAAATTCCTCTATTACAGAATCTTGAGAGGTTTTTTTATTTACTCATTTTTAAATATATTATTCAATGGATTAGTCTGTGTGCTTGTGTGAGCGTATGTGCATTGTATACAGGTGTCCTTAGTAGTCTGAGGGCACTGGGTCCCCTGGAGCTTGAGTTACTGATAGCTTCTCACATGCTGAGTTACTGTTGAGTCTCACGTGAACATTGGAAACCAAACCTGGGTCTTCTACAAGAGTCATGGGTGCTCTTAACTTCTGAGCTAGCTCTCCAGTTCCTCATTTTATTTCTCATGTCTTCTTCCATGTTTTCAGCATCTTGTGATTTTCATTATAAATATTTCACTTCATTGGTTAAACTTGTTTCTATGTTTTACATCCTTTGGAAACGGAATTGCTTTCATGATTTCTTTCTAATCACGTTTATCATTGCTATATAAGTTTTTCTTGTATCCTCCACTGTACTCGCCAGTTTTTACAGACTTTTATTGACATCTCTGGGTTCTTCTCTCTGTATAAAATTATATCCTCTGCAAACATTAATAATTTAACTTTATCCCTTTATATTTGCATGCTTTTTATTTCTTCCTTTTGCATAAGGGTTCTAGCTAATCCTTCTAATAATGTGTTGAAGGGACAGCTTTGCCTTGTCTTAGAAAGTAGAAGAAGCCTTTCCCCATTCTGCACAGTGTTGGTAGGTGATTATCAAATATTTCCTTGAAGCCATTACATAGTGGCTTTGCCTCTTCTCACACTATCTTTAAGTGTGTTTGTCAAATACAAGTATTAGCTAATACTGCTCTCTTTTGATTTCTGTATACAGGCACTGTCTACTTAAAAGTTCTTTCACTTTCAATTGGTGTATGTCATTACTGATAAGGAACTCTTTATGGGACACCATGGAACTTTATTTTAAAAACATTCAATCAGTCTGTATGTTTTAATTAGAGAATTTAGCCCATTTACATCCAAGACTGTTGTTGATGAGCAAAGACTTATTCTTGGAATTTTGTTACATGTGATGTATTTTTACCATTTCTAGTCTTGGTGAATTTTTTAAAAATAATAAGTATCTACTGTCTCTTCTGAATGTTGATTCATTTGACCATGGAATTTAGTGCTTGCTGATTTTTTGTAACATCATTTTCAGCACAAAAAGCTTTCTGTTGGAGTTCTATATGTCTGGGATTGTAGGCGTATTCCTGTATTAAGTATTATGCAGGAATCCCTTGATTTATCTGGACTTTCTCCAGTTTTCAAATTAATTTCTCAGTTCTGAATAACTCTAGCCATCTGGGTCTGTTACGGTCATAGCCACATGCTACATAAGCCTGGATTTCCAGTTCCCGTATATTTTCCACTGACAGCTCCAAGTGGATTTTTCACTTCCTCATTGCTCACCTCCTCTTCATTTCATATGGCATGGACACCAGGGCTCGCCTGTGTGGGCTTAGGACTGTAGTACATTAGTTTCCCTAGGAGCTTTTAGCTCTTATATCGCTTAGTTCTCTAATTCAAGAAAGTCAGGAATGTTCCCAACCTTTGGGGCACTAGGCATATTCATTTCATGAGCTCCTCTTTGCCCTTATTTGTCCTTGCTCTGTTTCATGAGAGAAAAATATCTATATGTCTCACAAAGAAAATTTCTTATCACATCAGCCTGACTGATGAAAAGTCTGAGCAAAGTTCATCACCTTTCTGACGTTGCCCTCATCAATGATCAGACACCATGGGTAATATTTCTGTTTATAGAATTCTTGTCTTATTAAAATGGAGTCACATATTCCACAACTATTTTTCCATTCTAAAATGTTACACGAATATAGTGTAATATTAAGTGATGCAGCAGAACATTTAGACCCTTTGCATAATTGTCAAAAAAAAGTCTTGCAATTATGAACCTTTAATTTACTATTTAGCACTCAGGTGGTTTTAAATGCCAAGGAAAGAAAAGAGCTTGATGACGGCAGATGTAGAGAACTGACTGGAAATGATCCTTCCATAAAGCGTTTGTGGTGACCCTAGAAACCTAGAGTGGATAGTGTGGTGACACTTGAAACAGAGAGGAAATATTAGCTTACCTTCTTTGAGGAAAAAAAATCTGTGAATGGACTCAGGAAGAAATGATATAAAATAACAGGAGCAGGTGCATTTGCCTTGGGTGCAGCTGTGGAGACCATGAAGAAATTCCAGCTGTGGCGCATTCTGAGAAGGCCACCGCCCTGCTGTGAGGCCACTGGGAACAGTTGGGTTCCTAGGTCTGTAATCAGCTTAGGGACACTATTGCCTCAAAAACTGGAGTTTTGTCCCTGGCAGGGTGGAGGTGTGGCAGGGACGCTCGGGCTTTACATTCTCTTAAGAAACCAACAAACAAAAGAAAATTAAAGTTAGGAGAACAAGGTGGGGCATCTTGTTGAATTGCCCGGATAAAGAAATATTTTACTATGATCCAGTATGTTTAGGTATTAGGAAGTTATTTTATTATTGAAGAAAACTGCCCATTCTATGGTTGTGATTTTACCTGCATATTTTATTGGTCAAGTCAATATCATTGGGCTAAATACTGTGTAAATGATTTCTTTTTTTATTCCGAAGGACTAAAGCTTTGACATACCCTGTGATGGTCAGATGAGTTCCATCAGCTGTGGAGTATGATGTCAGGAAGATGCAGGTGCCCAGGGTTCAAGCGACTTGATTAAGAAGCCTCCACCATGAGGAGAGAAGTCACACTGTGGCCTTCTGTCCTCACTCACTGCTCTTTTCTAGTGCAAACTTATACTACACTTGCTATTAATATCTGTGCTGTTTCTTATACAGACCAACTGTGAAATTAAAAATAAATTAATGCTGAAACTATTACTTTTGTGCGTTTCAGACTCTACCAGATTTTTAATAAACTATGTTTCCAAGATGATGGCACCTATGTTTCTAAACTGCTTCAGCTTTTGGCTCACCACAGTCAAGTGTACACTCAATTGGCTGCTGTTTTCATTCCCCACTTTCACAGAAGAAGGATATTGGGAGTTTCCTAAGGAAGTCTGCATTCCTTTTATTAAAATGTTTGAACCATGATTATAAACTAAACTCTAGTACACAGTTCAGACTCCTGCTTGGTGACTCACTAGCCATCTGACCTTGGGCAGGAAGCTTGGACTTTCTCCTTTTTCCTCTTTGGAGGTTCATTAAAAGTCCTCTTCTTTTGGTCCACTTCCTATCACAACTGGATTTCCTTCTTTTATTTATAGGAGACTCTTACAGGGTGGAAATATGTCTCAGCAGTTAATAAAGCTTTCTGCTCTTTTGGAGGAGCAGAATTCGGTACCCAACATCCACATTGGATGTCTCACATCTGCCTGCAATGATGCTCCAGGGATCTGATGCCCTCTTCTGGCCTCTCCAGGCAGCTGTACACATGTGGCATAGTCACAGGGACACACAATCAAAAATAAAATAAAATCTTACAAAAGAGAAGATTCTTGCTTTGCTTTCCTAGTTATTTCTTGCTTTCTCTATCACTTGTTAAATTGTTGACTGAGGCAAATGAAAGTACCTTTTAGAAGTTAAATTTGTATTTATTTCGACATTTGAAAGGAGCAGACTTCTGGTATGTCCTGACATGAATGCAAACACAATTCTAAAATCACCTGCCTCAGTTTCTCTCTTCCTTACACATGTCCCTTTATCCTTTTAAGAAGGAAAACATGCTCATACTGAGCTGGATGTTTTCTTGCAGAAATTGCTGCAAGCTGTCTCTGAGAAATAATATTTCTATTTTTTCTCTTTCTGGAAGAAAAGCAAAGTTTAGTGTTGTCCTTGGGTATATTGTTTTCCAGGGTTCGAGATTTTGGAGTCTGAGGGAATCCACATGACCAGGGTGTATGTGCATGTTGCTTAATTCTAGAAATAGAACCATTTACTGCTCAGGACAAATCATCAAGAAACATTCTCTGCTACATTGACCCTGTCTTTCCAAAGTCAATCTGCCAATGAATCACAGTCTTTCCTTCTAGTCTGCAAGAGTAAACAGCGTCGGCTTCTCCCCACTCCCAGAAGGTCTGGAAGTCCTCTGATTCATCAGAGAGCCACGATTTACTGCTGGGAAGCATCTCCTGGGACATTCATGGGAGGCTTGTCAACAAGGATCACACTTCTCAGATGCTGCTTCCGAAGAGCCTGGGTCAAGGCTGGTGGTGTTGGTACTTCGCAGCCACGCTAGAAGGTCATGCCAGGCTTGCACTTTCGAAGCATGCCCCTGGGCCCTGGCACTCCAGCCAGAAGTGCTTACCCTCCCCTTGCAGTTGTTGGCAAGGAGCAGACAAAAGTAAACACAGCAATTGAACACACTTGCTCTAAGCCCTTGAGTGATCAGACAAAGTGAGCTGCAGGGCTGTCCTCTGAATCATGAGTCTGTCTGTCACCAGGAGGGCAGCATTGCTGTGGGGAGATCTCCTTGGTTTTCCCAGTCTAGAAGGCCTCCTTCAGCACTCCTCGTGACCTGTTCCTCCACCATGCGTTCTCTCATCATCTCTCCAGAATTTTCAGACTTAAAGCTCACCTATGCCTTGCCCGGTTTGGGCAATGTTGTCCTGCCTTGCCTTGCAGTTTAGTATGGTATGCTCCAAGAAGGGATAATGATGTATTGAGCTCCTGTTTGAGACCATCCATATATTACTTCTCTAGTTCTCAGTCACAGTATCCCATGCTACCAAACACAGCAGATCCCTGAGGTTTAAGCCTTGAAACAAATGTCACATTATCAACCTTGAAGGTCCAAATGCACAGTATAGTGTGTTAAATATACATACATACCAAATAGGTAGGAGTTGCAGACTATCTCAGTTTGTAGAGTGCTTAACTAGCATGCTTGGAAACCCAACAATTCATAATTCTGACATGCTGGTACAAGCCCATAACCTCAGTGCTCAGGAGGTGGAGGCAGGAGGACCTGAGTTCAAGGTCATTGAGCTATAAAGCTAGTTCTGCACTAGCCTAGGATACATTAGGCCTTATCTTAATAAAATAAATAATAAAATTATGTACATTGATTATTTTAAAGATTATTTATATTGGTGTTTTGCTTGCATGTTTGTCTATGTACCACATGTATGTCAGAAAAGGGTACTACATCCTCAGAACTGGAGCTACGGATGGTTGTGAGCCCTCATGTGGATGCTGAAAATTGAACCCCAGTCCTCTGGACAAGCAGTAAGTCATCTCTCCATCCCTAAGATATCTATTCCTAATGAATAAACACTCTGAATGTTTCCTCTACTGTGTGGCTTTGAAAAAGTTGTTTTTCTTTGGTTCTAGGTAGGAATGAGTTTATAGACTTTTTCAGTTATGAGCCTATCTAGTACATCTTAAGAGCTTAATAAATGTTAACTTTTAGTTATTATATCATTTATATTTGTGCATTATTCTGTATTTTCTATTATTTTAAGCTCAGAGTAACACATCCCACTCAATAGAGTGTTCTCAGCACTCAACAAAAGAATGAGAAACTCTAATGTTTCTGTCTGGGTCACTGTGCTTTGAGAATGGTCTCACAGTTTGCTCAGGAAAGCAGTATTTTCTGCCAGGACCTATGAGTGAAGCCTCCCAACGACAGGAGTACAATTGTGTTTTCCTGAGCTCTCCCAATATGTCTGAAATCCACCACTTGTGTGATTGTGTGCCCACGCATCGGCTTCCTCTGTGGGTCTGATGTTTTCTGTTTCATCCTCATCGGATAGAAGTTTGCAATTCTCTCAGCAGAAATGTGGATTACACATTGCTCAAAAATGGGTTTAAATGAAAATTTCTTTCGAAATGTGAACATCCTTACAAGTAGTCATAACAGCATGTGTGTGTGCTTCCTAGATCTGTTCTGTAACTAAGAGATGAAGCAGGGGAGAAAGGGGGAGGAGAGAAAGATGGGGGTGGGGACGAGAGAATGCTAGAGAAGAGGGAGGATGGTGAAGAGAAAGGCAAGAAGCTGTAAAGATACCAAAGGACACAGCAGTAAACATGCCGGGACCCAAGACAACCACGCTTTCCGAGTTCCAAGGCACACTAAACTTTCTCTGTGGTGGTTTTTTGGGATGGTTCTGGGTGGTACAGCTGGAAGATGTTTTGTCGTTAGGAGGAGAATGTGAATGCTTTGGGGACCACACCGCCCTACTAGACCTGGGGGTAACACAGTGTTGGCCCCAACACAGGCTGCTCTCAGTTTGTGTTCCCATTGGCTTTGGAAGTGTTTGTTAGCCTACAGACTCGCCAGCCCTGGTTTTGATTATCTCAGCCTGTTTTTATTAATTGGTTAGGGGAAACTGACACTTACTGTCTTAACCACCATTTCTTCAGCTCCTTTCATGTGACCAGTTTTTGGAATGTCTGTTTATCATTTTTTTATGTCTTCTTTTTGGCTGGTCTGTTCAAAGGGCAAGACCATGTGTCTACCAAAGCAGCCCAATATTTTAATGGCCAAGTCACACTTTGTTGTGCTTGGAAACTTCTGGTGTGTAGAATGTAAAGTTCCACTCTCAAAAACACAGAGCAAAGCAAGCAAAAACCTGTGTGTGGATTGTCAGGAAAATGATCCCCTGAGTCCGGGGTTCTCCCAGGGTGCTGTTGGGTGTGTCTTTTTCCTTAACCGATGATTGGACAACTCCTTATAACCAAAGGCCAGCCTGAAACTTTGTGTCCAGTAAGTCTGCAAATAATTCTCCTCTGTTGGATGCTGTGGCCCAGAGGCTCACGAATCTGCTGCTTGCTAACTCGTCTTGATCTGGTCATCTTGTCAGTCTCCCATCAGTCTCGTATGTTGCTTATATGTCTCCGCGAGCTTGGGTCCCACTATGAAGTCCTTTTTGGTTCTCCCTTCAACTAATTGGTATTTGTTCCCCTTTTCCTGACCCAGAATTTGAGTCTTAACCCTTTCAGGAATGCTACCTTAACACTTGTCTTTAATGGATTCTCCCCAGCTTCACTGTCATTTGTGACTTTACTTATATATAAAGGAGACCTAGTCTGGTGGTTTGAAAGAAAAAAGGAGAGGCACCATGAAGAGGTGTGGCCTTGATGGAGGAAGTGTATCATTATGGGGGTGGGCTTTGAGGTCTCTTTTGCTCAAGCTTCCCTCAGTGTGACAATCAGTCGACATCCTGCTACCTTCCAGTCAAGATGTAATTAGCTCCATATATGCCTGCATGCCACTATGCCTCTTGTCATGATGATACCAGCCTGAACCTCTGAAATGGTAAGTGCGCCACCCCAATTAAATGTTTTTGTTATATAATAGTTTTCATGGTGTCTCTTTACAGCAATAGAAACCCTAACTAAGTCAGAAGTTGGTAGCAGGTCTGGGGTATTGCTGTAATAGGCCAGACCATGTGTTTGTTTGGAAAAATTTGGACTTTGTTACTTTGGGTTATGAAAGTAGTGGAATGTTTTTAAGACTGCTAAATGAACCATGCTATTAGGAACATGGAAAACACAGGTGCTAAGAATTATTTGAGATGGTTATAGATGATAACCTATATAGGGACTTTTGAAGTTCTACTGAATGCATTTTACTTTGCACTATGATATGGTTATAAGTCCTCGGGATCTGAGAAGTAGAGTGTAGTAATTTGAAAGAAAACAGCCTCTAGAAGCAGTGACACTATTAGTGGGTGTGGCCTTGTTGTCACAGTTGGTGTTGGATTTGAGGTCTTTTTTTTTTTTTTATTTTTTCTTTTTTTTTTGGTTTTTTTTTTTTCTTTTTTTTTCTTGTTAATTTGCAACTGGAACCTCATCTGTCTGCATTCTGCCATGCTCCCCATCATGATGCTAATGGACTGAGCCTCTGAAACTGAAGTGAGCCTCCCCAATTAAATGTTTTTTCATGAGTTACCTTGGTCATGGTGTCTCTTCACAGCAACAGAAACTCTAACTAAGAAAAAGTTTTAGGAAAGCTAGGTTACAAGGTCAAAATAATAAGGCAAGAGAGAGAACTGCAGGTCTGGAGCCCCCAGTCCGTGGTCTCTTCTTTTGGATTCAGCACATTTCCCATGAAGCCTGCCAGGGCTCGCCTGCCTGGAGCCCTGTTTCCAGGTGGCTGTGGTGGACTTTTACAAGCCCGTTTTCCATCTCACTCAGCTTAATTTTAATGGCTGCTTTTTTTTCTTAGTGAACTGTCTGAGAAAGTGTTATAACCTGCATTAAATGTAAGCATTAAAGAAGAGAGAAAGAAGACAAATTCCTTTTGCTAATACATGGAAACCAAAGGTCATTGTGAGCAGGAGTCTTGGCTGACTTGAGACAAGATTTAGCATCTTAGTTTTCCACCTGAGTTTCTATGGCTACCCCTAAAGGCCCTTACAGTCTCCCGTCCCATTCATCCAGTACCCTGCACTGCTATTTCATGACAAGGTCAGTCCCATACACCATCAAAGCCATTCTATAGAGAACCAGGCAGAACCATTGCCTTCCACAATCCTCCAGCATCTTCTCCTCTTTGTGACTCTGCAGCCCCCTTCACATGCCATTCCCCCATTCAGCTTTTCTTCTAGTGTTTCAGTTCTCACGCAGCCGGAACATCTCTTCATGCTGTGGATGCTGTGTATCTCTCCCTGGAAGGCACTGTCCCTCCCCTTCAGGCAACTGTGACTTGTTCTCTGTATCCTACCTTTAGCCTCAGTTCCTTTTGTGAGCTTCCCACAGTGAGTGATGTGTTTTTTAATCTACTCTGGCAGCACCTGGTAACTAGCCTTTTACACATCTCTCTGTAGTCTTGCCGGTTCTGGGAGACTTCAATAAGCAGGAGCTAAGTTTTGCCTTTCTTTGTATCCCCAGTATTTATTGCATTATCTTCACACAGGGAATGTTCAATAAATATTAAGGGGGTGATCTCATCTTATGACTTACTTCTGTTAACAACATAAAATTATTTAAGGTTACATGGGAAGTCTTAGACATCCTTAAAGTGTCCTAAGTTACTATCAAACAGAGACTTTAAAAAACTGTGTAATAATTTCACTACCTTCTTGTTGCAGCAAAATCTATTCTATGAGTGTTTAATGAGCTTCTCCATGTGTGTAGTATGGAAAGTCATAGGTTAGAGTTATATAAAACTCAAAGAATCTGCTTGTGTGAAGATCTTTAGGGGAATATAGGGTATCTTAGACTTCTCTTACATTCCCTGTAGGACCTAATATGACTTGCTTTCTCTGAGAGCTCAGTAAATACTTGTTGTTTGATTGACTGGTAGAAATATATGAAGCCAGGGCTGCCAAGAAACCCCCATCGAATTTATTAAGTGTTGACAGTTTAGTGCTGCAGCAGGGAAGCTTGAGGATTATATCATAAAGGCCCCGCACGGTAATTGGGGAAGCAGCTTATTGGAAGTCATCTTGTCCAAAGACTCTGCCTTAGAGAGAGGGGGACACCTCATCGGCCTCATTTGTACAGATGCATCCACTGCCAAAGTTTTAAATCTCATTTTGGTCTTTTTCCATCTAACATTCCATAGCTTTGTCACTTAGTTATATAACAACAATTTTCACCTCCATATCTCTACCCTTAAAATAAGATGCAGCGTTTCCAACCACTGTACATCCAGACTTCAGCAGATGCTCTCCATAGAGAAACCCTGCATGCCCAGATCTGAGCTCAATGTCTCAGCTTTCTCTACCTTCTCTCTACACTACTGACTCCTAGGCTTCCATTTACCCATTGCAATTGTGGTGAAATTACTTCAATTTTGTGGCTTTGGTTCTTCTGATTTGTAAGTTTTACGTTGTTTTTGCCTCAAAAGTTCATTACTAGGATCGAGCAGGTATGCATCAACCCTTTACCACTGTGACAGATACCTAAAATGAGAGGTTTGTTTTGGCTCCTGATAGCTGGGGTTACAGTCCATGATCACTTAGCTTCATGGGTCTTTGATCCAGAAGAGAGGTAAGTTATCATGTGAGTTGGGGCTAGAAGCAGGTGTCATCTCATGACCAGAAGCCAAAGAAACAAAAAGGAATGGAGCAGGGTTACCACATCTCCTCAAAGGGCATGTTACCTTTCTTCCACTACGGTTCACTCCTAAAGTTTCTGCCATCTCCCAATAGCACCACAGTATGGGCACTAAGCCTTCATCCCATGGGCTTTTAGGGGATATTCAAGATCCAAGCTATAGCAATGAATTACTGTATTGTGAAACATCAAGAGGCATCCCTGCATGCTTTCACAGCGAGTAAATCATAGCATAATTGTCTTTACTCAGGATTGCTATTTTGAAATTTTAGATCTGTCCTCACTGTCTCTTTCAGCTCTGTATTCATGGTCCTCGGTTTCCATGAGGACCTTTGCCTCAGTTCTTTGGTCTCAGCGCTCCTATTACTCATTTAGGTGGAAAGACACCATTCCAGGTGTTCCACATAGACTGAATGCAATTCCAGAAAACTGTTAAATAGTTATGCGGCTGAGACACAGGACAGGATGCAAAAGTCAGAAACAGTGTAACTTCTAAGGTGAGAAGAATATTGAGAAACACTGGCTGTCTTTGTCCTCTTGTTGTCTAGTCTCTGTTGATGGCTTTTTTTTTTATGAAACCAATACAGAATCTAATTAGTAGTTCATAGCAGGAATAAAAATAAATGCTAGCGTCTGCAATGCAAATCAGAGTGGAGGAAGGCGTGTTTGCTTGATGCTCTTTAACTCACTCTGTGTTGTTATTGCCCTTGTTCAGCCTCATGTCTAGACAAGGTACCAGCTTTGCTGGCACCATCTTCTTTCCTCTCTAGTTTCTTCTTCACATTTCCTGCAGAGTTAGATTTTAAAACATAAAAACAAAATCCTTTGTTTGGGGACTGAGGAGATGGGCCAGTGGGCAAAGTGCATCATGTACAAGCATGAAGACCTGAGTTTGTGGAATTTAATTGCTAAATAAATATTAGAGGAAAACCTAAGCATAGTGGTGCATGCTTAGTATCCCAATGCTGAGGAAGTGGAGACAGGTGGATCTCCAGAGCCTGCTGGCCAACCAATCTAGCTGAATGACTAACCTTTGGACTCAGTGAGAGATCCTCTCTCATCAAATAAGTCAGAGAGTAGCAGAGGAAGATGCCTGGCACTGATCTCTGTCGTCCACATGTGCACGCAAAAGTGTTTGCACCCACATACATGCATACATCAGACCACACCCACATCCACACTAACTCTTGGATGACTCTCCATTACTATCCTTATCATAAGATAAAGCCTAACTCATACAGCAGCATAACCTTCAGTAGATCCTCCACACTGACCTTCCAAGTTATTGTGAGTTATAAGTTCACCCAAAATCTCCCCTGCTGCTTCTGTCACCGTTTCTATGCAGGAGCAGCTGGAAATGTACCTGGGCCCTTTCACACATTTTTATCTGCTTAGAAAGCTTACTTTTTTATTTTTATAGAATGCTACTTACCCTCGACATGTCACCCTGGCTTTCATACTAGCTGCCTCTTCCCTCTGTGTTCTGAAACTACGTTCTAGCCCTTTCCCTCCTACACTAAATTCTCTACTTTCTTGCCCGGTCTCTTTCATGTACACTGAATGGAACTTTGTGGAATTTAATTGCTAAATAAATATTAACACTGGATATAGTCCCTGTGCCGGGACTTGCCTGGTTGAACAATTTTCACGGGCTCCAGCTGGGAGCCCGTGAAAAGCGCTGTGAGGGAAATGAGCCCTTTCTGTTTTCCCTGTGACCAAGCTCGCTGGAAGCTAGGTTTAGTCTACCTGACCTATGTGTTCTGAGTGGAGATTCAACTTGCAAATGACTTTGTGTTTATTACTCATCTAAAATTGATGCTTTTTGTTTTACATCTTTTCTCATTTTTTTTAAAACTATGAATTGTCAAGACACCCCGGCTATGGAATCTTGATCATCACATACTAGGATGTCCCAGGATCCTCCAAAGATAAATTGAGACTATTTTTGATATGCTGTTTTCTAAAGAGCAGAAAATTCCTCTGATATAGTAAATACATTCTGAATCAGTTCCACTTTTTTGGCTTGTAAGCTTTTGGCAGAATTGTGTGAAGATCACAATGTTTCAGGGGCCTTTTTATCAATGATACTTTTTATCAATGATAACCTTTTTTTTTTTAAAAAAAAAAAAAGAACTAGTATTTCCCCCAAAGGAATAGAGATGACATCTTAAAATTCCTGTTAACTTGCTATGTTACTATACCTAGTTTAAAGGCAATACTCATAATGCATAGAATGGTTTTGCTCAATCTTTTCATTTGTTTTAAGATATGAAGGTCATAGCAGTTCCACATGGCTTCATGTGTCTTTGAGGGATTTCTTAGAGTAAAAAGTTGATAGTAGCTACAATATAAATTGACTAATAGTGACTAACTTACCCGGATCATTTTTTAAAGACTCTGTAAAAGCTTTGGATGCAGAAGAGTAACACTTTGGAATCAAGTGAAAGAAAGTCCTGCTGTGCTCCTCTTCCGGAAGCCTGACCATTGGTCTACAGCACTCTATGGTAAGTGGAGCAAGGAAGCCTCACCATTGGTTGGTCTACAGCGCTCTATGGTAAGTGGAGCAAGGAAGCCTGAACATTGGTCTACAGTACTCTATGGTAAGTGGAACAAGGAAGCATAGGCAGGAACAGCCGCGAGAACAGTCTGACCAGGTTAGGTTGAGTTGGGACAGATGATTGGGGAGCTCCTTTTTATTTTATTTTATTTTTATTTTTTATTTTTTTATTTATTAAAGATTTCTGTCTCTTCCCCACTGCCGCCTCCAATTTCCCTCCCCCTCCCCCAATTTAAATGAGACGGGAGCTAAGATCACCATCTAAGACAAAATGGCATCAATACATACAAAATTTAGGGTACAGTATCATCTTTTACTTTGGGTTGGTAGGGATGAAGAGATGACTTTAGTGGGGACATTTTTGGTTTTGTTTCCTTTACTCTTTGTCCAACCTGAGTAGAGAGTGGAAATCAACTTTGTAATTTATGATCCTATCTGTAAAATTATGCATTCATATTATGAAGGCATAAAAATAGCACTAGTCAGTGAGTGTCTATTTTCTCATTGCAGTATTATGTTTTGTATTGTTATCTCTATATTCAACAATTAAATGTTTCTTGGGGGTAGGAACTGGATGTTTTCCAAACCTTTTTTTTTTAAATAAGAGTCTTGAACCATGCCTGAAACATAGATAAAACCATGCGAAATAAATTACTGAACATGTGAGGGATACGTGGAAACCACATCCAGAGGGTGTTCTAAGAGACTCCTCGTTGTTCTGAATTGTGGTCCGATGAAAGAATGACAGCTCTTTCAGGACTGGTCTGATTCAAATTATCTTCTTGCGGGACAAATACAGGTACAGAATGACTGAATTATGCAAACATGAGTTTTTTCTTCTTATACTTTAAGTGGTGCCACCATGAGATCATTATTTCAAGATACAGTAATCAAGACTAAATGGGTTTACAGCAATAAATGGGCCTAGATGTTGAAAGTGGGATATCATGAGACAGAGTTGCCGATATATGTAGAAAGAGGGCTAATTAAGAAACCAAAAGGGCTAAATATTCACTGTAGACAACTATTTACATACAGGCCAGCAGCAGGCACCCTAAGAAATTTAAGAACTATGCGCTAATTCAGAGTAAACTAGGGCTTCATCTGCACAAGTCTTTCACAGAAATAAGTTGTAACATAAGTGGTAATTATTTTACTGTAGATCTATAAAAAGAGTGATGTCAAATTCAGAGAACAGGTTCCCTGGAAGGAGCTCAGAAGTTGCTCATAAGCCAATTATGAAGCCTGGTTGGGGGCAGTGTAGAGAGGAAAGAGCCTGTCCTAGCAGAAGACTCTGTGTGCAGAGCTTCAGAGACGTAGGGGAACCATCATCCGGCAGCATGAGCCACTCACTGTGTTGGAGGATGGAAGGCTGTGTTTGGAAAAGATGCCAGAAAAGTGGAGAAGCACAGCAAAGGACTCAGAGGGAGGCAGGGCAGGAGACAAATGGCCACCACGTTGAAGAGCTTTGTTATCAGGTGTTAGATATTTGGATTGTTTGGGTGTCTGGTGTTGGATTCAATGTTTTCGGTATTGAGATATGATGAATGATTATGGATCAGAGATCTAAATTTTATTTTGGCGTATTACTGCAGTCTTATTGAGGACTAAGTACCCTGGAATATGGAGAAAGTGTAAGTGATTAGTAATGGAAGAATGATAAAATTTTATCCTAGGGTGGCAAAGATGGATTTGACAGGAGTTCAGAAGAAAGGAAAAATTGAGTTTGAGCTGATTAGCTAGAGCAGGTAGAGTGGAGGGGAGATCTGAAATGACATCCTTTTCTTGTATTGATCAGGTCCGAGACTTCAGAGCTTCCAGAAAGGAAGGGAAGTAGTTAGGGGATGCAGATGTCATGGGGGTGGGAGCTCCAATTATGGGAGCTCTAGCTAGATAAGATGACTAAGGGTGGGGGCTTAGAGAACATCCAGTTATAGGCATTTGTATGCATTGTTACAAAGATCTAGGGAATGGATTATGCCTAAAAATTTCATGTTATTTGACAGTGATCTAACTTTGGTTATTGAAATAGGGCAGGGGGTGCCTTTCAGGAACTGAGACTAGAAGGGCTCAGAAGACAAAGCATGGTGTAAGGAGTTGGTAGACAGCAGAGTCTGTGGAAAGTCCTTCCAAGAGTCTAAAATACTCAATTTCCAAAACATTATCTGAATCTGTTGGCATCACTGAATGAGGAGCAAAAATTCTTAATTTTTACCTGGATTTTATAATAGATTTCCAGTGTTGTCCCGCATGTAGTTGTGCCCACCAGTATTTAACATTTCTGTTCCTTTAAAAAAAAAAAAAAACCTTTCTTTTTAATTTATTCTTTGTGTCTTTTATACCTTGTTTTTAATTGTGTTTCATTATTTGAATCAAGATGAGAACACAGACGAAAAATATTAATGAAAACAATGTATCAGCTCAAAGTTCTGTTTCCTGCCCCAGGCCCAGCACAGTTGCAGTCATTTAGACTTCCCTCCTTGAAGGCGTTTGAACAGACAGCTGGAGTGGAGAAGAGTTGCCTGAAGGCATCATATCCAGTTCCATGATGCTAAGTGACTCAACTTCCCACTCTAGCCCTGACCACTCCCCTGAGTTCAATATGCATTTATTACTTGCTATGCAGACATTTCAAACATGACATGTCCAAAATGCATTCATGATCTATTCTCTCAAATCTGTCACTCCCCCAGTGTTAAAACTTCAATAAAGGGGATAGCTGTTGGGATACTCGTGGCTCCACACGAGGAGTCATACTCTATTCCCCCTTCCCTTCCATGATTTCATCAGTGGTCTGACTGCTTTACCTTCTACATACTTCCTGAATTGATCCACTTCTCATTCAAAAGCTAAAGTCCACATCCAAGCCGTTGTCCACATGACTACAGGTCTCCATAAACCACTTCCTGGCCTCCATTCTCATTCCCTTCATGCTTGTTGTGCAAATACCTGCTACCCTGCTGGGGGATTCCCACATGTGTTCCCTGGGTACTCTCCTTTCCTTCCTTTAAAAACGCCCTTTGAAGCACATGCACGCTAAGTTATTCATGCTCCGGCTGAGCGTTAAGTGACTCAGACCTTCCCTGTGAATAACTGAAATCTCATCACTATTTGGACCTTTGAGGCACTTATTTCAGAAGCTCCTGAGAGCCGAGTCACTGCAGGCCATGAAGGCTATTATAGAGGTTTACCTTCCCGCATGCACTATCTGCCTTGGTCACCACTGCCCTCACACAGGATCTAGTCATCCGGGATGTTAGACAAATTTTTTGTACAAGGAATAAGTGGGCCTTTCATTCTCAGAGAAATGCAGTCTGACCCTTCTCACTTTGTGTAAGGAACCTCTCCAAGACTGGAGAGCTCTGACTTGTCTATCATGTGACTACTTTGAGAGAGATTAAAGGCATGGTGGCAAATGTCTTTAATCCCAGTAATCAGGAGGCAGAGGCAGGTGGATCTCTGAATTTGAGGCCAGTGTGGTCTACAGAGCAAGTTCTAGGACAGCTAGAGCTACACAGAGAAACGTTGTCTGGGGAAAGAAAAAAACAAGTTTAAGATGTTGAGGGAAGGATAGGACTGTCTGTGTGTGTGAACCTGCTCAAATTACCTAAGTTCTTTGTGCTCCAGTTTTGTTTGTTTGTTTGTTTTCATGTGGAGGTCATGGTAGTGCTCACTTATAGGTATTAGAAGTCTAAATAAGAATTCATGTGGTGTGCTTGTTTGAGTTCTTTATCACAAGACATATTCTACAATTTTATCGCCAACTATTATTACTTCCTATTTTTATATTACTATTTTATCATTATCAAAAGAGAAGAAAGAGGAGGAAGAAGAGGACGAGGAGGAGGAGGAAGAGGGGGAAGCAGCAGCCATTGCTACTGTCCAGTTGAGCCATTCCTCAGTTTGCCGGTACTCACCTGGTGCATTTAGAGGAGATGTGTCTATGAAGTCCTTGCCTTTTACCAAAGCAGCATCATGGCAAGGAGGTCACCTCTTTCGATCTGACCTATACTCCAATCCAAAACATCAAGCGCTTCTTTAGAGTCGGAAGCCGCTCTAACGCCATGATGAAAATATGACCTGCTACCTCCACCCCCACCCCTCCATCCCTCCACCCCTCCATCCCCCACCCTGCTTCATGCAGCCACTCTTATTCAAGTTATACTTCCCTTCCTTGTTTGCGACCAACACTAGCTGAGCACAGGGGCGAGGGGAGGGGCACTTAGTCGCGACCATATTTCACTGCCATTTCCTCCTGTTATTTAGTGTGGAGTTAGATGTAAGAGGACGTTGCTCAGTGCCTGGGGCCTGGAGTCAGGCTGTTGGTGGTCACAAGGACCCATGGTTTCTGGGGAGAAGGAGGGTGTTAACCAGGTGCTTTGGCCAGCTTCCAAGTTTGGCTCCGTGAATTTTACCTCCCGAAATCCCCCCTGTCCTTTCAATTGGATATGGTATTCCTCTTGGCTTCCTGTCCCAAGCTGAGGTCCATGGGACTGTGGGGCGGCTGCAGAGCAGCTGCTGCGTTCCGCCACTGAGGTGCTGTTCATGGATTCCAGCGGTGGATGAAGTGAGAGGCTTAGGCACAGCTTGGACAAGGTATCAGCTTGCAAAATATTTGCGGACCCTCTGGGATGAAGGACTCCAGGCAGAGCAGGGATGCTGTAGTGGTGACGTGCTTTGATTCATTGCTATCTCCTGGAATGTTATGGGCTTTAGCGCTGTGGACCAGAGCCCATGCGGTTACTTGTTCTGCCAGGCTGATAGTCTGTGTGAAAGGAGCTGCTGGGCAGCATGGGGTTCACAGCAGGATGTTGTGATTGACAGGAAGGGGAACCTCAGGAGTGAATTTCAGCTGCTAGGTCTGGCCAGATGGGAGAGGCCTCCTGCGTGTGCCTGGATGCGGATACAGCTTTTGAGGATATCTAGCCCACTGAATTATCTTGCATTTCAGAATTTATATTTTTTTGGTGGGATGCTTAATGGCCCATAACCAGGAGGAATTTGATAAACACAGTAATGACAACAATGAAATCCTACACATTGACAGAAGGAACCAAAACACATCCCCGGTGTGATCCTTCCAGACTACATATAGGGAAGGATAAAAGTAAAGAAAAATATTTGAAATATTTAATTTTACAGTACAGCCAAGACTCTGCTTATCAAAAGAGACCTGGAAATCTCAGTTTCAAATTATGGGAATAATAGCAAAAACGTACATTCTGGACGTTCTGGGAAATGCCAGAACTGGACTTTCTTCAGGGACTCTGTCCTCCCCCACTGTTTCACACATGTCCGACTCTAGCCTAAGAGTTCAAGATCAAGGTCCCAGAGGTTGTGGAAGAATGAAGCTAGCGATGACTTGACATCCATATGACCGTGGAGACTCAGTTCAGTACACAGGGCCTAATTTGTTCCAATTAAATCAGGCAATAACTTCAAGTTCAACCACAAATATATGAAAAGTCCGGGAACTACATAAATTCTCCCTCTTCTTTCAGCATCCTGGCTTCCTCGGTCATCCCAGCTTCCTTTGTTTTCTGAGCCTTCTCTGACATTGTTTTTTTCTCTATGCACTTTCTTTAACCCCAATCCTATTCGCAAAGAAGTGAAAGGCAAGAATTCAAGAAGACAGTCAACTCAAAAGGCTCTGCTCTCTACCCCTGAACCCATACTTTAAAAACTACAGGATACAAAACGAAGACAGATATTATGAACCTGAAAATTATCACCTTGGGGAGATTGCCCTGGTCAGGGGTGGGGGGCGGCAGAAGCTTTGGGAAAATTCCTGTCCATTCTTGCTGCTTCCAGTATCATTTTGAGAGGATGCTCAGCCTACCCGCTCCTGATCAGGGAGTCTTAACTCAGCAGGTGGCTCAGCTCAGTGCCATGTGCCCTGTAAGGGAGAGAGCCACCTAGTACAGATGCCACACCTTTACTTGCTTCTTCTCCAGACCCCAGGCTGTGAGGTTAATAGGCTAGGAGACAATTGCTTCCCAGAATATCTGTTTATGAATCTTTACAAACCCAACCCTATGTTACCCCCCCAAAAAAAATATTTGTTTATATTTCTCAATTTTGTTCTTTCTTGACTCTGGACCATTCACTGAAGCCCCTTGTCATAGCTCTGTAGCCCATGATGAAGAGGTATACTACATGCCAATTCTTCTTCTACATGCATAGAGTCAGTAACTAGAGTTTAAACTTCTTTGCAGTAGGCAATTTTCCTTTACCACTAGTTTTTAGAGACTTCCCAGAGTAGCCAGCTAGCAATCCGGTTGTGGTATTTTTCCAACTTACTTGTGCCCCTGAGATCTTCTCTCTTCTCCCTCCCCTCCTCTTCTCTCCCCTCCTCTCTTTTTCTTTTTCCTTTCCTCCTCTCTTCTCCTCTCATCTTCTTTTCCCTCCCTTCTTTCCTCTCCCTCCTTCTTTCTCCTTTTCTGCTTTTGGAACTGGAAATTCAAGCCAGGGCCTCATGTATGCTAGATAAGAAAGCATTCTTCCATAGAGCTACACCCCTGCCCCTACTCCCCTTTTCAGCTGGGTGAGGAGACCCTCTCACCACTAACTTCTATGAAGCTGTAGTTGAGGGAGATGCATCCACAGGGTCTGGGGAGTATGGAACTATTTACTCAAGTGGTTCATTTGTAGTCTTGATTCCCCCAAGCCCAGTCTTGGGTATTTCTCTTCCATTAGACAGTGGGTACTTCTCTCTTGATCATACATTTTGATGGATCTGAAGATCCTTAAGTTATGACAAAACGATCTGGTCACATGATCACTTACTGTCTCATGCCAGGTTTTTGTTCTCCAGGAGGGCCCAAACCTGTTTATCAGCTGTTATGGATAATGTAGGCTTGTCTTAGAGTTGGATCTTATCTTGTAGATTATTGTGGACTCCACATAGCATCCTTATCCAGTGTTTAAACCAGAGTAAAAAGCTCCATCATTCTTGTGTATCTGCTGGAGCATACGGTTCATGTTTCAGTGGACCCTCTGTGGATGCATTTCTTACGATGGATCCCAGACAAAACTAGAATCCTTCTGAGTCATATCATAAAGAGGAGTTAACTTATTCAAAGTTTAATACAGTATATGCTATTGCTATCTTCATATTTGAGAGAGGGCAACCAAGTGTGGGCCTCTTCCTTACTGATAGAAGGTATGTGGTATGTGCTTTTTCCTGGGGAGGAAATATTCATTCATCACAGATAGGGTACAAACGGCAACCAAATGGTTCACCTGGTTTATGTGGGATTCCCCTCTGTATGCTGTGAATACCACTGGTTAATAAAGAAACTGGCTTGGCCTGCTAGGGTAGAACAGAGCTAGTCAGGGAAATCTAAACAGAATGCTGGGAGAAAGAAGGCAGAGTTAGAGAGAAGCCATGTAGCCCTGTAAGGGACAGATGCCAGAACTTTGCCTGGTAAGCCACAGCCTCATGGTGATACACAGATTAGTAGAAATGGGTTAAATTAACATGTAAGAATTAGCCAATAAGAAGCTAGAGCTAATGGGCCAAACAGTGATTTGATTAATACAATTTCTGTGTGGTTATTTTGGGAGTCTGGGCGGCTGGGAAACACCTGGTGAACCAGGAAGTGTACTGGGTTATTTCCAGGAGTCTCGGTGCTGCAAATGCAGCTGCATCACTGAAAAGCTCACCCAGTGTAACTTTCTGACTCTTCTGAGTTGTGGCGAACTCCATGGCCAGCAGGAAAGAACAGCCACCAGATGAGGATTCTTCCCAAATCACGCTTTATTGGAGCCTCTTGGTTGAAGGGAGAGCAGAAAGCAAGGGGCCCCGAGCTCTGAGCTGTAGCTGCTTATATATGGAGTCTATCTAGCAACCTTTGATACTTTAACTGTTTTTCTGGAGACCCACCCCAGAAAGAAAGCAAACCTCCTTGTCAATTACAGACCACAAGGAAGTTCCCCTGCCGGTCAGGGGGAGTGTGGGCAGCTAGATCACAACTCACCCTGTTTTCTGGTGGAAGAACTACAACCTTAATATGGACTTATTTATCAAGCGAGGCTGGGGCCAAATGCCATCTTATAATGGCAGCCACTCAAATCGGCTCCCAGCACTGAGTCTTGTAAATTTTGTTTACTTCTTGAGTTCTGTAAGATTTCCAGTTCCTTCCAGGGGGAACTGTTTCAGTTCTATAAGCCTGTCACAGATGCACAAAAGTTCAGTGACTTGGGGACACCTCAGTGTGCCTTATACCCTAATACCCTCAAACATTTCAACCAATGGAGCCAGCTCC
Organism: Alexandromys fortis; assembly: GCF_014885135.2. Classification (NCBI taxonomy): domain Eukaryota; kingdom Metazoa; phylum Chordata; class Mammalia; order Rodentia; family Cricetidae; genus Alexandromys; species Alexandromys fortis. The sequence continues at coordinate 882,797 of NW_026067977.1, read as the reverse complement.
TGAATTTCCCGAGATTATCTTTTGTTCTCTGGACTACATGCGTTTAATTAAGGTACACAGGGCACTCTTTTATGCTTATTATATAGGATGCTTGTTCTCAAAGTGATTACATGGACACAAAACAACAATGAATTTTGGACACAAAATAAAAACTTTCCACATATTGTGTTAGCAAAACTTACAAAGTAATTTAATGATTTATTTCCATTTAGTTTTCTAGGATTTAGGATATGATTACTCTGGGCATTAATGGCAAGAATACAAACTAGAAAATTTCAATAGAAACTACAGCAAAATCCATCTTAAAGAAATGATGTGTGTGGCTTATATATTTATATCATAATATTTATATCACAAGCAGTGCATGTACACACATGCCTATATAACACATGTTAATATATAGGGCAAAATTATAGTATATACCAAGTATAGAATAATATAGATATAAAATTATTGGACTTCTGGTGTCTTATGTTTTTATCCTAAAATTAAGAACAAAAAAATACATGCATGTGTACTTCTTGACCAATATATTCACTCTCTAGTTGCCAAGAGACTGAATAAGACTTTGACTAGGCATTAGTCTTGCTCTCAGTGATGCTCAAGGTGACACCCAGGGCGCTAGCATATTAGAGGGAGTTCTGCCTAATCTAAGAAATCAGGGGGAACTACCAAAAAAAGAGACCCATGATCTCATACTACATGGTAGCTGGCTTGTAAGCTCTAGGGAGTCCTGTCACCAGCATCCATCTTGCAGGGGAGAGTCCACCTTTATGTGTATTCTAGAGATCTGGACATGCAGGTCTTCGTGTTTGCCTAGCAAGCACACTCCTACTGAGCCACCTCGTAGCCTTCAAATAGATATTGCTTTTATCCTGATCCCTAACTCTGAGAACAGTGCTTTGATTTTATACATACATAGATGTCTGGATTTCATTTATGCTATGCTAAGAGTCCAAAAGAAAGCCCACACTGAGTCTTTGCCCTGTTCTCTTATGTGCTTTCTATTCACATGTAAAAGGGATGATTTCAGGGGTTAAATCAATCAGAAAAAGCCATAGTACATTGGAGTCACAATTCCGAAATTCTGATGACTTAAAATAAAGATTCCCGTCTCTTTGTTAGCATACGCCCACCATGCATCCATGAGGGATCACTGCAGTATTCTCACTCATGGACAAGAAGAGCAGAGTAACCTCCAGCTAACACAATTATTCCCATTTACAGGAGAGGACAAAGGTGTATGTGTGCATGTACATGGCATATTTAGGCAGTTAAAACCCCTTCCAAAAGTAATTTTGTTCTGTTTAACTTTTACTAGCCAATTTCTTTATGTACTTAACTGGAGAACCAAGAAAATTTGCTTCCTGCCAATAACAACTTCAACAATAGTATAGCCCTGTGTACACCCAAGGTGACTTTAGTTCAGTGACATCACAGCCATGTCATGTTCACCATGCATCAATCACAACAGTTTTCTGAGCTTTTACTATATGGTTCATGCTCCATCATCTTCAACAATACAGATAGGACTTGATCACTACTCAGTCTCTATCATTGTTGCTTTGTCATATTTGGTCAAATGACTATGTATCTTCTCCATGTGATTGAGACTGGTGGAGGGTTGAAAGCATAAAGTTACTCATGAAGCTAAGATTCAATTGACATATACTATCTTTAACTCCAGTGTTTTTTCTGCTTAGGCTTTGTTCAGATGACTGTTTATTGGCATGAGTTGGTATTGAAATCACTGACTATTACTGTCTTGGGGTGATGTGGGAGTGTCATATATCAATCTGTTGATTTCATTGGTTAAGCAATAAAGAAACTGCTTGGCCCTGATAGGTTAAAACATAGGTGGGAGGAGTAAACAGAACAGAATGCTTGGAGGAAGAGGAAGTGAGCTCAGAGACGCCATGCTCCGCTCTCCCAGGCAGATGCGATAGCTCTGCTCTTTGAGCAGAAGCTCTGATCCAGGATGGACGTAGGCTAGAATATTCCCAGTAAGACTGATGCTACATAGATTATTAGAGATGGGTTGATCGGGATATGAGAATTAGCCTGTAAGGCTAGAGTTAATGGGCCAAGCAGTGATTAAAAGAATACAGTTTGTGTGTTGTTATTTCGGGGCATAAGCTAGCAGGCGGCCGGGGTGCTGGGGATGCAGCCCCGCTGCTCCTATTACTACATTAGGGTTAATCTGTGGTTTTATATCCAGTAGAATTTTTTTTTTTAAATGAAACTGAGTGCACCCGTGTTTGGTGTGAATTGTGTTGGGAATGATAAAATCCTCCTGGTGTATTGCTCCTTTGATGATCATGATGTGGCCTCACTTATATCTATATTTATACACATATTTATGCTGATGCCCATAGACTGAGGCTGCTTTCAATCCCAGGCAAAGAAGACTCTTTTTGGAATAGGTGGCAGTCAATGCTCACAGTGCTGAGAAAAAGGACTGCGTGCTCAGCCTTAAATGGGACATCTATATCAGTCTCCTCGCCACTAATAAGACTCCGGGAAGATGGAGAAGATGTAAGATCTAGAGAATGGGGAGGAGGGCTGTGAAATGCTGACATGCTATTGTACTCACGGACTCACTGTATCTGTGGTTATCTGCAAAAGCCTTCATAAAGTCAAACTAGCCAAAATACGACATAGATGGGATAGAGGATCTCCAGACTCCGTACCCCATACCGAAGAACTGTTGCCCATGTGTAGTTTCTGGAAGGGGAAGACTCATTCTCTATTGAGGAGGAAGACACTAGCAGTTTATCCCATGTTCCAGTAGGTGACCCCATGCTCATGCACATAGAGAAACACTAATTGGAATTAATAGATGATCAAAAATAAATAGAGAAAAACAGGAGAGCTATAATGTGTACTGGGGGCTGTGGGGGAAATTTGGAGGGGAGAAATGAGAGGTACATGTGATCATGTTTCATTGTACACATGTATGAAATTATTAAAAATAATTTCTTTATTAAAGAAAAAAAATTCAAAATATACTTTGTGTTTAGAGTGTAGCTATGAGGTAAATTTCAAAGACATGGGGCAAAGAGAGCTGAGCCAGAACTACCTGCATTGGGTGCAGAAAGTAAGCAGATGCTAGGGCACAGCTTTCAAGCCACTGTATGCCAGGGGACACATGCTGGGCTCACTTCATCACGGTCCCACCTTGTCCTAGAGCTACAGTCTCATCTTCTCCTTCTGTCTGCATGTAACACATAAAGTCGAGAGGACTGGGTCTGTTTTGAAGTCTGAAGGAAAAAAAATTGAGAGATGGTTGGACATTTTCTGGACCCCTGCCTCTTCCTATGTCCCACAGATCATTGTCAGGGTAGGCTATGGTAAGTGTAGAGTCGCCATGTTGTCAGCCCAAGAAGGGTCTGTCCAAGTGTGTTTACACCCAGACAACGAATAAATCCCCATGTGTCTGGGACAACATTCCTCCCTAAGCTGTTGATACCAATATCTTGCTAGCAGTGGGGTGGACAAGCAAGAGGTGCGAACAATGGTATCTGATCAGAAGTATAGAGTTGCTTAAGTGTGGAAGTGTGGCGTAGTGAGCTGATCAATGGTATATTGGAATATTTAATGGTGTGGTTCTCTCCCCATATTTATTCTCCCTGTGAGAGACTTCGCTGGAAGCTGTGCTGCACATGATGTAACATTGCTCCCTTTGTCACCCTGGACTGATATATAGCTGCAGTTGCCTTCTGCGCACTTGACTGAATGAGCATGTGCAGTTGTTTCTTCAGGATGCCCTTCTCTCCAGGCACATGAGAAGGAACTGCTAGATGGCTCCTCTGAGCCATTTAAATGGGGACAGTAAGTTCAGTCGTGATTTTTCTGAACCACTGTCACCCACCTTGTCAATTGCCAAGTTGGCTAAAGGTCATTGAATTTTTCTTCATTTAAAACATGAATTGTCCCGGGAAAAATGAAATTGCTGCTAAATGAAAACCAGTCAAAAAGCCGAGGCCAAAAATTGTTGGCAACGTTCATGCTAAATTATGCAGTCTGCACATTGCAGGCAGCCTGTGGGTCCTCAATCTGTCCCAAATAACTGGGGAATGTGACTCCTTCTCCCACCGGGAAGCGCCCCTGCCCAGCAGTGGTCTGGGCCCCTGGCCATGGCTGAACCTCCCAGTCACTCCCTAGGAGAGCTCTCCGGTTCACCCATAGATGAATCCGCTGTCAAGAATCAACTGCGCCTAATAATAAGCTCTTGTAAGTATGAAACAGCCTGACTCTCATGGCCCGTGAACTCCCTCTCCCTTCCCTTCTTTCTTCGCTTTCATTTCTCCTCTCTTCCCTTTTCTTTCTTCCTTCTCTCCCTCCCTCTCTTTCTTTTATCCCTCCCTCCCTCCCTCCTTCCCTCCCTCCCTCTCTCTTTCTTTTCCTTCTTCCTTCCTCTCAGCCTTCCTTCCTTTTTCTCCTTTTTTTCTCCCTCTCAAATACAATTTTATCAAAGGAATAAAAGTCCCTCTAGTAGGTTGTTCCTCCCGGTCCTTATCCTCACAATGGAAAGGTTATTGTGGGCACATGCGTCTCTCCTGATGCTTTTCCTCCTTGTCTCTTATCAATACACTACCAGAATCTTCCAGGTCCTTTACAAAGTTGGACCTTTGGGTGAATCCTCACTGAAGTGCCCTTTCCTTTTTCTCTTCTACCTTCTGCCCTCTCCCGTCTGTGTGTGTGTGTGTGTGTGTGTGTGTGTGTGTGTGTGTGTGCACCCTGGCCTTCAAGTGAAGAGGCCTGGCATGGTTATCAAATAGGTCTTAGTTGTTCGTTTTGTAAAGAATCAAAGCCTGAAGCTCAGACAAGTAAATCACTCACTCAAGTGACAATTTGAGTTAGTCCAAAGCTTTGTCACATATGAATCCAAAGAACTGGTTAACTTCAAATGTTGGGGTCTTGGTCTTGGAATGGGGTGGAGAAGATTCATGGATTCTCCTGGTCAGTTGACAGAGGTGATTGTCACTCTCTCCTGCGTATCAATTGGCATTTCCCAGAGGTAAGGTTGACCAAGCAGAGCTGTGCTGTCCCAGACCCCCCCCCCCAATTTTGAGTGTTCTCCTTAGGGCGCATACTCTGCTTTATTTAGTTGTTGTCTGTATCAGAGCTTTGTCTTAGGACAGCCACACTAAGCACCTCTCCCTGTCCATTTGAAGTTGAAAGAATCATCAGGACTTTGCTTCGATTAAGAAAGGCGTGGGTTCTGAGGGTGAGGCTGGACAGTCAAGTCCTTTCCTACTATGGACAAGGCCCTGAGAACACAGAACAAGTGGGAAGTAAGGCATGAAGCAGGTCTGCGTGTACCAGGACTCTGGACTGTTTCTCTGTGACTTACACAGCGGGGGCTTTTATACTCAGAGATTATTTTCTTGTCTCATTAAAATGATTCTCCATGGAACAGTTTTACAACCAATGCTATAGGAGGACCAAAACCAACATGTACCGACATAAGCATGAAGGGCTGTATGTTCTGTCTAATGCTAAATTCCAGGTCACAAAGTTTTCTATGCAAAAAGGACTTCAACACCGTAAAACTATCGTATTTTAAAATCTTCTAAAGATTAGCCACGGCTACCGCAGGATCATGAGAGAACAGATGATTTAGATCTTCTTCATATGACTAACCTGCATTAGGAATAAGTGGTTTTTTTTTTTGTTGTTGTTGTTGTTAAGAGGAAAAGAGTATATGTTGCAAAAATAAATGAGAAGCACAGATCTGAAGTCTTTGGGGCTTTATTGTATATTTCAAATGCAGAATAAATATAAATCATGCTGATTTCTACCAGGATCCTATGAGGGTAAAGTAACATAGTGGATGAGAAGAGGTTGTAAAAAATACAGATATTAGAAGAGGGCTCCCAAATCTGCACAGAGCACACAGCAGTAACATCAAGATGACGGCAGCATCTACACAGCTGCTCTGGGATGGGGCCTGGGAGGAGTCTCGTGGAGTCTGGTTGGTGGCACCTCTATTCTGACATTGTGCTAGCGAATGACCCCTATTTAACTATTGTTTCTCCATCTTCAGTTTTCAGTCTGCAGTGGCTTTGTCTCATAATAGCCACTTGAAGTATGGGTACAATTGGTCTGTTCATGAGGGGCAGGTCTAGGACAGCTAACTAATCAGCTACATACATTTCAAATATTGAAAACATTGTTGGTGTCGGGTGCATCTAAACTCCATATGAAGATAACTTTCATCTTCTCGCCATGTCCATAGTCTCTGAAACAGCAGCTAAAGGATTAAACAGACAGTTTGGCAGTACTTAGTGTATCCTCATTCATCACGGAGGTGGGAGATAAAGATTTTTTAATAATCTGAATCTTTGTCTTTAAGGAACTAATCTAGGAGCGGAGGCCAGGCAGCTATGGGCCTCTAGAGCAGCAGACTGAACTAACTGTGGGGCCAAGTGGACCAAGATATTAACTAAGGAATAAATCACATTGATGTAAAATCATGCAGACATAGTAGATCTATTAGCGGAGGTCCTGAAGGAGGCAAATGTCATATTTCCTGAGATAAAGGGGGAATGTTTAATGAACTATTCATCTAAAACTTTTGGGATAACAAATGAGAGGATGTTGGATTACATTCTGAGAGGAGAGATGTTATCAGACCCCTCCACTGGAAGCTGTGTAGGAAGGCAATGGCTGCGGAGAAGGAAGCTGAAGCTGTCATTGTGCGTGTGGGCATGGGCCAGAGCTTAACTCTCCATGGAAGTAGGCAGGGAGTTGGAAGGAGTGACATCTTACCTCTAACCTCAAACCTTTCCACCTGTGCGCCCACTGACTGACTCTCATGTGGAGGCAGATGGCAAGACAGCCCACGGGCATTTAAGTTGGACTTTTGGGAACGAGCAGTCTGGAGGTTTTGTGTCTGGTGAGTGGTGGGAACTGGTTAGCATCTTGCAGGAACGGTGACAAAGCACTGATGTCATTTTTTTCTTTTATGAATTTGCATTAAGCTCCTTTCCAGCTAGAAACATGATTGAAGCAGAACAGAAAAATCGTCCTTCAACTAACTCCCATCTCAAACTTGACTGTTGAGTCCCCAAGGAGAGACTAATCTTCAGCGTCAGGCTTGAGGAACAAAGGCTTTCTAAACTCCAAATAATAAATCCTAAGCACTGAAATCCTGAGTTTTGTCATTATCAATAATGCGGAGAGGAGGGACAAATCTTTTTCTAATAGAGGCTGGCAGGAGAAGAGAGAGTTCCCAGAGGAGTCTCATTTGTTTACTCCCACCCTGCATAGCTGAACTTTGAGGAGATGCATTTTGGAAAGAGTATTCCCATCAATTTTAAGGGAGTCAGAGACAGAGAGGAAGCAAGCCTTACCGACATACTTCCGAGGGCCGCAGGCAGATCGGACTGTACACCTCATGACAGAGAGCACTGCTTTAAAAGCCAGTCATGTTCAGGTTGTGGTTCTGAGACTTGTGAGCAAGGTGATTTGAGGACAGCTGTAAGCACTTTGTATGGTTCAGTGTGGTATGGAGACAGCTCTAAGTAACCCACATATCACAAGATGCTGAGGGTCCAACTTGGGAAGGGGACACAGTGATATAAACTCTGCTATTTAGCACTATCAGGAGCTGAGAAGACAGCATCAGTCCCCCAAATCTGCTATTCAACCACACACATCTCAAGACATTACCACAAGGTCAACTAAATAACACCAGAGACAAATAGGAGACCCTATGGAGCAGAAAGAGGGTCCCAATCCATCTCACTGGGATGCTAACACTGGAGATAGTGTCCAACAGAGTGGGGAGTGGAGAGAAAGCCCAGTTCCTGAGCAATCCACCTGAGTTAGGCAGGAAAACAATTTTTTTAGTAGATGAGTCTAAACTTCCCAATTGCGTTGGATTAGCAAATTTAAAACTTTATCCCCACTTTCCTAAAGAAAGGAAGATAGATTTGAAAAATGTTTTAGGTAAAAATAAATGTTTTAGGTATTTAATTGGAATGATGAAGAAGGGAAGGTAAGATGCAGCTTATCTGGATGGTAGAAACTTCCATGAAAAGAATGGACAATTGGAATATTTAGTCAGGAAAAATATGAGTTCAAATATTGGCGTGGACTCTCCTTAGGCATCCAGAGAATCACTGAGGAAAATAGCATGCCCTGCTTATGCTAGGTGGTCCCACGCTAGAGTGATGGGTGTGCAAATAAAGTAATCAGAGATGAAGACTGGGGGTGAATCCATCACCATCAACTCCCACTAACTAAGGTCTGTTTTGATACAGCCATCTCTAAATTCCCATCTTACCAACAACAGAGCCCAACAACAGAGCCAATGTTGTCACCGATTTTACAGAAACCTCGCCAGCCACTTGAGGGCGAGGTGGCACCAAGAGGACGTGTACCGGACGGTCAGAATTAAGCAAACTCTGCAGAGCAACAACAGTCTTTTCTGCTCTTCTATGGCAAAAAGCTAGAGCACATGCAGAATCAGAATTTACCATAGAAGCTCATGGTGGGTCACAGGGGGATGTGAGACTGTCAGAGATACGAGTCAAAGCCTACCAGAGTTTTAGAGTTTCAGTTGGACAGGAATATTCACAAGAGAACAATTATACAACCTAATGACCAGAGTGAATAACAAAACTGTATGCTTATTGATGGCTGAGAGAGTAGATTTTAAGCATGTACACACACACACACACACACACACACACACACACACACACATGCACCGAGAGAGAATTAGTAGCTGATATTTAGCTTGGCATAGACATCTAACAATTCAGAAGACTATTTTGGAGTCTGAAAAATGGACTCGGCAGATGAGAGCATGCATCGCTCTAGCAGAAAGCCAGGGTGTCGTTCACATCACCAGTGTCAGGTGGTTCACAACCTCCTGTAACTCTAGCTCCAGGGTCCTGATGCTCTCTTCTGGCCTCTTCACACACCTGCACTCACATGTGCACGCCTGCGCAGACAAGCACTTACACACAAACACATACACATCATTAAAGCAAAGTAAAATCTTAAAACGTTTCCATTTTGGCTGCCTTGAATATCTCAACTGCCGTCATTGTAAAGGGATCAGTCAGCTACAGTTATTTTAAGGGCTGCCACCTTCCAGGAGCTTGTTTAGCTGGCAGCCCTCTTCACTGCCTTAGAGCCTCCCTCAGCTTTGGAGCTGAGGTCATGCTGGTTTGGGGGTGTCACCGGTCAATGTGTGAAGATGGTGGCACCAGGAGCTTCGGTCTCCTCCACAGTGGCACTCATTCACAGATGCTGTGCGCTCCTGAGCTCCCTGCTGGTCTCATGGAAACATATTCCATTTTGCGCTATGGAGCGGAAAGTGCCGTACTCAATCCTGCGTCTTCATTTTGCTTTCATGTATTCACTCCTCCAGAAACGTTCCTGCCTAATTCTACCTCACTGTCCTTTCTCTAGAGAACTCAAGAGATGAGAGCCTCTGCTTCCTCCACGCTCCTGCAGCTCTAGGCGTTTCCACGAAGCCACTCACTCTTAGTTTTCCCTTTCTTATAATCGAGTTTGCACACTCTGTCTTTTCTACAGACTCCCGTCAAGGCAATTCCAAGATAGAGATTGGGGGAATGGTGGGAAGTTCCTTGGTGTTGAATTCCGGCTTTGTTTCCCAAGTTAGGTTTCTTGAGAGTCATCTTTTGAGTTAGTGAGCGCTAACTTCCAATTACACAACGGTTATACGAATCCTCATTTGGACCGTGTTTATTATCCTAAGGAGGTGAGGTAAAGCAATGCATACCTCTAATATCCAACAACATGCCAGAAAAGATCATTTTCCTGGCTCTTCTGTGTTGAGCTACATCTCAGGGATTTTGAGATGGGTTGAAGGTGGGTGGGATCAGAAGGCCCTGCAATATCCAGAGTGGTTAGCTTTGGCTCCCTAGTGAGAGGAGTGTCTTCCCCTCAATTTCATGCTTGGTCCTGTGGCTCCTCAGCATTATCTCTGTCTGTCCCACTTCCTCTTCCTGAGACTTCAGAGGAAACACTGAGCTGAAGAAATTACTGGCATGCTTTCCTCTCTTAGTCATTCTTTCCATCGTCACACAAACAGAAGTTTGTATTCTTTGTGACACTTTACAATTAATTAACGTAGAAATCGCAGGAGGGCAGGAAGATGGCTCAGGGTGTGCAGGCACCTGCTGTCCAAACTGATGACCCGATTTCAATGGCAAGGACCAGCAAAGTAGAAAAGGAGCTGATTCCCACAAAATTTGTCTTCTGACCTCCCCACTCACTGGCCTCTTACCCACGCACACATCACCCACAAACATAAACAGTTAAATAAATAAATTCAATAAAGATGAAAATAAAACACCATTCTCCCAACTTTGCCTTTTTCCGAGCTTAGAATTGAGCCCATGGCATTGAACAAGGTAGGCAAGGAAAGCAGTGTTCCTCCAGGCTTATTATAGCATTGTTTAATGTACTAGTGCATGGTTAATAAAAAGCAAAATAATTTGAAGACGCTTTAGAATATCTTTCTCAATTTTCTTTACTTTTGACAATTTCACACACACACAAACACACACACACACATACACACCATACACCCATATACAATATGCTGTGATTTAAAGATTACTGTTTATCACAGGTTTAAAGTGGCTTCCACACCATATGGAAAGTTGTGAGGGGATTTTCACAAGGCCAGCTAGACAGAGCTCAACAGGCTCGCTGTGCCTCAGAGATGTCAATTATCCATTTGCTCCATGCGCCAAGTGCAGATTGCCTTTTATGCCTCCGCATCCTCTCTCCTGGGCAGGACCATATTCAGCTGGTCCTATGGAAACATATGGTGTGGGGGTGGGGGAGGTGGGGGAGAGGGTGGGGCTAGGGTGACTAATGGGGAGAAAGAGCTTTGGTTTTGCATTCCATCCTTCTGAAGCGCTTCTGCCAGGATATCTTTTCAGCATAAAAAAAAATTTCTGCTTACATCTGTGTCCAAAGCTGAGAGGAAATATTCTCAAGTCGGAGGGTGGGGAAGCCTGTTACAGAATATGCTGAAATGACCTGAAACAAGTTGTGTAAATTTCAACCAGTAAATGAAACAGACATCTGGCTCTTCCACTTGAAAGGAAAATGAAGATACTTAGTAAAAAGGGTCAAAAATCTACATAGCAAAACTTTAATATTCTGATTATTTTGATTTTCTTGTAATTCTTATTCCAAAATAGTTTTAAGAGCCAAATGCAAAACAAATAATCATCTCTTGCTAATATTTGTAGCTTCTACCTTAAATTTTAAATTTGTTAAAAATTTCATAGATGAGTCTAAGTTCACCTCATTTCTATCCCTCCCAACTCCTCCTGTATGTCCCCAACTCCTTTTCAAATTCATGACTTCATTAATTATCTTGTTATATGTGGAAACTTCATGGGGTGTGTGTCAAGGATTACAATTGTATGATTAATTAAGTCTATCAGTTTAAGTAGAAACCAGCTTCCTTACATGGTTGGATTAATTTATAGTCTTTGCAATAAAAGACATATGCATCATTGGTGAGTGTGCATTGTGACAGCTCATAGTTTAAAATTTAAACACTAATAATATTTATTGACTTCTTAGATTTCTTCTTTTGTGAATTAGTCATTTACATTTTAAAAATGTAGATTACACTTATATTATCAACTGTAGGAGATCCTTGTTCCACATAGAGTACTTTTGCTAATGACATCTATGACAGATATATTTAGTTTTTAGTGAAGCTTAAGGTATCTGGTCTCTTTGTGGTTAATCCTCCTGTCTACATTAAAATGATTTTACTAAGGAAAATCAATGAAGATATTCTGTTATGTGCTAAACTCTTAAACTCCTTATCTTACAGATTAAGATGTGATGGGCTGGCCATGGTGATACCTGTCTATAATTCCAGAACTTCAGAAGTCGAGGAAGGATGAATCTGAGTAAGAAGACAGTCTGGGACACATAGTGGGAACTCAGCCTCAAACACCCAAATAAAAAAAATATTAGAAGTTTACTTCTGTATAATATTTTATATATAGTGTGAGAGAGAGGAAAAGAGAAGTTTTTAAAAATGGATAATCACTTGTCTGAGCATCCTCCATTTAAACGTAGAATTTACTTTGTAAATTCTCTTGGTTATAAACCAAACTTGCATATGTGTGTGATTAGTTTTGAGAACATTTTCTTTTAATCAGTTGTCTATGTTTATGCCAATTATGGCAACCAAATATCATTATTTCATAAAAATAAGATTTATCTAGTAGTGTTACTTTTCCAATTCCTAGTATTTCAAGATATTATTAATTATAGCTGACTTCTTTTATGACTGTGTGTGTTTTTAGAATTAAATAGCCAACTGCATTTAAAAAGCCAGAATATTAATTGCAATTCGATTTAATCTGCGAGTGAGTTCCAGCAGAACCAATAGCTGACAGTCCTGCATCTTCAGGTGCAGACACACATTAGCTAAGTTCAGTAATTATTTCCAAAGAAGATTTTTTTACACAAGACATTTAAATTAATTCATTGAACTATTGCTAGACCCCTAAAAAGAAAATTGTCTGTCACTCTTGAAGAGAGCAAGCATGGGTGTAAGGTAGTGTTTTTATATTAAGTTTACAATAAGTGGTAACTAGACCTGTGAATAAACAAAAAGCTATGTTTAGAAAAGTAAATAAAGATTATTTCAAAAATACTGACTTTGTATAACAGCTGCTTATCTAAGAGTGTGTAAATTCCTTGCAAGAAACTTATGATGTATTTTACTATAGAAAATACTAAGAAATGTTAATTTCTGATTCTCTCAAATATAGCTGTGATATGATAAGTGTACAGGATGGATGCAATGTCTGTTTTTATGTCAGATATTCTGTTACAATGATTCAAATAAAATGGAAAATGAAGACCAGTGAAGTGGAATGATTGTTGCAACTACCTTATAACGTGGCTCAGAGGCATCTGGGATGGGTCTGCTAAAGGAATCTAGAAGGGTTTGGAGAATTAGCTCAGAGATGGTCTGAAACACTACATGCAAAGGGATTTATCTGGGAGCCCATTAAACCAAAGCACTGCTAGCAATGCAGAGAGTAGACTAAAATCATGAGATACCAGGTACAAATGGATATTGCCTTGGAATCTGGACTGTAGACCATTTACCTTACCTTGTAGCAAAGAGATGTCTACATTTTGTCCATTCCCTAAGTCTTTGTGATAAACCGGGTTTAGTGACAGTAGACTAATCTTATTAGTAAGTTTTAAGACAACCAAACATTTAGATTATGGCTTGGATGTTGCTAATTGCTTTTAGCTATGCTTATAGCTAAAATGATCAGGTTGTATTTATGTATGAATATATATAGGAATATATATTTAAAGAAGAGACCATTAAGTTGAGAGCAAGCAAGGGGAAGGGTAGCAAAGGAGAATGGAAAGGGGTAAATTATCTTCTATGTTATGATTTCAAAGAGCAAAAGGATTATTATTTAAAAAATGTCCCAACTAAAGAATGTTCAGAACCAGATATATTTATAACAGAATTCTACCAGAACTTCATGGACAGAATATTGCCAATACTATTCAAATTATCCCATATAATATAAAATAAAATAAACATAATATAAAATAGAAAAGGAAGGAAAGGTCCCAAACTCTTTTTTTATGAAGCCAGCATTCCACTGATACCAAAATCTGATAAAGACTCTACAAAAAAAATAAATTATAGGCAGATCTTCTTGATGACAATAGATGTAAAATTTCTCAATAAAATATTGGTAGAAAACCTACTTTAAAATTTTATCAAGAACTTATTTACCATGATTTAGTTGGCTTCATTACAGAGATTTATGGAAGATTCAGTAAATGTAATCTGTTACATAAATGAATTCAAAGATAGGTATCATATCTCAATAGATCCAGAAAAGGCCTTGACAAAAAAAAAACTTTACTTCATGATGAAAACCATGAAGAGGCTAGAAATGGAGGGAACATTCCTCAACATAATGAGGGTTATCTGTGAAAAGCCTGTAGCCAACATCATTCTAAATGGAGAAAGCCCCAAAGCATTCTCACTAAGATCAGAAACAAGGCAAGGGTGTCCACTCTCTATTTCTGTTCAACATGGGAAGACTTAATTAGTGCACTAGACAAGAGAAGGAAATAGGAAAAGAAGACAAAGCACACATTAGCAATATTCTATTGCTGTGAAGGAGATACCACAACCAAAGCCAAAGCAGCTGTAGAAGAAAGCATTCATTAGAGTTTCCTTACAATTTCAGAAGGTTAGCATCCATGACCATCATGGTGAGAAGCATGGCAGCAGGCAGGTAGGCATGGTGCTGAAGCAGTGACTGAGAGCTTACTTCTGATCCACAGGCAGGAGGAGAGAGAGCTAGTTCTCATTAGCTGAGAACTGCCTGGACATTTAAAACCTCAAAGCCTGCTCTAGGTGGCACACTTTCCCCAATAAGGAAACACCTATCCAACAAGGCCACACCTCCTCCAACAAGGCCAAACCTACTAACCTTTCTGGGGCAATTCCACCAACTGCAGAGTATTCAAACTCTCTAGCCTATGGGGGCATTCTCATTCAAACTACTGCAACATCCCTATTTGCTGATATTAATGATTCTCTACTTGATTAAATACTCCACTGAGAAAGGGAGAGAGAGACACAGAGTTAATAACACTTGAAGGAAAATGGCAGGCTATAAAAATAATACATATCAGTAGCTATATACCAATGATATGCTGAATAATTTACAATATGCTTTTGGTTTGCTGAGTGCTTTCATGTTTTAATTTTCTATTCTCTTATTTTAAATCCTGCATTATCAGAATGGTGTATTTTGTAAAAAAAATGTTCTTTTCTTTTCTTGTATTTGTTTTTTAGTATCTGTCTGGTAATCTAAATTTTAATGGGATTTTTCCATGTATTTATACTTAAGGTGATTATGGCTATGTCTGGGTTTCAACTTCTCACCAATGTCTCCTTGAAGGATGTGCTTCCAATGACCCAATTTCCTTTTGCCCTATTTTGCCCTGCCTCTTAAATCCTCTACCACCTCTAAGAAATGTCACAGGCTGGAGACCTGGCCTTCAAGCAACATTCAAGTTCCAAAATTTAACAATAGTTATGACAATTTTGTTGATGCTCTGTTCCCAGCACACACACTGGCAGTCTATAGTAAGTAGAGTAAGTAGATGTAAAAGCTTCATTTAAATCTATGTCATGGTTTTAGAATTTAGAATCCAGTGAACAAAGTACAAAACCACAGGCTCCATTTTGTTAGGTGGCTAAACTATTACAAAGAGTCAAGAAAACATACATTAATCATAGCTTAAGTAAACTTAAGACCCCATGGAAAGGAGAATCAAAGTTGTTCCTCTTCTCTGTTCTATGTGTCTCCTTGTACCATAGACCATTTGAAAGCTGGTGACTGTTTGATAGTATTAAAGCCTTGGTTTCCACAGAGTCCTTCAGACCTCACAAGAACATGGCTGCCAACTTGGAAAGATACTGCATTTTACTGCTTATCTACCCTGAGTTCCAGAGTTAATAGAAGATCCCTACTTCCTTACCTACTTACCAGCAAAGTACTAAGGCATTTGCTCACTTGCAGACATGATCTTGTGTCTCTGGAAGCATTCAAACACAATGTGAAAAAATACACTCATGAAAGACAACAGCAACAAACCAAGTTCATAAAAATCTTTTCAACTTCAGTTGAGAATTAACAAAAATAAGAATATAACGGATATTTCTTAATGAATATACATAATTTCTCCTTTGAAATCTAGTTTCAAATCACATTTTCTATGCGAATTTCCATTTCAAATTCTGACAACCAGCTAGAATTGATCTCAAATGTCTTCTTCAGAGGTTCCTTCCAGCTTCAGCCTTTGCCTTGACCTCCGTTCCATCCATCTTGCCACCTCCTCAGTTTTTCAGACGGAGTTTTCTTTGGTAGGCTGTTTTCCATCAGGTCAGGTTTTGCTGAATGACCAAGAGACTGATGCAATTCTCACGAGTGTTGATGGATTCAATGAAGCCACTAATCACTAAGTAAAAGATATTCCAAACAGAGGAGGAAAGGAGTTGAGAGGAAAGATGGGGACTGTAAGAAGGGATAATTTACTAACTCCTCAACTTTGGAAATTTTCAGATAAAACAGCTGTTGGTGAGACTCGGGTGCTGACAGAGGACATTAATTACTGTCATCGGGATTTGGAGCCACTGGAGAGCTGCTGGAAGCCCTTGTACGCCGAGTTCTCAGAGGAGGCCTCTTTTAGGAAAACAGATAAGCCCTGATGGTAACGGTTCATGAAGGTCAGACCTCAGGGTAATGTCACAAACATCAATATCCAGTGCACCTTTATTTCTTTGACCCAGACTGAGGCCTTTGGCTACCATTATTCTATCTTGATGGACCACCAGGCCAGTGTGTGGGCTTGTTTATCTCCTTATCCCTGACTGGTAGCTAAGCATCATCCTTGGTAGCATCAAGTGACATTAACTACTACTTAGTTTAAGACTTTAAGTCATTGGGCCCTTTTTACCTTGCTATCTGCCCAACACTAATGAACTAATTAGATGTTGAATTGAGATATATATTTTCTGCTTTGTGGTATTAAAATAAACTATTTTAATTTATATTATTATTTCTATTTTAAATTCACAAAGTAAGATTTAGTAATTTCCAGTAATTAGCACCATAGAAATCTTCTTAAAACATCATTCAAATTGATGACAATGTGAATTATTGAAAAAAATAAAAACACTAGAATACCTTACATGATGATAAAAAAAAGATACCACGAGAGAACCTAGGAAATAAATGGTACTTGAAAGGGAAACTGAGACAGATTATTCTTTGGAGTAATGTCTTTATTAGAAGTTATCAACACCCAAGGTAGTCAGCCTTGTGATGGGGTCTTTGAAGAGTTCAGGCCCCTGAGACTGAGTAGGGGTTCCTTTATGTTTTTTAGGGAGCGAGACGAGAGAGGCTCACATGCTATATAGGTAATGAGTAGCTCACAGTGTCACCTTGCAGTCAGCTTGTCACTGATTCCTGGTTTCCAGGTGGCAAGAGAAAGGGTTGCTTTCACCTTTTAGTTAACGCAAATTTATCATATAGGATACAACACCTACCGCTTAGAGTTTGGTAGCCCCAGAGAGCATGGAAAACTTTCCTTGGGGAAGTGAGAATTATGAAGGCATCCCAAAGTTCTTGTCAGTTTCCTGCAGTCTAGACTTGGGAAGCCTATGGACACTTTCTGGAAAGTGAGGATTACAGACTTATAGACAGTTACTCCCTCCCTCCCTCCCTCCCTCCTTCCCTCCTTCCCTCCCTCCCTCTCTCTCTCCCCCTCTCCCTCCCTTTCTCCCTCTCTCCCTGTTTCCATCTCTCCATCTTTTTCTCTCTCCCTCTTTTGTTCCTTTCTTTTTTCATCTTAAAGTAATATTTTAATGATGAATATTTAGAAGTGTGGTATGTGCAAACATCAAAGTAATATAAAATGCATGAAATTTTAAACTATTTTCAGTTGACTTTTAACATGGATGGCTGACAGCTTCCAACAAGTTAAATTTTAAACAGTTACTCAATATATGGCAGTTGACTTTAAATGTCATTTGGTCATGCAAATGGAAGTTTACAAACAAATATTGGAAATATATGAATTTTTGAAGTATAAATTTACACAAAAATCTCTATACTTTTAGTATTTTTCATTGAGGCACCTTTGAAGATAGATTCTATAACATGATGTTGAGAACTCTAACTAGATATAAAGAAAAGGCAAGAGACTGTAGAACAAGTCACATAGGAAACTGGGCAGGATCACTTGATCCTTTGAGTTCCAGATCTGTATGGGCAGCATGGGAAGGTTCAGTATCGAGGAGGGAGTTGAGGAGTAGGGTTACTCACTAGGAAAATTAGAAAATTCTCAATGTCAGAAGTTATAAGGGAAGCACAGACAGCTATGAGAACTAGGCTATGAGAGTTGGGTTTTGACTTTACCTTCTGAGAAGCCATGAAGGAGCATTGTAACACTGCTACTTGGAGACTGTCAGAGCTTTGCTAGGACTTGTGGGGAGTAGATTTGCAAAATATGGAGGATTAAAACTCCATCCTTTTACCAACACACAAGCCTGGGACCCAGTCTGGTTGTCTAAATTTAGATGTCTGAAGCACTAAGCCATAAGATAGTGAATTGAGCTTAAAAATATCTGTATTCCCACTTCTTCAGAAAGACAACACCTGGAGAATATTTGTCACCTTTTCTCATCTGAATAGGTCCAATATAATTTCTTGCAGATAAGAAATACTAACCAGATCATAAGAAAGCTTGAAAGAACTTAGGATTTAAAATATCACAGAGTAAATACTGTTTAGAACATATTCCTTAGTATGATTTCAGCCATTGTCACTTACTCGGGTTATATAACTAATTGACAAAGTTCAGGGACTTACCTGAACTAAACCAAAGCATGGCTTAATCTCCCCCAAAATGTGTTCAATTGTCATGGGATGGGAGGGTACACTATGAAATAAGGTTGAGCATCATTGAATTGGTAATAATTAATAATGACTACTCAGTATGTATTTGATTTAATTAAATTAAAGTTTAAATATCAGTGCTTTCTTGTGACAGTCACTACGAGTGCTAATTAAAAAGGATCCTTTTCTATAAAATTATTGAATAACATTAAAATTTATCCTTAGCACTTGGCCAGCTCCACAGACTAACTGAAATGGTCCTCTAAGTTTTGCTACAGTCTGTTGACATGGAAGGTTCCCTTTCATTTCACTCATTGAACTGTGATCCATTTGAAATTTTAACTGTAGTGATTGCAAACAAACTTTCTCCTAGACTTGTAGAAAGCTGCTGAAGTCGTGGCTCTGTGTTATCAGCCCCTAGTTACTATTAATTTTGGTTATTGTCCTGGGCGTGCATTGCTTATAGGCCAACTAGGGCTTTAAGGAGATTCTATTTGTAACATGACTGCCACACACATAGAGGTACCATCATATTTTAGGTTTCTTCTCCTTTTAGTTTCCTAGGGTCACTAAGGAGGTAGCCCTGTGTTTGAACTGTTGCTTCTAAATGCCACACATTTGGAAACTCGTTCAAAAGGAAAAGATTCATAAATACAAATCTCACCCACGGTGGTCCCCTCCTACCTGGAGTCAAAGCTCCTTCAGTTTCTGGTTGCCAGTAGGTACTCTCCTGTGTTTTATAAAGTTGATTTTTATATTTTTATGTGAAGTTTGTAATTGTAATGAGTAAGAGGATTAGTCTCATGAAGGGCTGCTATCATTGTTGAACCTGAAACCAGTTCTCAGGCTTGAAGACTTAAAAATGTTACATAGTCAATGGATAATTAACAAAACTCGTTAGGTAAGGCAGCAATTTTAATGCTCCATATTTAGTATTGTAGATATTTAACAGAGTCTTTCAAATGTATGTGGCTCTGTTAACACACTATCTTTGTCCTCTGAACCCCATTAACCGACACTTTCTTCACGGAACAAGCCAACTTTCACGAAACACTTCATAGTCACTCACGAGTGCCTCATTGATGCTATTTCCTCAAACACCACAGCATCATTCACGAGTGCTTTATTGATGCTATTTCCTCAAACACCACGGTGGTCTGGAAGGAAGATGGTTTCTCAACCCTCTGGTGACAGCGAATGGTAACTGTGGGAGATGAAACTCATCTAGCATTTAGCTTAGAAGTAAGAACGGGAGTTCCAGCGAGGTTCTGGAGATCTGTCCAGAAACAACGCTGCCAGTTTCCCCACCAGAAGTAATTTCTGTTTCCTCCGAATCCCTCAGCACAGAAGGTCCTTTCAGCCCTTACTCAGACCCTGTTTCATTATGGAAGTGCCTTTCTACACCGCTGTGGGGTTCGCCATATCTTTATGACTTTCCATGAGGAATTGTAAAATAGAACCGGACATAAACTTTGCCTTCCTATTGACTGAATTTGTTGAAAACCCCTCCTCTCAGAGTAGAGTCTAGCAATAAGAGGCTGTTTGTGGAAGCTGAGTGTGGCAACACATTGGGTGATAGCGTACAGCCGTTAAATGGTGGTCTCTGATAATGTCCCGCTCCTTGAACTCACGGACGGATGTTCCCACCTGTAGCACAGATTTACTCTCTGCCACAACAGCTATGAAACCATTAGCATCCACATTTCTTCAGAAGAGGTCTATTATGGAAGACCAGTAGCCTCAGTCACTGCCTCTTCCTGGGTGATGGCAGTGCGGCCCCGAAATGCTGGTCCAGACATACAGGTCCTTGTACTAATAAGGAGCCCTTGTCCACATCCCCTTCCATCCAGTCAAGGTGGAAGGCTGGGTCACAGCTCTCAAATCAATCTCTGAAAGGGA
The DNA here is from genome assembly GCF_014885135.2 of Alexandromys fortis. NCBI lineage: Eukaryota > Metazoa > Chordata > Mammalia > Rodentia > Cricetidae > Alexandromys > Alexandromys fortis. The sequence goes on along the minus strand of NW_026067977.1, from coordinate 862,413 downwards.
AAGCAGCTGACCCTTTGCCAGCAGTCTCTGTTCTAATTGACTTCCCGCAGTGAAACCTTTATTTTGAAACAAGACTCCAGAACCACGACTGGCTCAAAGAGACAAAAACTAACCTCGTTAGCTGTTTGTTTTGCTTGGGATAAAGTATCCTGAACTCGTGACAAATGTCTTCTTGTTTGCAAATGGAAAGCCATAATTAAATTGGCTTTCCCACCACGTTTAATAACCTCGCAGTTTCCTCTCTGCCTCGCTTTCCCATTTTTTTTTAATGAGATACCAATTTCCTCTGCCCAGCCCTCACAGATACTTTCAGCAATAAAACAGACAGCTTTGATTTTCATCTGAGTGTGAAGTTTCGGGAATTAATTTATTCATCTGTAACGCGGACCACACTCTTCTCATGCTAGATGGCCTGTTAATCTTTAATTAACAAGGTGTGTTGGGCCAGAAAAGTAGAGGAGAGGGGAAGAAAGAAATGGGGGAGACGTTTGGAGGAGGAAAGGTTTTTACTGAGAGGGTCACAGAAATGCCGGCATTTCTTTTCATGCGACCCTTCCATCAGTATCCTCCGGAGACACAGGCCCATGATGAGGATGTCTCCTTAGTTCTCCCACTCCTCCTGTACAGTTAGGGTTCAAGGGAGCCCGAGTCTGTCCAGACAAGGAGCTGTTTGTGTCTGGCTGATGTGAATAGAGGGTGCTGTGAGGCCAGGAACAACTGGCAGCTCCTGGAAGATGGTAGCTGGTAAAGGGGTAAGGGAGGCGTTTCCCGAGGCTGTGGATGCTCAAGGTTGCGGGTGTTGCTGGCCACCCAGGAAGCTAACTGCTTAGCAATAAAAATATGCATACGTTTTAAAGTTTCAATTGCTCTTATTTAAGATGTTTGGAAGTCCTCAGTCTGAGCACACACAGTATTCGTATATGTGCTCAGGAAAACACGGTGCTCTTTCTGTGAGTTTTATTAGCCCTGAAACTCCACTTTGGTTGTGGCAGTCAGAAACCATGTGATTTTGTCGGATCCAGTGGACTACTTCTATCACAAAATAAGCTTCTACCACTTTCTGTGATGATTGTGCTGTGGTTTTGACTCTGTGTGGACAGCCTCTCCGCCTCTTCAATCATTATATCGTCTGACATTTGAAAATGTGGCCATTTAGATGCATAATTCATAGAGTTTAAACTCATACATACCAGTAAACAATTCAATGGTGTTAGGATATTCAGAAGGTTGTGCGAACATGACATCAGTTCTGGTTTAGAATATTATCATTACCATGTAAAGAAACCCTGACTATTAGCCGATATGCCCCACATTCTTCTCCTCTCTACTACCATAGCCCTAGGCAGTTATCAATTTTTATGTCTTTGTGTATTTATCTAGTTTAGCACATTTCATATCAATTGCATGGTCTTTGGTCAGTGGCTTTTAAAATTAGCACATTGTTTAAAATCCATCCATGTCCTATGCTCTCCAGCAAGGGCTGTCACCTGTGTTTTGATTGTAGCCATGCTGAGATGGAATCACAGAGTCATTTTGATTTGCATTTCCCTGATGGCTAAGAATGCTGAACCTTTCCTTAAGTCATTCTCGGCCATCTTTGATTCCTTTGTTGAAAAATCTCTTTTTCGATCTGTAACCCACTTGAAGCAAGGACAACACTGCTCCATTGCTGGTGGGAGTGCAAACTTGTACAGCTACCTTGGAAATCAATATGGAAGTTTCCCTGAAAATTAGGAATCAATCTATCTCAAGCCCCAGCTGTACCATTTCTGGGTATATACTTAAAGAATTCTCTGCTATACCATAAGGACACTTGCTCAACTATGTTCATAATATTATTCATAATAATTGTCAGAGACTGGAAGCAACTTAGATGTTCCTCAACCAAAGAATGTATAAAATAGTGGTACATTTACACAATGGAGTATTGCTCAGCTGTTAAAAACAATGACATGAAATTTGGTGGAAAATGGATGGAATCAGAAAAGATTATCCTGTGTGAGGTAACCTAGACTCAGAATGATAAACATGGTATGTACTCACTCATATGTGGATATTAGCCATAAAATAAAAGAGAACCATGCTACAATCTACAAAACCAAAGGTGTAATGAGTCTTTTTCTGTCCTACCAGCCAGCTCCCAAATAACAATATGGAGGCTTATTATTAATTATGAAAGCTTGGCCTTTAGCTTAGACTTGTCCCACTAACTCTTATAGCTTAAATTAACCTTCTTTTATTAATCTGTGTTTTATCATGTATCTTCTTACCTTTCTTTCATTCCATATGTCTGGCTCCCTCCATGTCTCATTGGCATCTCCTCTGTTTTTCCTACTTCCTTTCTCTGCCTGGAAGTCCAGCCTATGGTGCTGGCCATTTGGATCTTTATTAAACCAATCATAGCAATATAACACAGTGTACAAATATCCCATAGCACAGAGAAGCTGATTAATAAGGAGGGCCCAAGAGTGGCACATGAATCTCACTGTGAAGGGGAAATGGAACGATGTCACAAGTGGATGGTTGAGGAGTCTAAATAGGAGGTGGGGGTGGGAGAGGATAGAGGAAGAAAATACTGGGAGAGACAACTGGAATGGGATGACATTTCTGGGATGAATGAGAAACCTAGTGCAATGGAAAATCCCAGAAATCTATGAGGGTGACATTAGTTAAGATTCCTAGCCATGGAAGATACAGAGCCTGAACTGGTATCTCCTGTAACCAGGTAAGACTCCCAGTGGAGGGATTGGAATACCAACCCAGCCACAAATCTTTCAACCTATAATTCGTCCTGCCTATAAAATGTGCTGGGGTAAAGGTCGTGCAGAAATTATGGGAGTGGCCAACCAATAACTGGTCCAGTTTGAGACCCATACCATGTGAGGGAGTCCACCTCTGATGCTGGCTGGAGGACCAGGACCCAGAAGATGGATAGCCCAGAACCAAACAAATTGGGGCCTAGCCCAACTGTCATCAAAGACAGCAGCAGATAGAAACAGATGCAGGGAATCCTGCGGAAGAGGGGAAGAAAGAGTTTGTAGGAGCCAGAGGGGTCAAGAGCACCACAAGGAAACCTACAGAATCAACTAACCTAGGCTCAAAGGGACTCACAGATACTTAACCAACAACCAGGGAACCATGGGACTAACCTAGGCTCTCTGCATATATGTTACAGTTGTGTCTTCTCGTGGGACTCCTAACAGTGGGAGCAGGGGCTGTCTATGACTCTATTGCCTGCTTCTTGGACCCTTTCTTCCTACTGGGTTGTCTCATCCAGTCATCATAGGAGAGGAGATGCTTCGTCTTGGTTTATATCCCATAGGAGGTCTTTTTGTGAAGAGAAATAGAGGAAGAATGGATGGGGAAAGGGGAAGTTGGGGAGAAATGGGGAGGAGAGTAGGGAGGGGAAATTGGTCAGGATGTAAAAACAAAACAAAAGTAAATAAGTAAATACAAAAAGTTCACCCACGTCATACATAAAATGTATTAGGACTTTATTGTTCTTGGTTGCATAGCATCCCATTGCATGAACATATGATCTTACTTATCCTGATCATTTGGTGAACATTTTAGTTGCTTCCATTTCCACACAATTATGAAGACTGTTGTACAAACCCTAAGCTCTTGGGTAGGTAAATGTCTTCAACATTTTGGGGGTAGGGTTGCTGGGATATTTGGACTCCATGATTATCGTTTTAAGGAAATGCTTTCTCTGCATCCTTCTTAGCACTCGTTACTGTATCATTGTGAGAAATGCTTATTTATCTTGGTATGTGTGAGGTGGCATCTCATTATGGCTCCCATTCGCCACTATTGATGGTACAGGATGCTTCATTCAATGGGAGAGCTCCTTGACCACCTGTATACTTTCTTCATGTAGATGTGAGCAATTACCCATTTTAATTGTGTTGTTTGAAACCAGGGATCGTGCATGATAAGTTGTGTGCACCTTTACCCCTGAGAGAAATTCAACGTTAGCCCCAGGAGCTCTTTTTGCCTTGTCCCTCATCAGATTAACAAGCAGCAGATACGCTCTCCATTTGTATAGACTGTTAATTAACAATCTTAATAGCATCATACGCAGCATAAAAGTTTTCCGTTTTGATGAAATGTTTCCTCTTGCTGATTATTATTTTTGGTGTCATCTGTCTTTTAACCAAAGATTACCAGGATTTGTTCTTCTGTCTTTCTGAAAGAGACTTAAGGCAGGTGTCCATCCCACATCTAATTTAACTGCTTTCTGTGGAGAAACCCCAGTTGTCCCACCATAATCTGTATAAAGACTCTCCTCCACCCACCGAGGTTCTTGGCAGTCTTGTTTGAAATCAGCTGAGTATAGTCAGGCAGTCTCCAGGGACCCTCACTTCTTTCCCAGTGGTGCACATTTGCAGCTGTCAACTGCCCTTGCTGCTGCAGCGCTGGACATCCTTGTCCTAGAGAGTCCAGACTCTCCATTTTCTTTTCCTTTTCCTGTTATGACTTTTCTTGCCCCCCCCCCCGCATTTCTATGTGAACTTCAGGATCATGTGTCAGTTTCTGCAGAAATGAAAGGCAAGATTTTGAGAGATTATTCTGGACCTGTATTGACATCTGTATGGGACTGGGTTCCAACCTGTGCCCAGAAAATTAGTTCGATTAGTTTTGATTACTCATGTCCCTGAAATGTTTCTATTCCATGCAAATTGTTTGTTTAGCTCTTTTGACATATATCTTTCCATGGTATATTCTTGTCATTTCTCCCTTTTTATTCATTCTTTGAGAATTATTTCCTATCATGCACCATGGCCACACTCACTTTCCAGTTCTATGTCTGCCCTTCGACCTTTGTGACCCCCTCCCACAAAAAAAAAAACTAAAAGTAAGAATTAAAAAAGAGACAGGTACAATTTGTGTTGTCTGTATACTCATTGGAACATGATCAAACTCTCAGTGGGCCTCCGCTTAAACAGAACTGAGTCCTTCCCCTCCTACCCCCAAGCCAAAAGCCATCGATTATGGAGAACTGACTTCAGAATCCCCAACACACTTTTAAAGAGTTCTTTTCAATTGCTTCCCATTTAGGCTGTTACTTTGTAGAATGGGGGTAGGGGTTGTCACAGAAGTCTTCCCTGTCCCCTCTTTCTCAACTGTGCATCTGCAGTCAACAATATCACTGCAAACCTAGCTTCCTTGCTCTTTAGAGTCAATGGGAGCATAGACCTGTGGGCTTCCTCATGGTTTCTGGTGACAGCACAGACCATGATCATGTCCCTCAGCTACTGTAGGGTCACAGACTCATACCAGGCCCGTGGAGGCAGCCTGAACCGTGGACACCAATATGGCCTCAGGTGGCAGTGCAGGCCACTCACTTGAATATGGCCTCTGTGGCAGCACAGCCCGGACATCAACATGGCTTCAGACTGCAGCACATACTGCAAACATTTGCAAGGCCTTCAGAGGTAACACAGGCCTCTGACATCAACAGAGAGTCCGGCTGCATCAGAACCACAAATCCAGACACAGCTCACAGCAACAGCACAGGCCTGGATGTCACCTTGACCTCAGGTGGCACCTTGTCATTTCTTTTTTTTTTTAATTTATTTATTTATTTATTAAAGATTTCTGTCTCTTCCCCACCGCTGCCTCACC
>NW_026067977.1:841136-851492 GCF_014885135.2 Alexandromys fortis | reverse complement strand
TTTCATGTTGTTTTTCAGCTTATTGGGAGAATTTTTGCCTTGGCGCCTGCCCATCTCCTCCTATTGACGATCTCTAATTGGTCTTTTAAAACCAGATCAGGTTTCCCTGCTGGCCAGAGGCTCCTCTTGCAAAATTCCCTCGTTCTGTTTCCTGGCTCCTGCCAGGGGCCAAGATCCCTCTCACCCCTCAGACGGGTCTTCAGGAAAAGAACCAGGTTCCCTGTTTGCCCGGGACCTCGCCAACCAAAGGCCTACCTCTTTGATTTAATTGTCCTGGGGCGATCTGCTCTTGGTGTTGCACTGGTCCCTGTCGCCTGCGTTATCTGCCACTGTGTCAGTACCCGCCGGTCCCGGCCGCTGCGCCAGCTACGTCGCCCGCCGTGCGCGTCCGGTTCCGGCTGCCGCTGGTGCCCTGCGCGTCCCACCTTGTCATTTCTTTAGGGTTACTAGTTGTGCTCCTTCCTTTCTTCTTCATTTTGGTGCCTGGATTCATCTCCTGTTTTAAACTAGATCAGTTACATCTTTTAAAGAGTAAACTTGCTTATTCTTTCCATGATTTTTATGTCAGCATTGCTATTGTTCCTTTCAGTTGATATTAGTACTTTGGAAATTAAACCCACATATTCATCAAGTCTTCTGGCCTCCAGCTTCACCCATACGACCAAAAAGAAAAAGGTTGTCCTCATACATTTATCTCTTCCTTGACACCCAGAACTCACTGTTTGGAATTTGGGTTAGTCTCGGCCATGTTCCATCACTTGTCACACAGCCACACAGCCCACAATGCTGGATGACAAGGACCTAAGGGACATGCAAGGAAGTCAGCGTTTAAATCCCAAAAGGACACTGGTGTACATTTCCCACTGGTTTCCCCATGGCTCTTGCTCCATGAATGCCAGTATGTTCTCCTTTATCTCATTTTACATGGCATAGTTTATACAATGACCCAATTCTACTGCTGCCTATACTGGCAATGGCAAGCAAGCACTAGCTTGTATATAATGGCCTCGTTCATGGCCCCTGTCCACGACAAATGTCAATAACCAACTTATCCATCATTTTAAGTACACTCAGATGACCTTAAATTGTTCTTAAAACGGGGCTGAACCCTTTCATTACTAACACCCATCACTTGATTAGCAAAAAACAGCCTAGAATTTTCCAATTCATACCATTTATATTAACCCAAATCACAAAAATACTTAATACACATCCACAGTGTACTAAAAATAGCACAATTTCTTAAAAATAATGGGATAGTTTCAACCAGGAGAATGGATACTTGTGCATCAAGATATCCAACCTGGGTTTCATGGGCCACGTGCAGCCCAGCATTATTGTGAGTGGGACACAAAACATATATATTTCAAACATTCTGTGACTGGCGTGTATGCGTGTGTGCATGCAAGTTTGTGTGTATGTGTGTGTGTGTATGTGTGTGTGGTGTCTATGATTTGATTGAGTGTAAACTTCATAGTAGACAGCGTCACATCTAAAGGTTGAGCATGTCAGATGCTTACAAATGGATTGTTGGATATTTGGCAAAGAAGCCAAATATTTATGCACAGTTATAAAACATGCATGGCGTGTGCAATTAGAAGTCAGCATAATGGTTACCTTTGGAAGAAAATTAGGAGGAATCTTCTATATAGTTCCTAGGGGAGTAAGTTTTACTCTTTTTTTTTATTTGAATGTTCTGCATATGGGTTCACTGAGTTTGATACATCATGTAATACATGAATCTGTGTACTTATGTTGTAGTTCAGTGATCTGTTTTAACAGTTTGAGGTGAGTTTCTCTCAGGGAAACAGGATGCTTTCAGTTTGGATGCCGTGTATTATCTCATTGAATTCCTTTGGATTGAAGATAGTGATAAGAACATAACAGAAGCATGCTCAGTATGTTTGTTATTTCTTTTCCATATTTCAGTATCCAGTCCCTGCTAAAATTCTACTACCTTGGGCATCTGATTCTGTGACGACCCTCTGTCCACAGGATGAATCAATCAGTTAACATCGAAGTAGAAGTGCCTATTCATAGACTTGTGGATTCTGACCTGAGTTTGGTGAATAAATAGGCCCTGCCTTTTAAAATATGTTAATATGTTTTCATTGGAGGGGATCATTGAAAGACTTTTATAATACTTGAAAAGAATTGAAAAAATGTGCAGAGACATGATCCTTAATTCAGATGGATGTTTTGAATTATGCAGCATTTTCTGGCTTGTCATAATCGAACTTGTCTGTCCTCATTGGAACACTCCAATGAGGGCTTATTTGATGTGCAGGTCACTGGAGAGATGGCCAAAGTACAATACACAGAAATCCTTGTTGCTTTGAGTGTCTATTCTTCTAACTAACCAAGTTAGCCTCTGCCCCAGAGCTGCAGACACTACCAGGTGTCCAGGCTGAATGGTGCTGAGTGAATGTGTTAGATTTCATTTCCTTCCTGAGTCCAAGCAAAAGATGATCTGCCAATGCTAGTCAGTGAAGAGAAAAATACAGAAGGCTAAAGGGAGGAGAAATGAGGCAACACAGAACAAAGCCCATCCTTAAATTCCTCTGAAGGGAGGGAGGCAGATAAATGGAAGAGGAGGAAAGGGAAATTATAAAAATGAATATGTGCCCAAGATCCATCTGGAAGCCAGACACTCAGTGTGTGGGCAGAAAATTCTCTTCTTCGCCAGGTGCTGTGTCTCTGGGAGTTGTGTGTCTGTGTCTGCCCTTTCCTTCTCACCAAATCACAAGCTCATCCTACACTTCCATAAGCAACTCCCCCAGGACATATTGCTTGATACTTGAAACTACAACTACAAACTCAACTGATATCATTATTTGTCTCCAACCATAAACTCTGAAACAAAATAAAACAAAAATGTGCTCATTTTTATTTTCTGAATATGAGATTTTGATTGTATGTACATATGTATATATGCATGCATGCATGTTCTTCTGTTTGCCTGATGTCTGCAAACAGAAGAGGGTGCTAGATACCCCGTTGTCCCAACTGTAATCTTACTAGTGGGATTACAGAGTGTGTAACTTTGAAACTTGAACGTGCATTTCCAGACTACCAGCAGTGATAGACAAAATGGACAGATGTGAATTTCCATTCTATTGCCACAAGTTAGCTAAGTAAACAAGTCATTCAGTTTCACCAAAGTAGGTTTCCTAGTCTGTCAAATGACACACACACACACACACACACACACACACACACTCACCATACTACACCATGCACACACTCCTTTCTAAGTAGAAGACACAATGCTGAGGGAAGAATGTGTGTCAGTCACACATGGTTCTGGCCCTCATGAAACTTATCATCTGTTAGACGTCAGACTTCAATAATCACACAGATAAATACAATGGCACATTGTGCTAAGTTATGTGAAGTGATGAATTTTTGAAGTAGTATTAAATGAATGGAAATTATAGAAATGAAGCTAAGAATAGCAAGACTATTGAGCATGAGGATTTCCTGGGTGCAGGCTGTCATGTAAACTGGGGAGTGCCCTTAAGAAGAATAACATCGCTGAATTTTTGAGGAGAGCAGTTGTAACTCCCTAGCTGTAAAAGGAAAAGTCAAGTAAAATGAAAAGATTTTCAAAAAGCTCAATTGGGGAATCAAATAAAAGATTAGTGACAAAAATAAAATGAGAAAGAAACAACAACAAATGACACAGAAAAATCCCCAAACTTTCAAGAGCAAAATAAATAATGTAAAAGGAAGCTGAACGAAATGGAACTATCACCAGGACAGACGGCAAAGCAGGAGAAGCAGGGTGGTGCAGCATCTGAGAGCTTCTTCCTGAGGTGGGATTATTTCCTCTTTGGGATGCAGACTGATGAACTACTCTTTATAAACTGTTACATTCTTGTTTGTTTGTTTTTCTTTTAAGACAGGGCTTCCTGTGGGGGAGGGGGAGGGAAAGGGGAGGCAGCGGTGGGGAAGAGACAGAAATCTTTAATTAATAAATAAATAAATAAATAAATAAATAAATAAATAAATAAAACAGGGCTTCCTGGCTGTCCTGGAACTAGCTCTTGTAGACCAGGATTTATCCCTACTGTTTGTACTAGCTTTTCTGAACCCATTCTCTTTAAAAGGACACCTTACTCAGCCTAGATATATGTGGGAAGTCCTTCTGTCTATGTGTTGCTTTTATTGGTTAATGAATAAAGAAACTGCTTTGGACCTATAGCAAGGCAGAACTTAAGTAGACTGAATGCTGGGAAAAAGAAGGGTGGAGTCAGAGAGAAGCCATGGAGCCACCGCCAGAGTCAGACATGCCAAAACTTTGCCAGTAAGCCACTGCCATGTGGTGCTACACAGGTTAATAGAAATGGGTTAAATTAATATGTGAGAGTTATCCAATAAGAAGCTAGAGCTAATGGGCCAAGCAGTGATTTAAATAATACAGTGTCTGTGTAATTATTTCAGAGCTGGGCAGCCAGCCAGGAACGAAACAAGTGGCTTCCTCCAACAGCTGGGAGGACCTTAGACCTGTCTCAAAGCAATGTGCTAGGTTAGGTGCTAGGCTTGGTTGACTCCCTATGGGAAGCTTTACCCTCTCTGAGGAGTGGATGGGTGCCTTGAATGGGGTGGAAGGTGAAGAGAGTAGGTAGAGGGGAGGGAGTGGGAACTGGGATTGGTATGTAAAATGAGGAAAGATATTTTTAAGTAAATAAATAAATTTTAAAAGTCTGTGAACTTTAAGTTATCAATGTATTATTTGAGAGATTATCTATTTGACTCTATGCATTAAAATATTTCCTTTCAACCAAGGAATATGTCATTAGATCAACTAAGAAAATATATTTCCTTGTGCAATCCAGTCTTGGATGTGGCTTGTAGGTGGTCCTTTATAGTAAAGGTGTAGATAGTGGAGGGGTGTGAAGAAAGGCAGTGAACTGGGAAGAGCAGCTGTGTGTTTAGCTCAAGGGAGCAGAGCTGATGCTGGTGAAAGCTCGTGGATATTGCGGAATTCATTTTACAGTATTGGTATTTTTACACCAAGAAATCCTCTGAGATGGTTTCATCAGATCGTGTTTATGGCAGAGGTATTTTTCCTTCTCCATAGAGACCTTTTGTCCCATCATCTGGTTTGTTTTTCCAAATTCTTTCAAAGTCCAGTCTGTCCCACCTTGAGACGTGAAGAACACCTCCAGATTTATTAACTGTTCTAAGTAGTTCACTAAAAGCCATCTTTGTCACAATTGGAAACAGTAGTTACTTTGATGCTGAAAATGTTAAAGAGAGAAGTCATAAAAAATGAAGCATACACACCTTTTGCATTTTATTTTCAAACACATGAATGTCACTCTTTTGATGTGGGGCCAAGACCTCTTCTTTAAGTGTGGATCCCTGAGTTCTGCCTCTTCATTAAGTTGCATCTCTCATTTCCATTTGCAGTTTCTATAAAACGGAGTGAGAATTTAAGAATGCTTTTAGAGTAATTTGATAGTAGAAGATCCTGCGCTTTGACAGACATTTCCCACATCTTCTACACTGTTTCTAACAATTTTTTTATCTGTGTTACTAAATCTTTCTTAAGCATGCAATGTAATTTCTTACATAAAAATATTTTTATTAATATTCCCGAACACTTTTGTCATGGTGTGTGATCTACGGCAAGCAGGGCTGCAGAGAATAGACCAGCTGTTGATGGGAATCAATGTTTTCCTCAACTGAAGTGAAGTTCACGTTCTGCATCATAGGTTCATCGTAAAGTTGGTGGCTATAAAATGATTTACCGAAATATTTAGTCAATTGGGTCTCCCCACAGGCTATAACATTGAAATATGGGGACTAGATCAAATAATTTATCAAAATTGTCTTCATATAAATTTTAGATTATTCTATGAATACCATCGTCATAATTAGATTTCTTTAAAAGTCCAATTCCTTATTCTCCAAAAATTACGTTGTGTCCAGAGAAAGATTTTATATTTTTCTTGTAACTGTTTTTTTCCCCTTGTCTCATGCACTTTGACAGTGGGCATGGTTAAAGGAGGCACAATATAATTATTGAAGAACCCAGGAAGGTCCCTAGGAGGGCAATCAGAAAGTCATATTGGAGCTAAATTCTCAGGTAAATTATTCTCAGTCCTTTCATTACAACTATTTTTAAGATTATGTAATCTTATTTTCCATGTGATATCCACCAGAATATTACAGGAAAGACACGGCTACAATCATGAGAAACATTGTTTAGTTTTCCATCCCAGAAAATTTGCTTCTTTTAGCCATGTCTCTTCTCAAGCAAAGAAAGCCCATTTCATAACACAGGAAAGCCCTTTCTGCTTCCAGTATTAAACTCAGTTTCATAGGCCAGGTTACAGACCCAGTCTGTCTTCTTTATAAATGTAACATTTTCCATTAATTTTTAGGATGGAAGGTTAAATTGATCTGTTTTCCTTGTGACTAATTTTCAATAGAGTCACCATTTTCAAGTAACTTTTGTAAAAGTTTCTTCTATAGACTTTCTGTTTAAATGTCCCTTTACAAAAATAAAAGAGATTCATTGTTGGGATGATGGATTTTGCTTCTTGTTCAAAAAGACAGAGCGCTCAGGGTGGGGTCTGGCCATTTCCTGCCCCAACACACAAGTGTAAAGTTTAGCCCTGTTACAGCCCAAACAACTGGACAAGCTGCCTTTAACCACAACAGCAAATAAAGGTGATTCCCAACAGAGGGCTTACGGAAAGGGGCTTGCTTTAATTCCCCCTTAATGAAGAGACAGTTTCTCTAACTGGCAGCATAGCCTCATTGCAGAACTGTCAGAATATGCATGAGAGTGCACTCCCTTGGCTGCAACAAAGGGACTTGGGTAGAGACTTACTGCCTTCAGGCCTGTTGAAATAGTACTCCCACTTAGAGACCCAGGTTATAAGCTCCCTTCTCTTTCTCTGACTATGTCTGAGTTGATTTTCCACATCAAAGATGAAGTTGCTTTTTTTTTCTGGCTATTTTATGCCACTTAGATTATATTTTAAATTGTAATTATTTAGTTACTGGCTTATTAGAAGGTATGCTCTCTGTATGATGTTGTAAGCAGTTGAGCAAAGGATTCTGTCTTATTTGTCATAATATCTCCAAGGAACTGAGTTAGCAGTGGTGGATATAGGCACTAAGATGTGTTAGTTCTTGCTATCAGAGTCTAATGAAGGAAATGAAGGCATAAATAAAACTGCTTTGCCTGGAAAATTTAAAGCATTAAAATTATTATAGGTACACACAAACACATGGTCACCATACAAATGTACCACTTTTCAAAACAAACTATATAAATTTTTAGTTCATAGACTTGCAGCATATTACATATTAATTTGGGACACATTATTTTTAGTTGCTTGTAGAGTTCCCTGCTGCTGCCATTCCATAAAAGGTACTTCTAATTCCTACTCCAGATCAAATTTATAAGTCTCCAGTACTACCCCTGACTTAGAGGATTGGCCCGGGAGTAGAATGTGCATCAGAGAGGACCAATCCAGCACTGAGAATTGAATGCTATGGTGCTCTGGGTTCTTTATATCTAATGCAATTCGAATCTTACACTAGTCTTGGGGTGCCGTCTCCTTCAAGGGCTTTCATACTGGCATGAGCAAAGAGTCTTTAAACCTTCAATGGAAAAAAAAAAGGCATTTGCCTTAGTAAGTCAATGGGATCAATGAGAAATTCATTTAAAAAGTCCTTACTGGATACACAGTCCATGTTCGTGGCTGTTAAAAGCAGTCAGTAAAAGATAAACAAGGGATTTATCTTTCCCATCAGGGGCAGTCATGGTGAGAAATAATCACAACACAGAAGTGAAAGCTAAATTTAAAGCATGAGCAGACATCATATGTAGAGATACCTAGATCTGCATAGATGGGGACCTTTTGCTCCTCTGAGGACTCTACGTCTCATAGACACAACTGTAAACCAAGGAAAACACATCTCATGATTTGGTGTCTTCTCTTCTCATGATTTAAAAACAATGCTTAGTGAAAGTTGAGGTGACATCCCATCACTGAATTTGACATTGATTTCTTTTTGTCTTTAGATTTCCTCTCCTTCATTTTGAGTTAGTGAGATGAAGCAGTAACTCCCGAAGGATTCGGTACAGAATCCCTCAACGGTGTGGTCTCCAAACATCAGGACGGATCTTCACTGGCTTCTCAAAGAGGGTGGTCCCATTCATTGAGAAGTCGCAGACTGGGAAATCCCGGGTGATGGGGAGTGCTTTTGGTCTCTGCCCTTCGGTTTGTCCTGTTTTCCTGGAATATGAGCCTTGGTTAGGCAGCTGGGACATGTGTATTAGCAGGGGCGGAGGAAAGTTCCTTCCAGAGAGATCCCGTTTCTACCATTACCACTTTCCTAGGACTTACTCAGCTCCCTGGCTCCAGGAAGATTTATGAGCTGCTTAAAGCATTCATGGTTGCCTGCTGCTGATCACTGGGAAGGCAAGGGTGAGAACGGGATTGTTAGCAGTCAGGGGATCCTCTGTTCAGGGCAGTGGGCTCTGAACGTTCTCCTAGGTTTAGCGGTATACACTTGCTCTCACAGCTTCCTTCGAGGTATACACAGATTTCTTTCCTCCTGGGCTTCATTTGAATTCACCAAAGCTCAGTGAGTGTGCTTGGGAGAGTTAAAAGTAACCATGCAAGTTTTATAAAAAGTCACCTTTGTGGAAATACTCCCAGTTTCCAAGCTAAGTGGTCACGCTTGATTTGCTGTCTCACTTGTCAGTCGTGTACCTTACAATTTTTAGATGTTCAACACGGAGAGGCCAGGATTTATGTCTGATGCTAGAATTTTAATGAGTATTGCTTGATTTCTATGAACTCATGTTTAATTCTATATAATTTATTAATTTAATATTTTGAAACAGGCAGTGAAAATTATGAGCTGCATGTATGGGGAATATCAAAACAAATAAAGTAAAAAAGACCATAAATATATTAAGATTCAGTGAAAGTAACTCATTTGCATACAAATAAAACAAGGACAAAAAATAGAGTCAGGATATAAAACAGGACAAGAAGGTTTTCTAGTTTTGAACTTCCAAAGTGTAACAAGCGGTGACTGTTATTAAGAACAAGTTGGGGGGACTTCCTTTCAGCTGTGACTAGGAAGTATAAGTAGTCTAAGACCTCTCAAGACTTAGTCTCCTACTCTGTAGAGGAAGGAATCTCGAAGCTCCGAAACTCAGGGCTGAGCATTAGCTGCTAAGCTCAGGTATGGCCGTTTTACTAGAAAGGCTTCAGGAACAGTGGTTTTAAGAACTGAAACCCAAAGAACCCATATGCATTTTGCTTTGTTATTGATACAAAATACCCAGAAATGAAACAATACTAATACACAGACTCCTGTGTAGATGCAAAGTCAGTTTGTTCCTCTCACAAGTATCCCAGGCCAAGGAAAGAAGCCAGTCATTTCCTGTGTTCACACAGTGATCATTCTCTAGACCCATGTTCCCTAGGTTAGTTAGCTAGCCCCCTTTTGTCTTTCTTCACTATTTAGGGATGAGGCATATCCAGACTTACATACTTTGTGGCTTTGGCTGCACTCTGAACATGACAACCAGCAGACACTTGTACCGAGTCACTCTAAAGATGCAAATCCAGAGGTTTTGAACAATTTCATCTCCCCACTTCCACACTCCAGATCACTCTTGTTTACGAGCTAAATGGCTTCCATTGGGGGAAACTTTTTTTTCTTCATCCCAGCCGTAAGCCATAAGCGCTGATGACCTGAGGCATCTACTTCTGAAAATTGCCTTCTTTACTTTATTCATTGGTTTGTACTGAGCACCAACTGACTTGGAGAAGACAGTCTTTTCCCCTTTGTTTTTAACTAAATAACTATGAGAATGCTTAGCTGTGAGACAAATAGCAGTAACCTCAGTGGAAGGACTTGAACAGTGCCATGCTTGGGTTCTCTGATAGTGCAGCGTCTCTTCTTTTTGCTTTTCCTGGTAGCAATGTCAGAATATCTAAGATATTCAACAATTATTCATCAAATTCAAGTAAATGAAATGCCATGCATGCTGTCATCCTTTTTCTCATTCTTTGTGTGAGCTATAATCGCTTTATTGGTTCCCCAGGAAAGAGCACATGTAATAGGAGAATCAGACTCTATAGAGGAATAAAGGTTAAATGGAGGTATGGATCTACCCAACAACTGTTGTTTTCTCGATAGAAGATCCAGGGACATAGGAAAGACAGGAGAGGTCAGAGAGAAACACAGCAGAGACGGAAGAACTATTGACCCTCAAGCCCCCGTTTCTTTTTTTTTTTAATTTATTTATTTCTTTATTAATTAATTAAAGATTTCTGTCTCTTCCCCACCGCTGCCTCCCCTTTCCCTCTC
>NW_026067977.1:801850-840333 GCF_014885135.2 Alexandromys fortis | reverse complement strand
AAGCCCCCCACCCCCGTTTCTTATGTGCCTGTATTGCTGTAGCTTTTTACTTTAAATACAGCTGTGTGTTCTTCTCAACCTCAGCAACAGATGCTGTCAGTCCTGAATTTGTGGGTAGATAACTAAGCAGAAGCTGGGAGAAATCTTTATTTATAATGTGAATAGGCTTGAATAATTAAATTTTTCTTTAGCATAAAATAAATATAAAAGGAGAAATAATAATTTTTGAAAAACTATGTACAAATATAAAGAAGCAGGAGAGACTAGGACTAGGTTAACTCAGTCGGGAGGAGTAGTAGACTTCATGTAATTGGACTGGGGGCTAAGAAATGGGGCTGGAGGGCTGGTTGTGTTTTGTTCTCATTGCTGATAGGCTTAAAATTTAAGGCAAGAGAACACAATACAATAATTTTAAGCATGAACAGAACTGACCAAATTAGTCTTGGCGAGGGAGGATGCTGAAATAGACAAAGGATGCCAAAGTGGAGAGTTTGGGGGAGTGGAAGGTTCTGTCACTTAGACACTGACAATAAGCATGAGTAGATGGTGCCGAGTGTCAGGGAAAGATGGAGGGGTAGGGAAGGGTCTCTCAGATTTCTGACGTGGACCTCTGCATATGAGGATGACTAGAGGGTACACCTTTGTTTGTCTTTGGTACAGTGGTCAGAATTATCATCAATTGTGCTGTTGCTCTTGATCTCTCCATCTTCTTCACTGGGACCTATAGATTGGTCTGTATAAGAGTTCTATTTTCTTTTGAGTGAATTTAAGAGCTACCTCTTTCTTTCTTTCTTTTTCTTTTTTGCTCACTGTTTCTATGAAAGCAAATGGAGGTGGGAGAAGAGATGCAGCAGCTGCAGAAGGAAGAAAAAGAACAAGGGCTTCTCTTGGCTGTGAAGTGTATCAGTTATGAGGGGGACACATTTGGTTCTTGGAGTTCTAGGCTGAGCAGAGTTTACTCATGAGAACATGAGTGTCCCAGATGGGGGGGTTCCTCCAGTGTGTACCGAGTGACTGGAGAATTAAGTAATAAACAGTCTGTCCTCCTCAGACCTCAGAGCAGATTCAAGGTTTTCCATATCTGTGAGTCCCTCATTTGAACAACCAACTGCAGCTCTTAAGTATTTAAAATCTTACATCTGCACCGAGCCTGTCTAGACTGTGTTCCATCTATGATTCAGTAAACTGTCTGTTCATACAGCAGTGAACTAGTATGAGTCATTATGAGTCATCAAGAGATGATGCCAGTTTTGCTATCTGGGCAGTATGAGATGAATGTATTGGGTCTGGTCACTCAGTATTGTTAGGTCAGGGAAAAGTGTATTTTTAATTACATGTTTCTTCTATTCAGTACTTCAATTAAAAGAAATAAGTACTAGTTTAAATACTTCAATCCATGGTGGGGGAAGGAAAGAAAGTGGAAGAAAGAATGGAAAAGGGGAGTGTGAATGAACACGTGATTTTTCCATTCTTTGTAGATTTGTTTGCAGATAAACTTAGATATATTTTTGCATGTGCTTGGCTGTATTCTGTTTCGATGTGTTCATGTGGGTGTGTTTGTTTATGAGAGGATGAACTAAAAATTGTTTTCTTGTGAAAGTAATTCAAGACAGACATGTACATATAAGTAGTGTACCTATGTGTAGGATATATTCATGAGATACAGCAGATTTCAAAAACATTAATAAACATATATCTATCATTATATTAGATTTCAGCATAAAGTAACCCTCTCAAGTATTTACAAATGAAGATACAGCTACTAAAGCCATACTAATATATTAGCATATGTTTACTTTTATCCTTCATCATGATAACCTTTATGGACAAAAAAATCTCATAAAATTTTTGGCACAAAGTAAGATGGGTTTGCTAGCCTTGTGAGTTCTTGATGGGGTGAAACAGATAACCCATAGAAAACAACAGTTGTTTCTGTGTATTCCCACCAACGATCTCACTGCATTTGTTTCTGCTCATTAGTGAACTTTCCAGAAAAAGCCTTGAAAGAAAAGCCGGAGCTAGTGGCCACGTAGGACAAGAGGCTTATGTGAATAAGTCTGTATCTTTGTCTAAAAGAAAGAGGGGAATAGTGAGGGCAATATAAAGACAGTGGACTTTGGCATCATTTGGAATGGAGAGTCAAACAGCCTTCTCACTTATGAGATGCTTGGTGTTGAAATCAGTACCACGCCCTTCCAAGATTTAGTTTCTTTACTGATTCAATGAAATTTGAAGTCTCTGTAGTTCCTTGAAAAGCAGTTGTTATTGGAGGAGCTCTTGGCAGTTAATGGCTGATGGACAAGGGAGAGTTAACACCTTTTGTGGCTATGAATGCTGGTGGGTTGCCCATGCCGAATGGATGTCACCATACCCATTAAAATGTGGGCAGCTCTAGTGGGACTCAGAGGCTTATCAATAATAACCAAAGAAGATGAGAAGTTGGGAAAGAGCTGAGTATGTGGGTCCTAGGAGTGGAAGGGAGGTAGCGGTAGACTGATACGATCAATATGCATTGTACATATATATGACATTTCTGAAGCGTAAATATTTTTTTCAAAGAGTGTCTATGTGCATCAAATAAACTGGCGTAAAGAATATGGCTCATTGAATCTGGGAAAGATGTAAGATGGCATCGGATGCGTCAGAAGCAGTGACTAAATGTCAATGATGTTGACAGAGCAACTCATTCTTCACACACGGGTGTAGATTTTAAATCACACTGGCTGACAGATGGCTATGTTCTCAGGGACTATATTACTATGAAGAATAGTCACGAGCTGCCATCTTCCCAGTGCCCAGGCTTCTGCCTTTGTTCCCAAAGCTCAGACCAGTGGTGCTCAGACGAGAAGGATGCTGATGCCCTCTCTTTCTCCACTCCGCTTTCAGTGCCCGCGTGAAAGAAAAGGGGTGTGAGCAGAGCTGCTGTTCTCCGACCCAGCTGCTTGTGATTGCTTTATTTTGTGGGTTGTGAGATACGCACCACAGAAAAGCGGCCTGAGAGATACGCAC
This sequence comes from Alexandromys fortis, assembly GCF_014885135.2. Taxonomy (NCBI): domain Eukaryota; kingdom Metazoa; phylum Chordata; class Mammalia; order Rodentia; family Cricetidae; genus Alexandromys; species Alexandromys fortis. The sequence goes on along the minus strand of NW_026067977.1, from coordinate 837,324 downwards.
AGGAAGGTGCGAGGGTGGCCTGCATCTGGGATTCAACTAGAATCTGAGTTCCCGGGCTGAGCTCACCCTCTACAGTTACCTGCACCGTGAAGCCAGCGTGAGCTCAGTGTGATAATTAGGGCCAGTATCACATTTAAGCAATCGTCTTATTAATTACTGTGTGAGGATTGAAAACTCAATTTCTAATTTGCGTGTAGTTTAACAGGGGGAAATGTAATCCATATGGTTCTTATTCAATTACACTCATATCATCAAATTTGACTGCCGCCCCTCTCTCTCTTTTGAAGTTATATCGGAGCCAAGGAATCCAATGAGCCCCTTAAACACGTTTTTAAGCCTATTTCATAAAACCAGGAAGTCATTTTTTTCCTCTGAGACAACCAATGCTCTCTCCACAAGTTTTTGGATACCTGCAAATCCTAAATTCATTTCAATTGCGCGGAAGCCGGCTTCTTCAGCTTTGGAGTGAAGTATCTCAGGCCAGGAGAGTGCCCTTTGCTGTGTGGCAGGACTCAGAGACCCTTCTGATGATGCCGCTGTCCTCTCCTGTGCGGCAGGATGCTCGGAGACCCTTCTGTCTATCCCGCTGCCCTCTCCTGTGCGGCAGGATGCTCAGAGACCCTTCTGTCTATCCCGCTGCCCTCTCCTGTGCGGCAGGATGCTCGGAGACCCTTCTGTCTATCCCGCTGTCCTCTCCTGTGCGGCAGGATGCTCGGAGACCCTTCTGTCTATGCTGCTGCCTGCCTACTCTGTAGCCCTGGATAGATTCCTCAGCAGCAGGCTTTTCTAATCTACAATTTGCGTGAATTCTGGGGTCTGAGGTTTTCAATGCCTTGCCGCCTAATATGTTTTTAATTTTAAAAAATAATCATATGATTCTATAATTAGTAGGGGATTAGAAGATACTACCCTTACATGCTATTTTGAGTTCAGGATAAAACTATGGACTGAAACTAATTGGCTGTTTGATCTTCGGCAAAATTATTAAAACTCTAGGCTATTTTTATCATCCATAACTTCTGCAGTTCCTCTTTCAGAATAATTTCTCCATCACACTTAATTCCTTTGATTTTTCTCCCTTTTTTATCTTGCTCTTCTCATTTCCTCTGCCCTAGACCTTTGCTTCTATTTTTACCCCTTATTAATACAGTGAATGTTTATATTGAATCATTTCTTTTCAAAAGATTCACCTGTGAGTTTGAATTCCTGTAGCTCATGCACTATTAGGAGAGAGGCAGTTGTTTTTATTTGGAGATTTTCATGCTACCAGTATATCCCTATTTTTCTGTATTCTTGTTTGTCAACTAGGTAAGAGCAGTTTGTAAGAGATGACTGTAAGGAGCCCACCAGGATAAGTGGGGGGTCTCATTATCGGCTTTAGTTGTGCTTGTCCTTAACTGCACTGCCTTATAGTTGTTTGAAGTAACTAGGAAAAATGGATGGGGCTACTTATTCTTCACAATAATTCACTTTGTAGGTTTGATCAGAATAAAGGTAAACAGTGGATTCTGATACTGATATTTTTACATATTTTATCAACATTCTCAATACAATTGCAATGAGCTTTGTGAAGTAAAATACATTTTATCTGGTTTATCGAGGCATTTGAAAATTGGTAATAAACATGAAAACTAGTTCATATGATTGCGAGTGTTGTAATTAGTGAATGTATTTATTTCTTCTAATATTCTGCGAAGGAAGTAGAGATCAGACCTAGAGACCTGACTTTGGGACACAAACACTAGCTGGTCTTACTGAGGACCCAAGTTTAGTTCCCGGCATCAGGTGTCTCACAATCTCCTGTAAGTCTAGGTCAGGGGGATCTGACACCCTCTTCTGGCCTCCACAGGTACCAGTACCTACACACACAGCATATACCTGCACAGACACACATCCATTCAGATAAATAAAAATGAAAAAAGAGAAGAAAGAGTAGGTAAGTTTCTCCAACACGCATTTTAAATTGGGAATAATCCCAATGACATGGCGCTTTCTAATACAGTTTGGAGGCAGAGGGCAGTAAGCTAACCACCTGTCCTATTATCTTTGCCTTATTTATTTCCCCCAGCGTCCTTTGGGTAGGAGTGAGATCCTGGAGCTTTTTTAACTTTCCGAACTAAGTCAATATATAAATACCACACTTTTGTTCAACGTGTTTATCTATTTGCTAAATGTTCCTTCTTGGTCCATAACTCTTTTCTTCCCTGTCTGATGAAGGAAAGTCGTGAGCGCCTCCTCATCAATCCATGCCAGTGGGAAGGTCCCTGGGTGCACATAAAGGGAGCAAGTGGCAGTAAGGAAAGTGGGTGGATGAGCACTAAATCACTTAGTGCGGAGCAGAAGTCGATACATTGGTGGACCCAGCGGCAGCGGGGCAGCTCAGTACCTTTCTCCGTTAACGACTGCAATCAGCAAAGGATTTCCTGCCCTCAGCCCCCAACCAATTTTACTCCTTTGTCTCCACCAGTGCAGTTACGGTTCTGAAAGGCAAACGATGCTATTCCATACACCACACTTACCAAATCTTTGAGAGCTGTCTAATTGTCCTCTGGTGGTTTTGGTCAAAGGACAGTTTTATTCATAGGGTCCTCTCACTTATTTGGCTCGACAAAACGTGGAAGGATGATGGCTATGAAAAGTGTTTTTTTTTTTTTTTTGTTTTTGTTTTTGATGAGGAGTTATCAAGTAACTGAAACTGCAACATGAAGGCTCTTAAGCTCTTCGGTTACCCAACTTGCCCACGTGTTCACCTTTACACACAGCGGGACAATTTATGCAACACGGCATCAATGGCTTCTGTGCTTGCTTATATGTGTTAATAGTAGAGGCATAGGAACAAGAGCATGGGTTGGAATGGAGCTATTGATATAGGTACATATTTGCATATATACCTAGCAGATGTTATTAGCCAGTGAATATGCTGAGAAATTTAAGAATTGAAAGCACCTTTAAAGATAGTATTCTAGGATGATTTTCCAGTGTTTAAATTCTCTGTAAATCAATTTCATCCTCAGGTCTATTTATCAGGCCTGACTATATATATATATATATATATATATATATCAGTTGTGAGGAGACTTCTTGCCTCTCTATGCTGTTCATTGTTTCTTTGCACCTTTTCATTTGCATTGCATTTGGCTCTGTTTTACAAGTTTCTAGCCCCACCGCAGGGGCTTGTCCATAGCACATGCCTTTGGGAGTAGAGCAGGATGTTCTGCCTCTGAGAATCTGGTAGCACAAGCAGGCTGTTCACAGGGAAGGTACTTGTGTCCTGCCCCGCAAGAGCCCTCTTGAAGCGTGTTTGCCCGAGGTCTGTGAAGCTCTGGCTCTGAAGATGGCTCTTAGGTTTCTCTTGGTTCTTTGAGAGACGCCCTTAGTTGTGTACTTCAAAGCTGTCTGTCCACTTGCAGCACTCTGTCAACAAGCAAGGAGAGCCTCAGGACAGAAGGCCAGGGCATAGCCAAGTTCTCGAAACCCTTTGCTGGGCCTTGGGGGAGAACCTACACTTACAGCCAGGCTGGCTGCCAAACACTAGCTAAAATACTCACACTTGGTTTTGACAACAGGGATCAGGTTTGGTTTCATCAACTGCTATTTTGGGATCAGAGCTATGGCAGAAATGTCTCCAGATTCTGGGTGGCCGTTAGGCCTCGATAAAGGCATGGTTCAGCATTGCTCCCTCTGCTCTGCTTTTAAGGACTCAGATGTGTTGGTGCCTCCACAAGATTCAGCCCCAAAATGTGAGTGTGGAGGCCCAACAGGAGCTTCCGAGGAGGAGGAGGAACTCCAGGGGCAGGTCTCTCCGGGAGTCTCCCTGCTTGCGCTGTCTCTGACATGCCAAGGCAGCGGTAAGAGGTGGCTTCCAAGGGCCTGTCTCTGATGATGGATGAGTTTGGCCTTGCTGCCTGGGGAACAGACAGGAGTCAGCAGAACACAGATGTTTCGAGGCAGCCAAATTAATCTTCAGTGGGAATGTGCTAGCTGGACCCTTAGTAGAATGTCTAAAATCCCAGTACAATTGCAAAGCAAGAGTTAACTTTATGGAATATACCTTGACCTAAAACCCCCCAGAACTGAAGTTCTGAAGACATGGGATTCAAGGGTGTGAGGCTTTCTCTAAAAAAATCCTTCAAGCTTGGGTGAAGGAGTGCACAGGCAGGAGAGGCACACTTAAAGTGCACACTTGTTGCCACCCTTCTCCTGGAAATGAGGAGCTCCAAGTGGGCCCTATCTATTTCAACTAAATCCATACCTGTAAAGTAGGGGGCAGAGCAAGATTTGATCCATAAGTGTACTTGGCTGAGATTCTCCTTCTATTACAGAAATCCTTCCATGAAACATGCATTTCATAGGTAAAGGAATAGGACCTATTTCCCACTCCATCCCATTTTTTTTATAAGAGAATTTGACAACTAATTTTAATTAAAGTAGCTGTTTGGCTAGGTAGAAATTTGTGAGAAATGTTTTTGACGTCGTAGATAAAATGTATCTTCTGTAGCATTTATTCTCATAAATTAGAAAGGAGGTGATGATATGTTCAACTCTGGATGGACATCTAGCGGGCCTGTGAGGGAGGTCATTTCTGATTCTCAGCGTGTCCAGAGAGAAGTGGAGGATCTATTGAACCAAATATCCCCTCTACCAGAGTTCCTGAATGGAAGAGAAAAGGGAAATCAAGGGAAGAGGTTTGGCCATAAATGGAGTCAGAAAACACATACTTAATTTTACATAACATCATATAAAACATATTAAATTATGGTGCCAGATATCTGGCAAAGCCAATGAGAATTAAGGCTGTATATTTGAGCCAGGAATATTTAATCAGATGAGGCATCAAATGTGTTTCCAGTGACTGCTCATCTACTAACCATTCAGAGACAAGAAGCCATGTGCATAAGGCCAAATCGTATGCAATTTGGACAGAATTCAGTGTAGTTTGGAATTTCAGAAAGTTTCTTATGAAATCAAGACAATGATTCCCCATCGTCCAAGGGCTATTCCTGAAAATGACAGAGAATGGTTGCTTCTCTGGCTCATTCTTCTAGCGAGGGCTTATATTTGAGGTGCATTCTGGCAACACCTCACTGCCTTTATGTTCACCTAAACTTTAAAGTCTTTCTCACAGAAACAGGATCTAGAACCGTCACCCTTTCTAGAGTCAAATAGAGAATTTGACACATATGTTCTGAGGGTGAGCCATCTGCTTTTTGGGTATCCCTTCACAACAGTTCAAAATATTATTCTCCAGATGAAAATAAGTAATGAAATTTGTATAATAACTTTAACTATCAATTAAAATGTGCTTACGAAATGAAGTTGAAAACATCCTAATTAATAGAAAATAAGTAACTAACTTGGTAGGAGGACGGAGGAGAGTAGGCTGGGATCTTTAAACTCGAGATAGAACAGTTAACCCCGAATTTCAGTTCTGGTGAAAACAGTCTTCAGAATGAAGGTAAGATAAAGACATTTCTGGTGAAAGATAGCAAAAGGATTTCACGCCCAGGAGACTTGCTGTAGCAGAGTATTTAAGGAAACTGTTGGGAGAGCATCAGGAGAGACACGGCTCTGGTGAGTCTAGCCTCTTTTCTTGTGGAATCTCCAGAGGAGGGGGGGGGAAGGAATGCAAAGAAAGGGACTGTGACCATAAACAGAGTCTGACAAGACCCTCTAAGCTTTAAAGCAATGAAGAACAAAATCAAGTAGCAATTCATGCTGAGTATAGAGAAAGATAAATGTGTGAGCAGAAATGAGAGTTGTGCCTTTTTTTATTTCTCAGATTCACTAACGAGTGCTCCTTGATTAAAGCAAAAGGCAATGACAATATATTGTGGATTTTGTGTATCCTACAAACCAATCCCACTACATATGTTAACTAATCTAAAAATAGCAAGTGGAAAATTCCAGAAATAAGTTGCGATAGTATATTGTTATATTTTTATTTTATTATTATTAATATTTTACTGTACATAATTTACAAATTAAATTATGCCAGGAGTATATATGTATAAAAGAACAGTGTGGATACATATATATATGCATAATCATATATACTCACACATATATGTGTTGTATATACATGTGTTTATATATTTATATATATTATATGTGTGTGATTCAGTACTATCCAAGTTGTCAAGTGTCAAATGGTAGTCCTTTTTGAAATTTTTTATTAATTTTTTTTATTTTGCATACCAACCCCAGTTCCCCCTCCCTCCCCTTCTTCCGTCCCCCACACCTCCCCTCCTTCCCACCCCACATCCACACCTAAGAGAGTAAGGCCTCCCTGGGGGAGTCAACAAAATCTAGCACACCAAATTGAGGTAGGGCCAAACCCCTCCCCTCTGTATCAAGGCTGAGCAAGGAATCCCTCCATAGGGAATGGGCTCCCAAAAGTCAGTTCATGCACATGGAATAAGTCCTGGTTCCACTGCCAGGATACCTACCCCAAAACAGATCAAGTCACTGAAGTGTTCCCCACATTCAAAGGATCTAGTTTGGTCCCATGCAGGTTTCCCAGCTGTCAGTCCAGAGTTCGTGAGCTCCCACTAGGAAGAGTCAGCTGTCTCCTTGGGTTTCCTATCATGATCTTGCCCCCCATTGCTCATGTGATCCTTCCTCTTTCTCTTCAGTTGGACTCCAGGAGCTCAGCCCAGTCTTCTAATAAATCATCAAGAGTAAGAAAAGATTGCCATACGGTATGCCATACAAATAGGAAAGAAGAATTAGCTTGCTTGCAAGAGTATCGCATTATTTATGAAGAACTATAATGTTACCTAGAATGCTGTAGATTCCAAATTTTAGAGTACAATTTTCCCCAAATCCAGCCTAAACAAAAAGGTAAAGTTAATGAGCTAGTAGAGGCTATACAAAATCCCCAATATCCTTGGGCCACAGAAATCAGAAAAGAAGAGAAGTGACTGGGAAAGGAGTAGAAAAGGAATAGCAGTAATAGCAACTGGTGGTTAGTAATTAGCTTAGTAAACTGCAAAACAAGGATGGCTGAACAAAAATGGCTGTACTGATGATACTCCCTTTCCCCACTCAAAAGCAACACATTTTAACTCTGACATAGTTTGAAATTGCTATGATGGGAAGAAATACATCATACAATCAATGCACCTAAGAAGGAGGGTGCATTAGTGAGCCTTCAACCACCATGACGAAATGCCCGAGAAAACCAACTTTAAAAAGAGTAAAGGATTGTTCTGGCTCATAGAATCAGAGGTGCTTGTCTCTGTGGCTTTGAGCCTGTGGCAACACAATACGCGACAACAGGAGTGAGTAGCAGAGGGGGCTGCACCTCACATCAGTTGTGAAACAGAAACACTGGAAGGAGAGGGTTCCAAGATGCTCGTGCGCATCCTCAGTGGTCAGGGCTCACCTCCTAAGAGATTAGCCAGCTTCCAGGAGCAGTGCATGCTGGGAACAAGCTTCAGTGAATGTGCATTTGAAGAACACACGAGCTAACCTGTAGCAGATGTTCTGACTGTGTTAAGAGCATATGAAATAAACTTAAGAACGTTATTACTGGAGATCAAGGGTTGCTTGTGGGGAGTGAAACTCTCAACTCCTCATAGCAAAGCAACAGGAAAATCTGGTCTAATACCTAGTTATTTTCATCTACAGTGTTTGTCTAATGTAAAGAAATGCCCTGCTGTGGTTAAGTGAGAAGCTATGAGACACAGGAAAGAAGGTACACAAAGTCTGTTAAGTAGTTTAACACTTTTCAGTTTAAGAACACTTTTCAAATCTGGGATATTAGATGAAAGCATCCTGCACACTCAGTTTCCCTAACTGGACCTTCCTAGTAGAGACCACTCTATGGCCTTAGATCTTACTGATACCATTACATGCCTAGCAAAGGTAAAACCATACGCCGGGAAGTGTGGCAGTGCTTTCAGGAGGTGAGGCCCGGAAGGAGAAGCCTGAGTACAAAAGAGGAATCGAACTCTCTGCAGTGTTAAAGATGTCCTGTCTCAGAATACACCGATTATGTACATGGGTCAAAACTCATTGAAATAGATATTTTACTTTGTGGTAATTGTAGCTCAGTACAACAGGTTTCCTTAAATGCAAAACAAAACAAAACCAAAAAAAATAAAAACCACAACCAACCAGAGAAACAAACACAAAATCTGCTCCCACTTCAAATACCTGGAATCTATGCATAATGGCATGGAAGTAGGATTTTAAAGAAACTGAGAGGCAGGCTGGGAAGACGGTGCCATAGTAAGCACCTGTCTCACAAGTTCTATCCTCCAGAACCCTTTTCACAGGCTGACTGTGGTGTTGGAGAGTGGAGGTGGGTGGGCCCTGAGGTGCACTGGCTAATTGGCTTTGTATACTGGACCAGTGACGGACTCTATTTCAGTAAACAGACAAATAAATACATGAAGGTGCTAGTGGGTGGTGCCTAAGGAACATGCAAGAATTTCTTCTGGTCTCTATATGCACACGCCTGAACAACCATGCATTCACACACAAACTCACACTACATGGCAGAAAATGTGTTGTTATAATGAGAGCCTGATAGCATGAAATGACTTTGGAGAGTATGTGTGGTGCGGTCGGATAGGATGCCTCCACAAACTGGCTGGATGCTGCAGTGAAGCCGGCCAGGGCAGTCATGTGACTATTCCATGATGGACTAAACAAGGAATCCTGGAAGATGTTATTCGGACTTTTCACCGTAGGAATCAAGGCTGTGACTGGAATTCAATGTGGCCACTGTTGACAGAAGTTAAGTATTGGCTATGTGAGTTTAGCACACAAAAGAGAACCTCATAGCTCTCCAGAATTTAAAAGTTAGGTGTAAAGGTACAAGTAAGAAGCATGAATAACAAAGTCATCATAACCAGTCCATTAAGTCAAAGAAATTATTAAGAGACAAAGTGCCCATTTTTAATTCCTTAGTAACTAACAATGTTAAATATTACACGAAGTTCCTTTATTGGTAGTGTAAGTAGGCTATAGTCAATCAACCCTAGATATTTCAAGGAGAGAAAAAATAATTTCTTCAGTAACCAACTTCACAGCAAGATTTGCACACATGGCTGGAGAGATGGCCCAGTAGATAAGAGACCTGACTGCTCTTCCAGAAGATACAAGTCCAAATCCCAGCAGCTACTGGACTCAGCAAGTACCATGCACACATATGGTACATGGACATACACAGACAAAATACTCATACACATTAAATAAGTAAATAAGCAAACAGACAAATAAATAAACAATAAATAGTCTGCATAGATGATTGGTTGACACACTTCAGTTGCTTGGAGACTTTTAGAATTGTGTTGTTCGGCAGGGTGGGGCTAATTGCTGCATACAGAATTCAGTACGTGGACTTGAGTGCAGGCTGAGGGAAATAAAATTTGTCCTAAGGAAAACAGAGGATATCTGAATGCTGATTCAGAATTAGAAGAACCTTAAATCTAATCATCTAGTTACTGTTCCTCCTCTTGGTTATCCCAGTCAGCTCCATACAATAGACTGTCTGTTCTAGCTTCAGCCATCAGCTCTAGGTCCTCTTAAAGCCATGTGAAGATGCAGCAGAAAGTGGACATCTACATGCCAAAGACTAAGGCTTCAGAAGTCAAGTGCATTGACACCTTGATCTTAGACCCCTAGCCTCCAGAATCCCGAGAAAATAATTGTATTTACCCTACTCAGTTTGTGGTATTCTGTTATCTGTTATGACATTTTTTACCAAACTAAGTCACCAATTATGAGATGGGGCATCAGTTGTGAAGCTGGCTATAGCCTGAATAGGTAAACCCAGTCCAATATTTTGCTGACACGAGGGTGCAAATAGGGGAAGTAATAAATAATAAGTAATAAAGAAAGAAGAAAACAGAGCCTTGGAGAGAACAGGGATAGTTAAACAGCTTCTATTCAAAAATCCCCAGAGAAAGCCAGTAGAAACTTGGGGAAAATAATATTTTTAAAAGCTACCTGGGGGAACTGAAGGGAGACACAAATCAGGGGACATGGAAGCAGATGTTTCCTACTTTTGTGGCTTTTATAGAACCAGACTCCAGATGTACTCTGGGACAGCCGAGACACAGGGAAAATCTGCAGCCTATCAGATGGAAAAAGCAGAGGACAGAATTCGAAGCAACCGTATTTGCTGAGGACTAGGAGGAACAATTCCAGACGGAAAAACTTCAGGCAGGTACCCTAACTCTTGAGAGTACTTCCCACCTGATCAGCATCTCCTGGATTGTGCATCTCAGTGCTTCTTTACTGCTCAGAAGTCCCAACGGATCTGAGGTACCATTTATCGTGCAGAGACCAAGTCCTCAGTAGGAGGCTCCTAAAAGGAATGAACCTGCAATAAAACACACAGCCGAAATCTCTGCCACCCACTGTTTACAAGATTGTGGTAAAATTCAGAACTGACTGACATACAAAGAAACAAGAAAACCAACCAATTCCAAAATAGAAAACACCAATAGAGACCAGCTACTTTATGATCCAGATGTCGCAATTGATAGAATGGTAAAGTAACTACAGATTGTGTTTCAGAGGGCAAACAGCACTGTTTACGTGATGCATAAATGATAGAATTCCTCAAGAAAAGAATGTGAAGCAGTAGAATTGAAATAATGTAATGTTCAAAATGTGAACGCTTTAGTGGATGGACTTAATATCAGAATAGAGCTGATGACACTTGGAGAACTTGCACGTAAATCACCCAGTCAGAAGAACACACAAAGGCTGGGCTGGGCAAAATTAAAAGTCTGGTGGAACAATGTAATTAATTCTAGCATGTACTTTCTTGGGTCCCATGTGGAAATATCAAGATATTGGATATAAAATATTTTAAGGATCCTAAATATGAATTAAGTAACTTTCCCAAGTATATTTATCAATAGCATCAGAACTTGTGTGTGATGTTGGGAGCAGCCCAACTGGGTACATCCATTAAGGAAACCATGTATAGGGAAAGATATCAAAAGAATTACTTTACTTAAATATCTTTTCCACCATTTCGACAATTTAAAAAAGAAATCAATGATAAAATATACTTCTTTCCTGCTAATGTCTGATGTTTTAGACCTAATGTCTTAAGGTGTAAACAATTAAAATAGTTAATGATTTTCACATATATTTAAGCTTCACAGTATCATGTTTTATTTATCCTCCATCAATGTTATGCCCTTGAAAAAATGTTTGAAATATTATATGTATCCCTTCCTTAATTTTAAGCATTTCTTTTTATATCAAAGAAATAAAAAATAAATAAAACATCCCAAGACTACAGTCTAGTTGTTTTATAAATGAAACGTTGTACATATACATTTTATTGAGTTAAAAACTTATTGGTATGGGAGGAGAAGAGGGAGTGGGAACTTGGATTGATTTGTTTTTAAAAAATCTAATAAATTAAAAAAAATTAAAAAATTAAAAGAGCAAAAATTTTATTGGTTATTAGACATGATTTACATAAAATATCTTGTTGAAGATTTTGATTACACTATCAGAGTGAAACCTCTAAGCTGACCCAAAACATGCTGAACTGGACGCAGTAGTCTTTGGGTCCCTTGAGGACCTTTCCGTTTCCAGAAATACATCTCTAACATCAGCAAGTCTGCTGTCTTTTTGGATTTTGTGAAGAAAGTTGGATAGGGACACCCACATGAGCAGAAAGAGACAGCTCAGTGGAGGAAAAGCAGCTAATGCAATCAGAGAAGGAGCTGAATCCCTAACATCTGGGTCTCTTTCAAAATCTGCCATGCGCTCGATGCTGCAAACAGCTCCAGCGTGATGGAGAAGACCAAGTTGGCACATTCAAAGCATTGGTGCGAGAAACAGTGAATACTCAGATGACACCGGGATGGAAGGCAAGAAATCACATTCTAGAAGCATTAACAGGGAAGGAAAGGAAATGTTAACAAGTGTCAACACCGACAGGATTGTAAAAATAAACGAAGGAAAACGACACGAATACAGCCAGGTCTGAGGAAGGCAGGACAGTGAATGCTGAATCTATTCTGACGTTGCGTGTGCTCGGAACCATTTTCAGATGGTCGCTGTTAGCGCCGTTAAGAGAAGATGGGGACCTTTTCCCGCCGGTCAGAAACAAGGACAAAGGAGCAAAAGAAGCAGGAGACACTTGGAAACTTCAGGATTTTATAAGTTCTTTCCAAATAGTGGCATAACACAACAGTTATTTTCAAAGTTGAAATTGTCTTTTGGCATTGGCTGTGGATATAATAATATGCCAAAAAGAAAAAGGAAACCCAAAACCAAATAAATATTAAAAAAAAAAAAGAGCAGCCAGCTGTTTGGCTGACCTTGAACATAGTTGAAAGGAAATGTTAAGATATTAAGGCTTGTGAGATATCAAAGTGCTATTGCCCCTGCTTTCTGACCATCATTGTTTTATTTCATGACCACTGATTGAAAATGATTTTGTCACAGAAAAGAAAGAGCACAAGAAAGTGTCTGCGCTACATGTCAAACATAGGCAAGCCACTACAGATAACAAATAATCTAACAACAATTCCTCTCAGGCAGTGGTTCTCAACCTTCCTGGCGCTGTGACCCTTTAACACAGTTCTGCACGTGGTGACCCCAACCACAAAATCATTTTGTTGCTTCTTCACAACTGTAACTTTGCTACTGTTTGAGTCTCATGTAAATATCTGATGTACAGGGTATCTGATACGAGACCTCAAATGACCGTGACCCAGAGGTTGAGAACCACTGCTATTAATCCACTATATGTAACCACTATATTAAACCACTATATTAATCACAGAGAATATCAACTTTATATCTTCGGCTCTTTTTTTTTTTAACAAAGTAGAAATCCACAGATGCAAAACAAAAAGTAAACCTGAGAAATATTGACCTTTCTGTGCCAGGCAGTGATGGTGCCTTTAATGCCAGCACTTGGGAGGCAGAGGCAGGCGGATCTCTGTGAGTTTAAGGCCAACCTGGTCTACAAAACGAGTTCCACGATAGACTCTAAAGCTGCACAGAGAAATCCTGTCTCAAAAAACAAGCATCAACAACAACAAAAGCAACAACAAACCAACAAACACAACACCAACAACCAACTAAACAAAAAGAATTATCGACATTTTTAAATAAAGTTTAACAGTAAAATTTGAAATGACTTGTTATCTTCATTGTGTTGATATGAAGCTAGCGTTTACACATTTTTGTTATAGTTCTCTGTACTGATAAACTTAGCAAACCTTTGTCATGTAGACTGCAGGAAAAATTCCGATAGTGATATGGTAGCAGCTGAGAAAGAAGGAACACTGAGACACGGCTTCGAGAGATGGCACAGTGGTTAGAGCACTTGCCGCTCCTGCAGAGAAGTCAAGTTCCCAGCACCCATGTCAGGTAATGTACAAATACCATCTCAAGGATGTCCAGTTCCCTCTTCTGGTATCTGGGTATTGGCACACATGTACACATGTTTATATATTCCACATACATACAAGTATACATACAAGCAATTAAAAATAAAATAACCTAAAAAAACCCACTGAGACATTCATAGTGTAAGGATTATTTGTTAGGTTTACTAAGACAACGCGCATATATATGTGAACATTTCATGTAAAACTTACCATATATAAAATGCTGATGTGCGTAATTTATTTCGTGAGTCACTTAAGTACGACAATTCAAAAGAAAGTCATCCTTCAGTATCTGCTGGGGATGGGCTCTTGAACCCCATGTGGAGACCAAAATCCATGATAATTAATTCACTTATATGAAATGGCATATATTGAATATGACCTACAGAATACTCCCACATCCTGAAACTCATCTCTGGATTACTTACAATACTTAATCTATTGTAAATTCTATTAAAATAGTTATTACCCACAGTACTGCATGGAGAATACTGACAATATGCAGACGAGCAAATGTGTGCACATGCTTGGTGAATATGCACTCTCTTGGCTTGCATTTTTTTTAATAGTTTGCATTTGCAGTTGGCTGAATACATGGATTCAGAAAGGACGGATCTGGAGAACTGTCTGTACTACAGACGTCTTCGGCCACAAACAATGGCATATGTGCACATCTATTTTCATATTAGCAGTGGGACACCTTGAGGTCAGCCTTTAAGGCTAGAATTAGTGAATGAGTAGGGAAACACTTGTAATTTTGTTCTAGAGTTCCAATTTTCCCATCAGAAAAGCTTGTGCTGAATTTCTTTCCTCCCACTAATGTGTACCTCTGCCCTTCCCGAGGAAGCTGTGTCAGCAGGATATGTTGTCCTATTTTCTTTTCTTTTTTTTTAAACCACATTATGAATGAAAAATTGTATCCCACTGTAGATTTTGAAATCTTTTGGTCTATCACACATATTATTATTTTTTCTGCATACAAATTGTTATATTATAGTTATAAAATGTTAAATTAAAGAACATTAGTTTATTATGTATAACATAATATTTGCTATCCTAACCATTTTGAGTGTGCAGTGGGTTAAGTTTATTCATATAGTGGTATAGTACCTTCCAAAACATTTCATTTTCTGAACTCAAAACTTCACCTCCGATGAACCTTTAGTTCCCCTTCATTGATTGTTAAGCATTACTCTCTGTTCAAAAGAAAGAAAGGCATTTGATTTGGGAAGGAAGTCAAATTTTCTTTTGGTGTAGATAGCAGGATCTCATATCTCAAAATCTCCCAAATCCACAGAAACCCCAACTATTAAAATTAAGCAACAGATTCAGTGAAGCTTCAGGGATAAAAGTAACCCTGCAAAAGCTAGTAGCGCTGTTATCTACTAATAATGGAATATATACAATAGAAATCAAGAAAGGAATCCCATTTGCAATGGCTAAAACAATAAAATATCTAATGATAAATTTAACTAAACATGGAAAGAATCTTTACAGTGAAATTATAAGACATTCTTACAAACAAATTGAAGAGGTCACAAAAGTGGGAAAGACCTCATGTTTATGGATTGAAAGAATCAACATTGTTAAAGTTTCCCTTCTACTTCAAGTGGTTTTCATATTTAGTGCAATTTTCAGGTTTATCAAAATATCAATGGCATTTTGAATTAGAAAAGTTCTAAAATATGTTTGGACCCACAAAACAGAAACAACCATAGAACAATAGTGAAACATAGTAACCACAGCCATTTTGTACAAAAAGACCGTAAGAGGATGAGTTCCGCTAACTGACTTTAAAATACAGTACAAAGATCCGTAATCAAAAAAGCGGGGTATTGGCATGGAAACAGACCCAGAGCCCAGTGTGACAAAACAGAAAGTGTGGAAACACCCATATATACAGCTTTCAACAGACGTGCTAGCAGCAAACATTGCAAAAAGGAGTATTTGTGCAGTCAATGCTGTTGAAAAACCTGTCTATTCACATGCTGAAGCATGATATTGCATTCTTATTTCTCACCTGCTAAAGGATCAACTTTTATTTGAGTATAAGACTTGAAACCATAAACTGGCAGTGCTGGCGCACGCCTTTAATCCCAGCACTCAGGAGGCAGAGGAAGGTGGATCTCTGTGAGTTCAAGGCCAGCCTGGTCTACAAGAGCTAGTTCCAGTACAATTAGGAGCTGTTAGAGAAACTCTGTCTCAAGAGAGAGAGAGAGAGAGAGAGAGAGAGAGAGAGAGAGAGAGAAAAGAAAAAGAAAAAAGACATGAAACTACTTGAATAAATTAAAAAATGTCAGGGAAGCTACATCAATGAAGGCTCATCAATATGGCTACTTAAATATGACCTGAACAAGGACAATACCAATAGATACGCTAATATGGAAGAAAAAAAGCTCACAAGTACTCAGCCCTAGAAAAAGAACCTCAGTCAAGTAGGAAAAGCTGAAAACAGAAGAAATGAACTTCCCCTTGGTAAGAGACTCCAATGGCTATTTAATACCAAGAGGTCAGCCCTAAAATCACACATACACAGGTAATATTATTTTAACTGAACAGGTTGTATATTTTGGAGATCTATCTATCTATCTATCTATCTATCTATCTATCTATAAAAGTAATTAAAAATCATAAATTTGAGGGAGAACAAAAATACTTCTTTGAGAGAGGTTACAGGGAAAGGAGAATATATGTAATTATATTAAAATTACAAAAACTAAAATTGTTATTATTAAAAATGTAGGGGAAATGCTTCAGAAATTAAAATTGGAAAGGGTTTGTTTTTTAAGCAAAATCCTTTTATCACAGGAATTAGAGAAAAAACAGACAAATGAGATGACATAAAGCTGAAAATCAGCCCAGCAAAGGGAATTCTCAAAAGAGTACAAAGAAAATTGTCACAATGGGGAAAAAAAATAAGAAAATGTTTGTCATGCATTTTGACAAGGAGTTGATGTCTAGAATTTGTAAGAGACTCAAAAACATCAATAGTAAAGAAACAACTTGATTAAAGAATGGGTAAGAGATCTAAACAATATTGTCAAAAGAGCGCTAAAAACAACCGCCAAGTGAGACCTGTTTTAACCCAGGCTTTTTCAGACCCAGGCCAGCTGTCCTTGGTGAGTTCCCGATAGAACATCCCCATTGTCTCAGTGTGTGGGTGCACCCCTCGCGGTCCTGATTTCCTTGCTCGTGCTCGCTTTCCTTCTGCTCCTGATTTGGACCTTGAGATTTCAGTCCGGTGCTCCTATGTGGGTCTCTGTCTCTGTCTCCTTTCATCGCCTGATGAAGGTTAATATTCAGGAGGATGCCTATATGTTTTTCTTTGGGTTCTCCTTCTTATTTAGCTTCTCTAAGAACCCGAATTATAGGCTCAATTTCCTTTATTTATGGCTAGAAACCAAATATGAGTGAGTACATCCCATGTTCCTCTTTTTGGGTCTGGCTTACCTCACTCAGGATAGTGTTTTCGGACAATGAGGGCTACTGAGACCTCAAGAACAATGGCAATGGGTTTTTGAGCCTACTGCACGTATTGGCTTTGTGGGAGCCTAGGCAGTTACGAGACCTGGATGGACGAGGGTGGTCCTTGGACTTCCCACAGGGCAGAGAACCCTGATTGCTCTTTGGGCTGACGAGGGAGGGGGACTTGATTGGGGGAGGGGGAGGGAAAGGGGAGGCGGAGGTTGGGAAGAGACAGAAATCTTTAATAAATTAAAAAAAAACCGCCAAGTGCATTAAAAATGCTGAACATCAGGAGTTATCAGGAGATGTGAATCAGTCACAGTGCATATCATTTCACTCTGAGAAGCATGCTACTGTGAAAAAGACTGAACATAACATATGCTGGTGTGGATGTCAAGAGGGAAATCCTGCACACCGGTCCATAAATGTAAACCAGCACAGCCATAGTAAAAAACATGGCCGAGAGCCTCAAAACTTACACTAGAACTACCATACAGTCCAGCAACTGACTTCCTGATCAAATAGGCAAATGAAGTCAGGCTGTTGAAGAGACATCTTTAGTTCACCTTCATTATAAAACTATCAACGGTAGTCAAGAGATAGAATAACCCATTTCCATCAGCAGATGAGTGGATAAAGAAAATTGTACCATGAAATATTATAAAGACATAAAAGAATGAAATACTGACATTTGTGACCTCATGAGTAGAACCAGAGATCATTATGGTAAGTAAATAAGTCAAGCACAGAAAGATAAGAACCCCATAGCTGAACTCATCAGGCTTCTAAAAAAGTTGATCTCATAGTAATTGTAGAATTTTTCTCAGTGAGAGAATAGCAGGCAGTGGAAGTGCTGAATACATGGTATGGTTCAAATGAAAAATAGATTCTTTGGGCTCATGTTTTAAGTACTCGGTCCCCTGGGTCCTGGGTGGAAGAGGTGGGGTCCTGCGGTCACCATTGAGGGATATAGCCAGGTCCTGCTCATACTATTTTCATTGTTTCCTGGTCTGCCTGCCACACTGGCTGCAGCAGCAGCACCTATAAGCTTGGGCAGCCACAGGCAGAGCCTTCCAGCCATACCTTTCTGCCAGGAGGGACTAAAGGCCCCTGACTATGAGCTGAACCAAGTCCTTCCTTCACAAAGTTGTTGCTGTCACATTTTTCACAGTGAAAAGTTACTAATGCAGGATACGTTAAAATTAGGAGCAAAAAGGGAAGGGTTACCATACAGCTGGTGACCTCAGATAGCAAATATGGAACAATTAAACTGCAAGAAAGATTATGGAATTTTTATCGCAAAGATGCAGATAATATTTTGAGACTATCGATGTGTTTAGCCTGGCTTGAATTTCATACTATAAGCAGACAAATAGAACATGACATAGTGATCTCTGTTAATATGTGTAAGTTTCGTGATTTATTCTACTGGTTAAAACTAAAGATTAAAGAAGATATAATACATAAGGAAATATCCAAAAGCACCAGGGTGGTAGTTTTTTTCCTAGAAGCTTAAAAGATAAATTATAAATTGATAGTAATTACAAACACAGATTCTCAATATAGCAATAAACCAGAAAAAAATTTAATATGTAGCCAAGCAAAAGAAAGATGTGTGCATAAGCCCTGAGGATGGAGCTATTAAAAAAGTGTTTTGTGAATTATTTAGCTTTTTAAAAGAAAACCAATAACTCCTCCCTTATACACAAAATGAGCTTTTTGTAGATTATACATCTAAACATGATGAAGAAAATATAAAGTAGCAAATAAGTATAATGTATCATGAAGTAAGGGTAAAGTACTTTATATTAAACTTAAGAGTGTCTGATAACAAATAAGAAAATAAAAAGGCAAGTCCCAATGAAGAGAACTTATGTGTTTTTGTCTGCATTATGTACTCCAGTAAAGATGTTTAATATAGTTGGCCTTGGTAATGCATCCCTTAAATCCCAGCACTCAGGAAGCAGAGGCAGATAAATATTGGTGAGTTCCAGGCCAGCCTGGTCTACAAAGGTGTTTAATATATAAAATTTTCAATCGAGGAAATCAGCTGATGACAAACAATTGAAGAAGAAGAGACTTTAAGTACACTCACGACACAGTGAGTTATTCAAATGTAATAAGGATGTGACAATGTGCTCACATTAATTAGCAATTAGGGATTTTCAGATCAAAACCAAAAGAAGGTATTGTGATCTATCCCTCAAATAGCTAACGTAAGACTAAAATCATTTTTGGGCATGAATGTGTCCTGGCTTCATATACTATGTGTAGATTTGTACATAGACAGGATTGTTTCAATAGACATGTAAAGAAATGTTGATGCTGACAGCTCTTATCGGTAATAATTCAAAATAAGAATGATACATAAGTCTATCAAAGATGTGATGGATGCATTTGTTATTCTATGATAATCCATTCAACCCTGTCTTTATTGTTTGATGAAAACAAACATGTACTGCTGAATGCTATAACGTAAACATGATACCAGATGAAGCAAACCAAGCTGAAGTCTGAATGTTTTAATTTTATCTGAACTTCGAACACAGGCAAGAACAAAGAATTGAACCGAGATTTAACTTAATCACACTGGCAAGGGCCCAGATACTAGGGTTTGTAGGCAGAACACTGTGGGACCACAACTTCTGTTTCTTCCTTTGCTGGAGGTTACTCAGGTGATCTGTGCTATTTAATCTAGGCACATTTAGGACATTTAGTATGCATTCAAGAAAAACATTTTAAATATTTAGATAAAATACAAGCAAATCTGAAACAAAACTTTAAATATTTAGAGTCCAAGGCATAAAATTTCTTATGATCTTAAAGTCAGGGTGATTTACCTGATAACTATCTGAGAAAATTAAACTTAAAACTGAGGGCCACTTTCCACTAAATAAAGTTATGAATTGCAATGATAAAACACACCTTTCAGAATGCAGACAGATATGCCACTGTAGAATTTAAAAAGAGAAAATAGCAGGTAATTAGAAATACTATGTGAATGACTACTAAGTCATATTGGCAGATGTACATTTCATTAGTAATCAGGCGAACACAAACTATCATTACTAGCTACAACTATAAAATCTGCCTGTTCCTGTCCCTGGTGTGGATATGGAGTAGCAGGAATGTACATGCTGTCAAGGTGTTCACTGTCAGTACGGCCAGATTGTTTCATATAGCCGAGGATATGTGTGAACTCCATGAGCAGAAACCCCACTCTGGGGGTTCTCTGGAAAACCACAACACCTACAAAGAGCACATGCAAAGAAATCATGCTATTCTTCCTTTTAACAGTAAATACTGGAAATAACCCATAGGTCCATTGAGAAGTGGGCAATATATTATGCTTATCCACCCAGTGGAAGATTTTACAACTTGGAAATGTGAAGGGCTTCAATTGTCTGATGAAACAAATCTCAGAAACAGTAGAGAGTAATAAGCAACAAAAGGATACTTCATGCTGCAGTTAAGAAAGCTTAGATGATTTTATTATTCGAGGACATATTTTTATGGTGACATTATAAGGAATAGCAATGATATGATAAAGACATTGTGTCACGGCCGATAGATTTTAATTCTAGAAGGAACTATAGGAGGCTATGCAGGTAATGATAACAGTTTATTTTCATTTATGTTTATTTTAATTTGTTTAATTATTATTTTTTTAATATAATTTTTTATTGAAAAAAATTTCTGCCTCCTCCCCGCCTCCCATTTCCCTCCCCATCTCCCTTTTCCCTCCCCCTCCTCCCTCTCCTCTCCCCCTCCCCCCACTCCTCTCCCCCTCCCTCTCCAGTCTGAAGGGCAGTCAGGGTTCCCTGCCCTGTGGAAAGTCCAAAGTCTTCCCCGCTCCATCCTGGTCTAGGAAGGTGGACATCCAAACTGGCTAGGCTCCCACAAAGCCAGAACATGAAGTAGGATCAAAACCCAGTGCCATTGTCCTTGGCTTCTCAGCAGCCCTCATTGTCCGCCATATTCAGAGAGTCCGGTTTTATCCCATGCTTTTTCAGTCGCAGTCCAGCTGGCCTTGGTGAGCTCACAATAGATCAGTCCCACTGTCTCCGTGGGTGGGTGCACCCCTCGTGGTCCTGACTTCTTTGCTCATATTTTCCCTCCTTCTGCTCCTCCTTGGGACATTGGGAGCTCAGTCCGGTGCTCCAGTGTGGGTCTCTGTCTCTATCTCCATCCATCTCCAGATGAAGGTTCTATGGTGATATGCAAGATATTAATCAGTATGAGTCTATAATTTGATCTCCTAAAGAAGCTAAATAAGAAGGTGATCCCAAAGAAAAACATATAGCTATCCTCCTGATTATGGGAAGTAGACAAGATTGCCGGGCAAAAAATGGGATCTTGGGGGTGGGGTGGGAGGGGGGTAAGGGGAGATGGGGAGAGAAAAGTGAGAAGGGGAGTTTGGGGGGAACTTGGGAAATGGGATAATTTGGGTAAAGGAAGGTTGGATAGGGGAGCAGGGAAGCACATATCTTAATTAAGGGAGCCATCTTAGGGTTGGCAAGAGACTTGGTGCCAGAGGGGCTCCCAGGTGCCCAGGGCGATGTCCCCAGTTAGTTCCTGTTTAATTATTTTTAATAAACACTATTGAGGTATACCTCCTGTTATATGCATAAGGTATGCTACATTTCTGAGGCAGCTTAAAGAGATAGAAGGGAGAAAAACAGAGCTATCAGACACTCACTAGGCAGGACTGTGTTTATTGGTACACACTGGGAGTAGAAGTTCTCTTTCCTGCTTAGTGGTGGAGACTGCCTGGGGAGGGGGACATGGCTGTGACTTTTAATTGGGGCGAAAATGGATTGCAGCATATAACTTATGTTTTCTCACATTGACTCTCACTTCCACAGTTGCCTGCCCAAGACAAGACAGTATTTTTCAGATGATAATCTAACAAAGTTGAGCAAGAGTTCCTGTAATCCTGTATGAATCCTGTTTATTGTTTACAGGGGAGACATACTACCAATAATATTTCCTAACAATCTGTTTGCAATCCCCATGAATTCTCTACATAAAATGCATAGGTGGGATTACCAGAAGCCAATCAATCTCCTGGGCTTCTGTCCCTAATGACCAACAGTAGGTGATATTTTGAACATGGGTAAAGTGGCAAGAGATAGCTAATAGTGCTATTTTTAAATGATGCCATTAAACTTTTATTTCATTCGGAGTCTTCTTTTTATTTTCATTATTTATTTATTTATTTTGGTTTTTCGAGACAGGGTTTCTCTGTAGCTTTGTAGCCTGTCCTGGAATTGACTCTTGTAGGCCAGTGCTGGGATTAAAGGCATGCACCACCACCGCCTGGCCTCATTCTGAGTCTTCTTGGTTCTGTGTATATATCATGAGTCTGTGGTCAGATCTTTTTTAATAGTGAATTTGAACATGGATTATTATCAACCATTCTGTGACACTGGAATAGGGTGAACAGCATCTCTTCAAATTCGTGGGACTAGAAACTGGGATAAGAGAGCTCATGACTTATTAGCTAGTAAGGGATAGAGCTGTTTGGGGCATCCCTCTGTCCCTCTGTGCTTCTCCAGCTTCTTCGGTATGTCAATGCCAGAAGTCCCAGGGCTCGGGCTGGAAAGCACTTGGCCTTGCCTCATGCTCTCCTTTGGAGCCTCCTCAGGGCCAGGAGGAAGGTGTGATATACTGGGTACAGTGGAGGTTAAGTATCCATTTCCTCTGACTTTTTGCTTGTAAGCTGTGGCTGTCCCTGAGCTGATGATCTAGGAAGTTAAAGGTCCATGTGTGGAGAAGAGACCCTTTGCTGATTCAAGGAACAGCTTGTGAGAGGGGTGGCCACCTGAGGGAGGCTGAAGCTGTGGCATGTGAGTGATAGCTTCATCAGCTTGAGACTCCCCCAGGATCCACCACCTAGGTAGGGGTTCCTTCCTGGCCATTTCCGCACCAGATGTGAAAATTATTAAATGTATTTGGCTGGAGTGTCTTGGGGACTCTTCTTTCTTGGTTTCTTTTCCTGTGTTTCCCTCTCTGCCCCCTGATTTTTACCCCAATTTTTATTTTTTGTTTTCACATAAACAGTATCTGAAGGTGCCTGGGTCTATGTGACAACCTAGGTAGAGAGAAGACACTTGAGTGACTTCCAAGTCTGGGCACTGTGGTGGTTTCTTAGTAACTGGAGAGCCATATCCAAGAGCAGGGCTACTTCATTCCCCAACTGTTTCCCAGCCCATGCTTAAATAAGGCACAAAACTGTCTAAAGAGTTCCACAGCCATTAGGGATGAGCTTACAAAGTGAAACGCTTGGTTTGTCACAGGCTTTTCCTCCAAAGTTGGGCTGTACTTACTTAAGCTTGAGGTCTTTTGGAGAAAGTATAAGGAAGTTGAGGTCTCTGGAAGGTCCAAAGCTTTCAATTATAGGTTCCATAAATGGCCAGTCAGCCACAGAGGCTTTAAACACATTATATATGTGCCATATATACGTGTATATATCCCAGTACACGGGGGATTTGGAAACTTGTCTATCTGTGGCTCTGAAACCTGTGCTTCTTCTATCTTACAGTTGGTTTTATGGCATAACTTGTGCAATATTTAAGATCCTGCCATTAAGAGTTATCTGATCCAACTCACTAAGATTCTGGGAGAGTCCCATGAGCTGCTAGCACCCATATCCTGACTACAGTTTGCAGTCCCATGAGCCAGCAGCACCAATTCCCTGACTACCGTTCGCAAACACCTTGACAGACACCATCCTGTTACTCAACACGAAACCTTATTTTTCTCACAGGTGTTAGGAAGACCAGATCCTTCACAACCATGCTTCCTCATTCCTCAGGAGTAGGACCCTGTAATTTAAGCCCAACATTGGCTCTTTAATCTGTTTATTATCCTTACTTAGTCCTGGTATTGTCAATCATTAGCATCTTAGCATCGCTTTGCTGATCAGGAATGAGATCAGAAAATCTCTGGGCCTCGGGTGGCTTAGCTACACCAGCTCTCTAGAGCTGTCTTTTCTTCTCAAATGTTCGTGTGCAGAGCAAGTGGAAAAGGATTACTCGAGGGGAGAAGTGAGTTAAAGTTCAGACCTTGGCTTCCTGCTCCACATTGGGTCTACTGGCCACATTTTAGGGGTGGAGCTCAACCCTGGAACTTTTCTTGCGACATGAACCCAGAGGTGGTGATTGTGTCTCACTCACTGAGGGAAGAAATGGTTTGGCCCACCTGTGACCTTTTCGAGGGCTCTTGCTCCAGGTGTCTTTTGAATCTTGAGGTTCAGACCGCTGGGGTGGAATGTCACCGACATTGTACATCGCTGAAGAATCCCATCTGCATTTCTTTCCTCATCCCACCCAATCATGCAGGATATTTTTTCCAGGCTACCCCAAAGGAAAAGCCAGTCATTGTTCTCATTTTGACTAATTGGAGACAGTCTGGCCACAAACATTCCCCTTTGTGCCTTTCCCCCTCTACCAGGATTGGGCAGGGCTGCAGAGAGCCTGTTGGAGGGCGGCTGGGGTGGGACCCAGAGGAGAAGAATTACAACTGCAACGCCTTCTGTCATTAAGCCCTGTGTGGAATGCTGAGTGGAACAATGGGAAAGGTCTCTGCTGTCCTTGGGAACATTTTTGTTATGGTCCCAGGCCAAGGACTTGAGTGTCAAATGGGAGATTCTTTTATGTCTGTACTTTTCTACAATTTGAAGGAATTTTCTATGGCCGGTGTAGTGATTGCAATTTGCTCACAATCTTGCAGTTAGCTGCCCTCAATTTGTTTCAGTTGGTCTGGGATTCTTTTGGCAAACCGAAGGACTACAATTAGGAAAGGCTCATGTTTCCTCTTGCTTTCTTGGAGAAGGTCAGGGTAGAAATCAAGACACAGCAAGAAAGCCCCACAATTTCACCAGCAGCTCAAGTTTTCCCTCTGTACGAAACAGCAAGAAGACCTGAGCTTTCTCTCAGAAGCCCGCGTTTGTTGCTAGGGTGCAGCATTGTCTTTACATCTTTCTTCAGGTGTAGACCCTAGGCACAAACGGTAGCTGTCTGTAGGATTCACTGAGCTCCTATTTTACTACAGCCCCTGGGCTAACTAACTGTCCATTCACACAGCGTCCTTTGGTGTCCTTCAGCTTCTCTCAAAGTTAGGTCCTGTTGTAATTCCCACTTTTCAGATGAGCAAAGGGACTCTTAGGAAGTGAAGGATCTCTTGAGGTGAAGCCCCTAGGCTTCGGTGTGAGCATCCACACTGAGGGAGTTAGCTAGTCACATTCCTTTCTGTTTTGGGCTCCGTCACTTTGTCATATACAGTTTTCTCAATAGCACAAAATACCAAGCTTTAATCTGACTTTAATCTAATGATGAGGATACTGTGATTGGTCATTATGATAGCTGGAAAGAGGTTACCAAATTAATAATATGCTGGTGTCTGCTATCATATTATGGC
This sequence comes from Alexandromys fortis, assembly GCF_014885135.2. Classification (NCBI taxonomy): domain Eukaryota; kingdom Metazoa; phylum Chordata; class Mammalia; order Rodentia; family Cricetidae; genus Alexandromys; species Alexandromys fortis. The sequence goes on along the minus strand of NW_026067977.1, from coordinate 812,056 downwards.
AAAGGAGACCCCAGAAACTTTTCTGATGGAACGTGGAGAATTTGCTGTTGTCCTGACTATAAGGTCTACTGGGAGCAGGCCTATGGCAACTGCTGTGCTACCTCCAACATCTTAGAGAATGCTAGTATCAATGGAAAGTACTCTTTAAAGGCAATCAGTTTATATTCCTTGTATATGGGTCTGGGTGTCACGAGATTTTCCTTGGAGTATATCATGTACCTTGACCCCTCTGTATCCTTCCTTCTCTTTCTCCTCTTCCTCACTCTCTCCTCACAGACTCCTTCCTTTCCTCAATTTCCCTTTTTATGCTATTATGTATGTATATGTGTGTATTCGTATAATATATGCATTTATATACACAGAATATATACATAAATATATATGCATATATATTATTGGGCCTACAAATGAAAAAATGTGTTATTTATCATCCTGAGTTGGCTTACTTTGCAAAATGCCATCTCCAGTTGAAGCTACTTTCCTGAAATCATTGGGATTTCATTCCTTTTTACGCTTAGATAAAATGCCATTGCATATATATGCACCACATTGACTGATCTCACAGCATGTGGCTTGGTTACAATGCAGCAGTAGCATGAATATGCTATATCTCTAGGGATGTGTTGACTTAAGTCCCCTGGGCATGTGCCTTGAAGTGACAGAGCTGAGTCATATGGTAGCTCTATTTTTACTATTTTGAGGACACTTCATATTGCTTTCTATAGTGACTAACTAAATTATAATCTCTCTAGTCATGTATATGTGTTCTCTTTCCTTATGTCCTCTTAAACATTTGATGTTCACAAAGATAGTCATTCTGACTGCAGTGATCTGAAATCTCAAAGCAGTTTTAATTTTTATTTCCCTGATTGATAAAGAATATGGAACACCTTTGTGTGTATTTGTTGACCATATGTACTTTTTTTTGGAGGGGGGGGATTGTCTGTTCTTTTCATTAGCCCACTTATTAAGTTATTTGAAACTTTGGTATTTGTATATTCTACAAATTAATCTTTAAAGTAAGACCTGAAATTCTAAATTATTATAGGAAAAACACTTTGAAGACTTTCTGAAAATCGGTCTAGTAGGTCAAGAAATAATACCAAGGATTGACAAGAGAAATTGCATGAAATTAAGATATTTTATGCTGTCAATCAGATAATTAAGTGATAATTAAACAGACTACAGACTTGAAGAAAGTCATCATTATCTACACAACTGACATAGGGATACGTGCTTGACAACAGGGTAAATAAGTATTAAAGACTATTAATGGAAAGTCAACCTAATTTATTGAATGTTTTTACCAGTGAAGATGCTCTTCATGAAATGGCCAACTAACATCTCAAGACTCATCATTTTTCCTGAACAAAATATTGGTGATCTTGACCTAGTGGAAATGATGACTGAACGTGGACTAGGCCTGCTCAGAATATGCATCACCTGAGTTACTGAGCAGTCTATGAACTGGACATTGCTTTATTAATCTTGTTATGCTACAGTGCATTAAATTAAGGTATATAAAATGTTGTGAATTTAAAGCATCAATGATTATTCTTCTTTCAGGTCATAATACCACATTTTATAGTTTTCATTCATTGGCACTCAGTAATCAATGCAACCACGCATTCATTAATTGATGTGAGAGACCAAGAAACCCCATAGAGAGCATAATGACAGCTGGCAGCTGATGTTCTCCTGAAGTAGGCAGGACTTAAGCAGATGCATTATTTAGCTATCTTCCTTTCTGTTGTACTATTTATTGTGTTAGTAAGATGCAGGGCTAACTCTATAATTAATAAAAAATGATATAGAATTATTTGCAAGGCAAGCAAAAGATATTTTGAAACAGCATTTTTGGGGGTGGATAATGAACCCAGCCTTCATGATTAGGCTGAAAACCATCATTAATGATTTAAAAATTAAAATTTTGTAGTTGTTCAAATCCATCTTGTGATAGTAAGGCATCATTTTGAATATGTGGATCTCTAGATGGAAAATCCATGTCTCTTATCTGACTTTGTGAAAGTTCTTATAAACCTCATCATCCCCAAAACTTTTATCTAAGTGATCGAATGTTACAGTTAAAGAAAGGGAAGGCGATAATTCATCCACAAGTAACTTAAAGACACATCTGATATTTAAAACATCTGGTTGTTTACAAGGGCTTTAGTCAATTATATTTGGTAATCATGTCTAGCCATTTGAAAACATCTGGATGAATCAGTCTTCACCCAGATGTTCATTCTTGAGTAGCTATTTGGCAATGTGATTTTTCCAGTTGCTTGGTCTGAATTTTGCTGAACTTTTAAAACTCTGCATTAAGCATTTGTTTTGTGTCTCTACGGCTGGCCTAGCCTTGAAGTAATCAACTAAGAATAAGCTTGCAAGTAGATCTAGGTTGGTATTCCAAACTAGCCCATCTACCCAGCAACATCATATTGCTCTTCTAAATAAGGCTCTTTGTAGAGGCTTTTCAAAGGTATCCATGGTTGTTAATGTGACACGATCCAGAGTGCCATGGAGACAAATGTATCTGTACATCTGATAGAGCATCCCTAGATTATGTTAATCTAGTAGAGTTTTCAAGATTATATTAATCTATGAGCGAAGAATCATCCTAGCTGCTCGACTGAAGACAATTCAGAAGGGAACTGAGCTCCAGCACTGTTTACTTTCTGGTTCCTGACCATCAAGACAACGTGACAGTCATCTCAAGCCCCAGTCATCCTGGCTCCTCACCATGTGGGCTGGGTGCTGTAATAACTGTACACTAAGTGTTTCCCTAGCCCTAGGTTTCTTCCTAACCCCATAATGGCTTTCTTTATCAAGATATCTCTTCCATTGCCTCCCCTCTTCATCCTTCCCTCAACCTGAATGTCATGTTCTATTTCATTCAATTCCCTCATGTTCTTATCCCCTTTCCCCTCCCCTGCAGACCAGTTTACCCAGGAGATCCTCCTAGGGCAATCCATGCCTGTCCCTGTTACCTAGCCTCTTTTGGACTGTGGGTTGTAGCCTGGTTATCCTTGTTTTACATCATAAGTGAGTATATATGGTGTTTATCTTTGTGGGTCTGGGTTACCTCACTCAGGATGATCCCTGGCGCATGAACTGGCTTTTTGGATCCCATTCCTATGGTGGAACACCATGCTCAGCCTTGAAAAGGGAGGAGGGCCTTGGTCTTGCCTCAATTTGATATGCCAGGCTTTGTTGATGCTCCATAGGAGGCATTACCCTCTCTGAGAAGTCGGTTGGAAGTTGGGAGGAGGGGAAGGGAGGGGAAACTTCAGTTGGTATATAAAATGAATAAAAATATTAAAAAAATTTGAGCTAACAGTCATTTGGGTAACATTTTGGCCAAGAATCGACTGGATCTTGCTAGTGTCCTGAAAGTTGAGTAAGACTGAATTTAAAGGTAATTGAGCTTTTCATTTGGTGGACAAAATTTTCATTTGATGTTTTTGTTTGCTTTATACATATGGATGTTTTGCACGTCAGTGAACCACATGCATATGGCAGCCACAGAAGCCAGAAAGGGCTGTTAGATCCCCTGAGACTTAATTTCTGTGACACAATGTGGGTGGTGAAGTCTGCAAGAGCAACCAGTGCTCTTAATAATTCTCTGAGCCATTCCTCATCCAGCCCCGGATGGAGGAAATTTTAGGCAGATCAGCATTCTAGCTGTGTCATGGTTACTGCTCACTGCTCTTATCCAGGTCTGTGGTGAAGTAAAGAGAAAGAAAGAGAGCAGAAAGATAAGGAAACAGTGGGGGTTGGGAAGGAAAAGTATTTGAGCAACTATAAATTTTTTGACAATAAGAGCACAGATGAGAAAAATCTGTAATTGTTAAAGGTATTTATATCTTTATAGAGAAACCAGAGCTCTACACTGGGATGATAGGGAAGGTCCTGCTAGTGAGACCCCACCCATCTTACGTTCAATCTTGTAAAATGTAAGCTCATTTGGAAAAAGGGAGCCTAAACTGGGACTGCTACTGAAGGGGTTTGTTGCTCAAAAACTACTGCCTAGGAACGTGTTCCTCAGAGTCAGTATACGAAGGTCCATGCAGCTGTGGTTTAGTTAAGCCAGGCTCCATGACAGGCTGGAAGAAGGACGTGCCAGCATTATGGACACAGTGAATTCTGTGGGCATAAAGGGTGAAAGATGGAGGTGACCATAGAGTCTTACATCAAAGTTGCAAGAGCTTGTGGGAGCTGATAAGGCCAGGCAAATATAGTAGGGTCAGAGATCCTTGAAGGAAGTCCCAAGAGGTTGTGAAGATAAAGCCCGAGTTGGACCAGAGACCCAGGATGTTAGACATTTTAGAACTATGGACTGGTCACTGAGGAAAGTCATAAGTACGGAGTGGAGATAGCCCAAGAGAGATTCTACATGTGATGTAGGTAGAATGGATGGTAGCATTAGGCTATGTGTGCCCTTTGGAACCCAGATGAGTCTATCACAAGCCTTCTATATAATAAATGGAGTTGCAGAATTTAGTGTTTTCCCTATTGTATTTTGGTCTTGATTTGGTCTGACCATTCCTTACTATGCTCTCATACTTTCCCTTTGCAATGAGGATAACTAGTCTGTGCCATTGTATTTAAGAAGCATGCAAATGGTCTATTAATTTTTATAGAGGTTCTCAGCTAAAGTGTGTTCATACTGTTATAGACTATGGAAACTTTTGAAGTTGGACTGATTGCATTTTTGCGTTATGAAATGGCCATGAGTCTGGAGACAAGAGATGAAAGATTATGACTTAAAAGAGATGTTTTGTGTGTGAAGTTGATAAGCTTTAGAGATGTGATGATTTGTATGCATGCCAACTTGACAGACTCTACTTCACCTCAGAGACAAATCTTTAGGCCTACCTATGAAGGATTAAGTTTAGTTGAGGGAGCATGGACTACCGTAACTATCAGGCTGAATAAAAATGGAGGCACCAGCTGAGCCCCAGCATTCATGGCTCTGTTTTCTGACTGCCAACACACTGTGCCTAGTCACCTGAAGCTTCTGTCGCTCTGACTTTCCTACCTGGACTCATAGCCCTTGCAACTCTAAGCTGAAGGAAATGCTTCCTCCACTAAGTTGCTTCCCGTCTGGTATTTTGTCAACAGTAGAAACAAGTAACACAAGCTTAGGATGGTACTGTAAACGGAGGCTATTCATTCATTTCCCGGCCATCCAGACCCGAATAATCATAAAGAAACTACATTAACTACAACATTATTTGGCCAATAGTTTAGGCATATTCCTAGCTAGCTCTTATCTCTTAAATTAACTCATTTCTATTAATCTGTGTATCACCACAAGGCTGTGGCCTACTGGAAAGATTCTGGCATCCTTCTCCTTTGGCAGCTACATGGTGTTTTCTTGATTCTGCCTACTCTCTGTATATCTCTGCTCGGATTTTCTGCCTGGCTTTACTCTGCTAAGCCATTGGCCAAAACAGCTTTATTCATCAACCAATGAAAGCAACACATACACAGAAGAACACCCCACATAACAGAACTACGGGTGTATGAACTGGCTGATGCCTTGAGACCTTTGCACCTTGTACAGAGTACTTCGTAACACCCGGTGCAGTATTATCTATAAAGAGGTATGGGGTGAAAGATAAGTATTCTGTTTGATGTTAAATGTAAGCTAATATGCTTTCAGGCCCTTTGAAAAATCTGTCACTTTCAGATATTCCAAAGCACATTAAAAATCATCATAAATTAAACTTTTCTCAGAAAAGACTTAAAGTACAGTAATTATTTCAACTTAGGAAATTAGAGTTGGAATCAAAAACATATTAAAGAGCTTGAGAACATCTTGTTTAGCATGACTGTCCCCTTTTTTTCTTCCCTTCCATCCCTCTCCAACTTCCTTCCTCCCTGTTTTCCTTCCTCATTGAAAAGTCTTTTTGTTTCTATGGACTTTTGCTACAACACACATAACAATTCAGATGTGATCAATCCTTTACTTTTCTAAAACCCTCAGAGCCTGTTCAAAGGGGACATATGAATTTTTGCTTTACTGCAATTCCTTTTCTCAATTCATCCTCAATATATTTCTGAATTGGAAAAAGTCTTCTTGGCCCACATTTTGAAATGTGATTTTATTACAGAACATTCAACAGGGTTTCCATTGCTGGCGTCAACAACAGCCATCTTGTTGGCACATGTCTAAGGATGTCTATATTACTGTTAGGTCAAAACTATCATTCCCTATAAAATTATCACTATTGCAATCAGTCAAATAATATTTTTATAGTAATGCTATGTACAATGAGTCCAAGATGTATAGGAAAGTAGATAAAATCTTTATAGTTATTTTCAGAAACAAGTTTATAAAATAAATGGAATTTACCATTTTTTATTTGCTGTGTTTATCAAATATTCAGGTTGATAAACAAGTATCTAGTTTAAATCTGAACAAGATAATAAACTTAATTTTTCTGCAGTTTTATTAAAATTTTCATAAGCATCAAAAAGGCAATTATAAACTATGTTTTTAAGATCAAAGTTTTCTTGGTTAAATAAGAGACTCAGTTTTACACTGTTGGGAGGTTAATAGGTTTGTTTATCAAAGTTTTTCAATTTGGGGATGGTAAGATGGCTCAGCAGGAAGCAGTCTGAGTTGACTCCGGAAATCCACATTACAGTGAGAGAAGTCAGCCCTGCAAGTTGTTGTCAAGAAGTGCGTTTTGGTTTCTACACAGTCCTTCTGTCCCAATGCTAATACAATTGTAAAATAAATCCCCTATTTTGATTATAGCACTGGAAATCCAAGAACAATAATAATTAAAAAATCATAAATATAAGTAGTGGCGAGAGACAATTATAAAGGCGAGACACTGACGTTTGGGGAAATACTGAAAGGGAGTGACTAAGCCAATCTTGATGATGGGGGCCTAGAGTTCCACTACCAGGGGAAGCCGAGGAAGGAGTAGGGCAAGTTCAAGGCTTGGCTGTGGTACAGAATGAATTCAAGGCCACCCTGACAATTTAGCAAAATCGTCTCAGAATAAAAATAGGAAAAGTTCTTGCTAGGTGATAAAGGAGGAGGACACTTGTAATGGCATGCATGAGACATTGTAGCCTATCCCTAGTACTGCAAAAATGGTGAGAATCGGGGTGTGTGGATGACCACGTGCTAATAGAGACCAAGTCCCCATGTGAGAGGGATAGGGTGGGCAAAGGAAAAGCAAGCTGACTGATGCCTTCCAAGCAGAAGGTGACTGGTTCCTCTGCCAATATAGTGCTTGCTCTTTGAACCCTCCCAGGTGACAGATACTTCCTCAAATTCCACTCCCTCTCAGCACTCTGTGTGGCCTCAATCTTCCTGGTGTTTTCATGTAACAGGATTAATGGTTTGGTTCTTTTTTTCTTTACTGCAATACTCTTGTGCCCTCTTTAATTGGAAGTAGAAGTGGCTAGTTGGGTTCCTTTTCTTACCCAGTGTAAAGCTTCATCTCCAAATGTTTTTTTTTTATTGTGATCATAAAAACCCCTGTATACTTCTTCATAAGGTAAGTAATACTCATTGACTTATAAAATGAAGTTGACTCGGCCCAGTGGATCGTAAGTGGTACCATAGATGAGTTACCATTTGGATTGCAAAGCTACCCACAGTTGTACTGCTAAATTGTTTAAGGTTTCCTGATTATTTCTTTATAAACTTTGCCTTATTTCTTGATTACTGATGCACTTTTTCTCTGCCTGTTATGATGCAGTGTAGGGATGGAGCTAAGGTCATGGGACAAAAATCACTGTATTGAGAAAGGCCCTCTCTCTGACCTAGGGCCACTGAGGAACTGTCATTTCAGAAAGCAATCAAAAAGCTATAATTTTCATATAATGTTTTATAAAAGAAATTAATTAATTTTTTACATAATGTGCTTTGGTCAAATAATTTTTCATTCTTATTCCCCACCTCTTTATCCACTCAACTTCATTCTCTCTCTCTCTCTTTCTAAAAACAAACAAAAACCCAATAAATACCAAACCAAAAGTGCACAAGACACTAAAAAACCAAAGTCTTCTTTGTGTTGTCCTATTCTTACTCCTGGGCATGAGACCTGCCCTGGAGTGTGTTTGATATACCCAGTGACACTCCATTACAGAAAATTGATTTTCTCCTTTTTCCAGGGGATATCAATTGCAAATAGCTTCTTGGTTAGGGGTGGGACTTGTGTCCATTTCCCCCTCTCAGTGCTTGGATTTGTCTGGTTTGAACTTATGTGAGCCTTGTACATGCTGCCATAGTCTCTGTAAATTCTGTTGTCTATCAACCTTGTTGTAGCTGAAAGATGCTCTTTCTCTGCCATCATCCATTGCCTCTGGGTTTTGCCATCATTTTGCCTGCTCTTCTTCATATATCCCTGTAAGGAGGAGGCTGCTTGTTGGTTTCTGACTGCTTAGAACCAAAATAATGTCATAGAAACCATATTAATTAAATCACTGCTTAGCCCATTAGCTCTAGCTTCTTATTGACTGACTCTTATGTATTAATTTTATCCATTTCTATTAATCTGTGTATTGCCACGTGGCTGTGGCTTATCGGCTAAAGTTCTGTCTAGCTCTGGTAGGGCTACATGGCTTCTCTATGATCCTGCCTCCTTTCTCCCAGCATTCACTTTAGTTTTCCCTGTCTAGCTCTGTTCTTTTGCCCTGTCACAGGCCAAGACAGTTTCTTTATTCATTAACCAATAAAAGCAACATATAGAAGAAGGACCTCCTACACCATATCCCTTAGCCTTGAGGGAAAAAATTTTATAAAGACACACCTTTCAGGCTGAGTGTTTCAAAGTCTTTCACTCCCAACATGCTGTCCAATTGTGGATCATAGTGTTAACGATCTTCTACTGCCAGAAGAAGATTCTCTGATGAGGGCTGAGTGATGCACTGGTCTGGGTTTCCAAGCTAAGTGTCACTACAATGCTTCTTACAAACATGAAGGTAAAGATGTCATTTGGGGTCTGTGTCACTTAATTTCTCAACAACATCAGAACTGCTCCACTGTTCCTCTTCCACCAAATATGTTTGAGAAACTTCTTTGTGGCTGTCTGGGAATTCGCAAAGCCTATTAGCTTGTTGTTTTTAGTAAACTCCCAACACGCACTTTTGGCAGAACTCCCTGCTCTGAGCTTCACATCAGTTTCACTCTGGGATTGAGGAATGTGTGGGCTACTTCATTCTATTTGAGTAATATCTGGACAAATAATGTGACTTCAAACCTGTAGAGCCTATGGCATTCTGTTCCACTTACAGATTAGAGTCAGATACACTATTAAGGTGCATTTTGAGGGAGTCAAATATCTAGGTGATTAAATTGTAACCGGTGCCCAAAGGTAAGACAGAGGCAGAAAAGACACTCTGCCTTAGGCTTGGCAGGAAGACGTGTTTCAGAGGGCAGACATTGCTGATCAGGCATACTGCCAGGGCATAGCAACCCATCTGATAATTCAGAACAGTCTTCACCTTTAATATTCATGGGATAACTAAAGACTTTGTTTTTTAAGGAATCAATGAGAGAGAATCAAAGCCCAAGTTTTTAGGCAGCCTGGGGATCAAGAGGTAGGAAACCACCTCAAACCGGTCCCAAGATAGACAGCTCTCTTCTCTACAGGAAGATAATTGTCTCTACTGGAACCAGAAACCTCTGATTTTTTTTTTTCTACAGCTCCTGTATCTGTGTTCAGATACCACTTCTGGGTTCATAGTGCGTTGAATTGTCCAGGGACAAAAACAAAAAAAAATGCAAATAACCCAGCTGCTGCTGCCATTTAAAATTCTGGCCTTCATCACAACAGGTCTGGTGTCACTTGCTCTTCAAAATCCAGAAATTGTTGATGTATGTATTCACTCTTTGTACATTCTGTAAGGGAAACATGGTGGAAAGTCCTCCGTACTACCTTGAACTGGAAATCATGTAAATTTCTCATAGCTTTTGTCATTGTATTATAACATGTGTGTATTAGTCCTGTTGTGTCTGCAACACTTTGTTTCCTTGGCATCATCCATTGAAGGCATAAGTCACGAACAATGCCACACCAGTTTGGAATTATGATTAATAGGGTGGTATTTATTTAAAGAGGAAAAAACTTACAGATCACCGTCCCAGACAACAGCCCTCTGCGCAACCAGGAAGGGAGTCTAGTCGCTGGCGGAACAGAAAGTGAAGAGAGCGAGCGGAGGAAGTAGCCGCTTTTT
>NW_026067977.1:791086-801277 GCF_014885135.2 Alexandromys fortis | reverse complement strand
CCTGATGAAGGTTAATATTCAGGAGGATGCCTATATGTTTTTCTTTGGGTTCTCCTTCTTATTTAGCTTCTCTAAGAACCCGAATTATAGGCTCAATGTCCTTTATTTATGAGTAGCCGCTTTTTTAAAGGGAGAGAGAGACCACGCCCCAATGGGCTGGTATCTCAGCAGCTATTGGTTGGAGGAGAGGAAGGACCTCCCGCAACAATCCATCACCTCTGGCTCTTACTATTTTTCTACCTCTTCTTTCACATAGATTCCTGAGCATTGGGGAAAGAGTTTGTTAAAGACATTCTATTTAGGATTGTGTACTCTAATTATACCTACCTACCAACCTACCTACCTACACACTTACATATGTGCTTCCATGCATATATAAATACATGTATCATAACAGCATGTAATTTATCCTATTCATTTTCTTTGACTTTCATCATTTTTCCTATTCAGAATAATAGGCCTATGACAGTAATAATCTTCTCTATTTCTTACCCCTTGTATTCTCATATCCTACAATGCCTGATTATAGACATCAGTCTGTGCTCTGCTCTGAGTTATTTTATATTGTACAAAGTAGTGGGTTTTTTGGTCCTACTGTGCCTTGCCCATGACACTCCATCTTACAAGCAGAGTTTTATTTTGTTTGGAGGAGGAAATGTGACTCCATGTGAACCTTATCTTTAACACTACCCACACAGCATGTACTGACAGATAACAGTAGAAGAAAAGAGGAAACTAATAAATTTATCAAGGTGAATGAACAGTGTAGGGACACAAAAATACATTAAAATTATATCAAATAAACTGGGCCAGGAACTTATCAGACACATCAGACTCTTTTACCCAGATCCCACAAAGAGGACACCTAGGTAGGTGTGGTGGCACATACCTTTAATTCTAGCTAGCAGGGTCTACAGAGTGAGTTCCAGGATAGTCAGGGTTGCACAGAGAAACCTTGTCTTGAAAAACAAACAACAATAAAGAAGTGGACACCTTGCAGTAGTCCATAGTGACCTGTCATTTGATCATCTGGTGTGTGCGTCAAAGACCACCAGACAGAGAACCCTAACCATCTCAGGGGCTTCTGCTGAGCTTAGTCCTTGTTGTCAACATGATCTAGTCCATTGCTATTTGCACATCGTATTGTGTGTCTGTTTCTTCATCTGAACCTCGTCCTGCCTATTTGCCTCCACAACTGGACTGAGCTCTGCAGCTTCCTCTCAAGTATGTGACCTGCAGTGGTATGACTCATAGTGGAAGCTTCATTTGCTTCAATTTGATTAGAGTCCATTATCTTATTAATACAAATTTTTAATCCCTATCAATTTCTCCTTTTTGGTTTCTTGAGCCTTTTTGAAACTCTTTGTCCCTTTAATCCCCTATAGTCATTCTGTAACCTACAAAGATAGGTGGGTAGTTAGGTAGACAGATAGATAGGTAGATACATATATACATAATACATAGATTTTCTTAATGTTAATTTGATGTATGATCTGATGGTTATCATTATTAACTAAGACTAGAATTAATAACTGGTCTTTGTCTCTGTCAAAGCTACTAACGGTAGTGTGGGAATTGGAATGCTGATGCAATTGAAACCACCATGCATTGTGAATTTAGAGTTGCTCATAAATTTTGCTCTTATGGAAGGATACAGTCATGTCCACGTGCTTTTGACACAGCAAGCTCATGACACTTGTGTGGAATTGCAACTTAATAAATATTTGTTGAACAATCAAATAAATAGAAATGGGTCATAATTTGTTCTTAAGTGTTAAATTCAGCCTTGTATAGGTATGAGGAAAAAAGTTTTTAATTGCTTAGGCACTATATATTCAACAAAGAATCATCAGGAATTATTCTGAAGGATAAAGATGAATTTGTTTGTAAGAGAGAGTTCACATAGCCAAATAATGGCAATGCACATGAATCTAGAAAGACGATTTTAGTCTAACTTAGAGCCTTATTAACATACAAAGAACTTGGACCCTATTCAGTGGAAATGAGAAAGGGCCAAATATTTTAACTAGGTAAACAGTGAGACCAAAATTGTAATAATGAATGATTTCTTTGGCTAGAGAGGGAAAAATTAAGGAAAGGAGAATGAGGGCTGTCTGCGCTAGGGGGAGATGATTTAAGAGCACGAACTCAAAAAGTAGGAAGAGAAATGAAGAGGAAATCACTCTGAATGAAGCCCTATAACTGACTGACTGATTGATTGATTGATTGAGCCAGAGTGGAGAGTGCAATTAAGGGATATGGTAGGACCCTTGTCAAAAGACAAAAGCAAGCTTCTCTAGAGATTATCAGAAAAGACCAGTGATGTTTTTCTTAGAAAATTCTATCTTTTGTCTTTGGAGATGCAGTGTGACTCCTTTTTTTTTTTCCTGTTTCCTGGGCTTTACAAGCCCTATTGCTGCAGAGACTCTGACCTTTCCTCAGCTGCCTGGCATCCAGGCAATTCCTGAGCTGTCAAATTTCGATCCAGGTGGCCTCCATAAATATCTCAACAGAATTTATTTTCTTTAATTTTCTTTGGCCTGACTTGAGAATTTGCTGATTGAGAAACTATTGGAGGCTAGCATGCCCAAAGACGGATAGCCACATCTGCTAGCCATTTGGATTAATTATTACACCTGTGTAATAAAACCCGCATTCATAAAGAGGTGGGAAAGAGCCTCATACTGAAGCCCCGACAGGCTCTGTGCTCCTTAGCAGCCTTCACTCCAGGCCAACGGCATTCTTGCATTATGCTCTTTGACATACATCTTTTCGTAACTATCCCATGGTTCTCGCTCTAACGCCTCCACTAGTGCATCTCGATGTCCTTCCAATGCTCTATCTCTGCCCTCTTAAGGCATCCTTTTCTGTCATTTTCTAATCTAAATTCTAGCCTGTGCCCTGTCTAATCACTTGGCACCTAAGATATTACAAAATCAAAATTGCTCATCTCATTGGCTGCCCACCCTTTCTGCCTGTCCTTTTAACAGTGGAAAGAATCTTCCTTCTCAAATATTATGCTCAAATTTCCTTCCAGTGCCTTGACTGGTAAGCACCTGTCTCTCTTTAATCTGGTAAGAGGCTCCCCGAAATTTACATGGCTTTCTGTTGTCTCTTGGAAAAATCAGAAACAAATGCTCCATACTGTTTTTAAGATGGCCTATTCACTCAGTATTGCTGTTCTTATTTATGATTGATCTTTGGCCTGCAATTACTTTGCGGTTGAGCCAGGTAAACCTGCTTGTCCTCATGTACCCAAGATTTTATTCTTGGATCCTGAATGCTTCAAACCTTAACTGTACACAACACCTCTCAATATTTCCTCTTTTTATTTATCTCAAATTCCTCTGCAAAGCACTTGCCAAGAGTCATCCCAGACTTAAAATGCCAATAAATGGAAGTTCTACAGCCTGTTGGGAAACTGTTGAGGATCTAGTGCATGCAAGCCTAGACTGGGTCTTGAAAATAAAGGAGAGACTTGACCTTTGCACCTCTAACCTAGGCTGATATTGCTTAAAACAACAACAGAAAACCAGCAGGCGTCATAGTACACAAACTTCTGGCAAAGACTTCTGAGGTGTAAAACCATTTACTACACATGAGGAAATGAGAGAGAAAACAGACACTGGCCTAGACAGTCAGCTCTGGAAAAACAACTATGTCAACAGATATGACAGCTGGTGTTTCAACTTCATATCCCTCCTTATAAATGTGCTGGAAGGAAGCAGAGAGGAAGAAAAGTTGCCAATCATCACACCTCTCACTCAATGCATGTCCTAAATCATGACCACTGATGAATACCTAAATAGTAGTATCATAAAGCGTCATCACATTTTGAGCTCAGAGGTAGGTGAATTAACAATACAACCGGCAATGAGATTGGTAAGGGTTCCTTTAACATTCTATTCTCTCTTGTTTTCACTAGCGTGATTCCATCAGTTTCGAGAAGCTAGAGCTGAGCGACAGGGCAGGCTCCAGGTAAAGGCAGGACTTGTATGTGTAGAAAGGCTTGCTCCTGCCAGATTGGTGTTGGATGTTGAAGAAGGACGTCATTCCTTTTACTTATGTGCACATGCAGTTTGTTCTGCTCTACTTCTGTATTTGTTCATTCTTTCCCTCATTGGTCTTCATTCTGTTTGTGTCCCGCAACCCCTGAAATCCAAGGAAAAGGAAAACCATTATTCACACTGCAGAATCTGGTACTCAGATTCCTGAAGGGGATCTGCCTAGTGTCAGACCTGTTTTCATTTCCTTTCAGCAGGGACAGGGGGCTGCTCTATGCCCCTTAGGCCAAGCAACACAGATGCAAGTACTAAGTAGTCAAGAGGAGATAATGGAGAGCAAGTACTAAGGCATAAGAACACTGAAATTAATCCAGTACCTTTCCTGGAGTCTTTCAGTCACTCTTGTGTTTAAAGATGAATATTTCTAGGCTAATGTCTGTGTGAACACTGTGTTGTAGTGATTAACTCCTTCATCGTTTATTCTCCTCTTTGGGTGAAAATTATCTTTTCAAATCCTGAAAATCGAGCTTTGAGGTTTTCAGAGAACAATTATGGTTCCATGGAGATCTCCCAATATAGTAGTGGATTTTTAAATGAGAATTCAACTATTAAAAAATTCTTTAGATACATAAGACAACTTACATGAAACATTAAAATACAATTTTAGCACCTGGGTATATGGACTTACAAGGATCTGAACAACATTTCACTACTGCCTTTAATTTTACAGATTACTATAAGCTAAAACAAAAGAACAAACTACTTAGTTAATGATAATAAAAACAATGGGAGAAACAAATACATAAAAGTTACTCAATAGAAATAGAAAGGTGGAAAATATGAAAGGGCTGAAGAAATATTGAGGGTTAAGTGAAAATAACAAAACACATCTGATCAGAGATGGTGGGAAATGTAGAAGAGCCTATAGCGTCATAGTTGATGGAGAATTTAAAAAACTAACAGTCAAGGACACAGGGCAAAGTAAATTCATAATTATGCATGCTGTAATACAACTCTACCTTAGAGGAATGGTAATGTCTTAGAAGAAAATGTTAGGAGCAACATGAGGGTGCAAATAGATTGCCTATGGAGAAACAATAGCAGACTAACAAAAGTGTCTCACTATGAGAATAAACAGATTAGGACTTCTCAAACCAACAAAAATAAATAACAGATAGCTGTAGAATATTCTTCTCAAAGTAGGAGGAAATAATTTACATTCTGAAAGTCTCTAAAGAAATAGCATCCAGGAATGCAGAGATATGAGTCATTTTCCTACTGAATACAGAGAGCATGTTTATCAGCACTTTTATCTAATGAATTATTAAAAAACCTACATAACAAGTATTAAATTGAGCCAGAATGAAGAAATAATATGGAAGCAGTGGTAAGAGATTACTAAAATCAGAATAAAACACAATGGCACATGTGTGTCAATGCCATCATAAAATCCCTATGCTTGGGATTACTTAAAGGGAAATTATTACATGAATTTGGCAGAAGTGACAACCAACTGACATTAATGGTAGGTATGAATGTTCAAAATATAGAAATATTTACCCATTGTAGGTTGTTATAATTTGCAACATGTTAGATTTTAAGCTAAACACTAAAAAAATGAAAGCTGATTCTATCTCTACTTTCTAAATCATGCCAACTTAATACAAGCTGAAGTCACCTGAAATGATGGAACCTCAGTTGAGAAAATGCTTCCAAAAAACTGGCTGGTGGTGTGGGAGGGCCTTCTGTATATGTGTTGTTTTTATTGGTTAATGAATAAAGAAACTGCCTTGGCCTGTTGATAAGGCAGAGTAGAACTAGGCAGGGAAAACTAAACTGAATGCTGGGAGAAAGAAGGGAGTCAAAGAAAAGCCATGTAGCCCTACCGGAGACAGATGCCAGAACTTTACCCGGTAAGCCACAGCCTCATGGCGATGCACAGATTAATGGAGATGGGTTAATTTAAGATATGAGTTAGCCAGAATATGCTAGAGTCATTGGCCAAGCAGTGTTTTAAATAATATAGTTTCTGTGTGGTTATTCGGGTCTGATCTGAGCTATTGGGCAGCAGGAAAACAAACAAGCAGCCTCCTACAACAGGCCTGGAGGCAATTCTGTGAGGCATTTTCTTGATAAATGACTGATCTGAGAGGCCCCAACCATTACAGGTGGTTTGTCCCCTATAGACGGTCCTGAGTGATCTAAGAAAGAAACCTGAGCAAGCCAGTGAGCAGAGTTCCCCTGTGGTCTGTATATCACCTGCTTTCGGGTTCCTGCTTTGAGTTCCTATCCTGACTTTTATTCAGGATGAACTACAATGTATATAAGTATAAATCAAATACACCTTTCCTTCCCAGGTTGCTTTTGGTTAGAATGTTTTACCACGGCAATAGAAACCTAAGATAGGTACAAGAAAATACTCAAAAGAGCATCAAAAGTAAATATAAGGATAAATATTAAATTACATGTTAAAAATATAACCAAATTGTCTTTTACTTAAGGGAAAGGGGAAGTGCATACGGTCAGAGCAATGCTTACTTTGTAAGAACCAGAAAAATAGTTTGAAAAAGGAATTTTAAAAACATAAAGAGACAAGGAATTAAAAACGTAGATAAAACAAAAATTGTACTCATTGGTACTGAGATGAGTAGTGAGCATCTGCTATTTTCTCTTTTACAGTATATGTCAAAATTGAATGAGGCTTGCGAATGTAGTTTAGCCTAGGCAAAGAAACTACTAAGAGAAAAAGAAAGATCTTACTAAACTAAGAGGTTTGGCTTGCTGTAGTCTACAGTGTGCACGGTCTTTCAAAGAGGCCCATGGTCAGACAAACAACAAGATGCTGAGGCATAAAGAGGCATGAAAATATGAACAATAAATAGAGAGATTGGGTTAATAAAGCAGCCCATACTTTGAAGAGTATTAATAACTAGTATAAATAGGAAAATTAAAATAATGAAAAAATAGAAAAAAACTATACATTCTTTGTCCAGAAAATTAATTTTAATAAAAATAAAGTAGTCAATATAAAATTAAGTGATATATCCCACCCCTACTTACTTCCTGTGGTAGGCAGGGGAACTGACCCAACCCCCACCAGCTGCAGCACCCTGGAGAAATGGCCCTGTGCCTTGTTTGGACAGAACAGTACAGTTGAACTTGTAGACAGGCTCATGGGTGAGCTGACCCTGGGAATTTGAGAGTCATATAGCAATGACCACACCTTCATCTGCCATGTGGTGGTGAAGGCAAGGGAAAGATGCCCTCCCTCTATCAATGCAGCTACCTGCAACAGACCAGGGAGCAGACACTCCCTTTTATCAGTTACAGCACTTCGGAAAACAGGCCCTGCACCTCTCATGAGCAGCACAATAGAGCTGACCCTGTTGACAGGGGTGTAGGTGAACCAGTCTCAAGAACTTGATCTTGGAAGATCTGGCTCCACCCATCATCTGGTATGAGGAAGGGAGAGAGGGAGAGGTAGCCCCCTCCCTACCCTTTGTGGTCCTCAGGTAATAAGAACAGAAGAGTCCTTGCCCCTCACCAGCTGCAGCACTTGGCAGAATAGACCCTACACCTTGCCTGGGCAATTCCAGCAGAATTGGCCCTAGTGGTATAGGTGTGAGCGAACCAACCATGAGGTCATGAAAGCAGGAGAACTGTCCCCATCTTTTGCTCATTGCTACTGAGGGTGATCTGGCAGGGGCAATGCAAGAGAACTCACAATGGTGGTGAGGACTGGGGAGAGCTGTCAGGCTGACCATTCCTAGTACTACCCAGGCCCAGAACCAGGATTATGAGCCTGCCTACGCAAACATCCACTCCATCTATGATCTGCTGGAGCATATGAAGAAGCATATCCTGCAGATCCAAAGCTGAGATTCTTGATGACATAAAGCAACAACAGAATATCCATGATAAGCCCCACCCGGGTGGGGGGGGGGTCAGTATCAATGGTGTAGCAGAAACCAGAGGCCTTGAACCAGATCAATGACTCACTGTGTCACACTAAAGCTTCCATTATGAGATTTTTTTTTAATTTCTTGCTTTTCATTGCTTGAAATTCATTAAAACTTACTGTATCCTGAAAGTCTAGCTAAAAAATTTAAAACATTATTGACAGAAGAATTATAGGATAAAAATCAGACAGAATACAGAAAATTTGAGCAACAAAGCTAAGCAATTGTTTAAATAATATTTATATAGAGCACCATACACAATTGCTCCAGATCATTTTCAAATGCACACAAAACATTTATCAAAATAGTCCAGTAGCACATCAATTCAGTCTCTATAATAAATTAAAAGCATACAACTGTTATGGAATTATGATAGGACTAATGGATAGAGGATGGGTGGAGTGCTGGAATGGAAGGATGTGCCTCAGAGTCTAAGGAAAGCAAGAATAAGTCAGAGTAAAGGTTAGTAAGCAGAAATAAATAACTAAAATCACAATCGAAATTAATAAAAATATTCAAAGGGACGATGAAATAAAAAGTTGGTTTCTTGAAAAGAAAACAAGGGTAAAAATCATATGGCCAAATACACTAAAAGAAAGAACCAAAATTATTAGAATTAGAGTTCAAAAATCTATGCCCCAAATACAAGGCATCCTCATATGTAAAAGAAACTCCACTAAAGCTTTAATCACACATTAAGCCCCACACACTAAGAGTAAGAGACCTCAACACCCCAGAGTCACCACTGTACAGGTCTGCCAGACAGAAACGTAACAGAGAAATAAGGGAACTAACATATGTTGTGACTAAAATGGACTTAACAGACATCTATAGAACATTCCATTTAAACATAAAAAAATATACCTTCTTCTCAGCATCCCATGGAACCCTCTCAAAAACTGACCACATGCTCAGTGACAAAGCAAACTTCAACAGATACAAAAATTGGAAAAAACCCATGTATCTTATCAGATCACCGTGACTTAAAGTTAGAATTCAACACCAGCACTAATCTTAGAAATCCCACAACTCATGGAAATTAAACAGTGTTCATCTGAACCACCTTTCTTTCTTTCAAGGAAGAAATAAAGAAATTAGACTTCCTAAAATTCAATGAAAATGAATGCAGAACATACCCAAACTTAAGGGACACATGAAAGTGGTATTAAGAGGAAACTCCATAGCACTAAATGCCTACACACACACACACACACACACACACACACACACCTGGAAAATCCCACACTAGCGAGTTAATAGAACACCTGAAAGCTCTAAAACAAACAAACAAACAAACAAAAAAGGCAAACTCACCAAGGATGGTACTAAATAACCAAAGTGACAGCTGAAATCAACAAAATAGAAACAAAGAAAAGAAGACAAAGAATCAATGAGACAAAGAGTTGGTTCTTTGAGAAAATCAAGGAAATAGACAAACATTTATCTGAACTAACCAAAAGGCATAGAGAGAATATTCAAATTAACAAAATGAAAAGAGAACATAACAACAGACATGGAGGAAGTTCAGAGAATCATCATCAGGTTATACTTAAAAAAAACTGTACTCCACAAAACTGGAAAACTTAAAAGAAATGGACAATTTTCTGGATAAATATCACTTATAAAAGTTAAATCAAGACCAGATAGACCTACAACTGCTAAGGAAATAGAAAGAGTCAACAAAATTCTCCCAATCAGAAAAAAATAAAAAGCCCAGGACCAGAAGTTTCAGCACATAATTCTACAATATTTTCAAAGAATAACTAATACCAAAACTCAAATTGTTACACCCAATAGAAACAGAAGAAACATTGCCAAACTCTTTTTATGAGGCTACAATTACCCGGATACCCAAACCAAAGAAAGACATTGCTAAGAAAGAGAATTACAGACCAGTCTCATTCATAAACATTGATGTTATAATACTCAATAAAATACTGGTAAATCGAATCTAAGAACACATCAGAAAAATCATTCACTATGACCAAGTAAATTTCATCCCAGAGATGCAGGGCTGGTTCAACATGCAAAAATCTAACAGTATAATCCACGATATGAACAAACTGAAAGAAAAAAAAAAAACATGATCATCTCATTAGATGCAGACAGGTCATATGGTAGTTCTATTATCAGTTTTGAGTAACGTACACATTGACTTCATTGATGACTAGACATATTATTTATACCTTACCTTCTCTCTCTCTCTGTCTCTCTCTGTCTCTGTCTCT
>NW_026067977.1:766381-790826 GCF_014885135.2 Alexandromys fortis | reverse complement strand
GCCTGCCTCTGCCTCCCGAGTGCTGGGATTTCTTGATGATAGCCATTGTGACTTGGGTAAGACAGAATCTCCAAGGAGTTTCAGATCCCATTTCCCTGATGTATGAGAATATTGAATAATTAGTCAAGTACTTGCGGATATTTGCTTTTACCCTTTTGAGAACACTAGCTCATTTCCACACTGTGTTATTTAGTTCTGTCTTTGTTTGTTTGGGTGTTTTGTTGTTGTTATTGTCTAGCTTTTGGATTTCTTTGCATATCTAAACATTTTAATTGTTGTTTTTTTTTTTTCAAGATCTTCAAGTTACTTTTCTGTAACTTTGGAGCCTGTCCTGGAACTAGCTCTTGTAGACCAGGCTAGCCTCAAACTCACAGAGATCCACCTGCATCTGCCTTCCAAGTGCTGGGATTAAAGACGTGCCACCACCTGGCCTTAATTAATTTAACATAAAAAATATTAGGCATGTCATGTTCAAGCATAATTGATTTCATTTGATTCTCCTCTGCAGGTTCCTGCTACCTTGCCCTTCCCATAAGCCCCTTTCTGTTTCCATGTCGCATATATCCTTTTGCCCTCCCACAACCATTCCTCAGGTCTCTTTTTAACCACTTTTTTTCTAAAAAAAAAAATCTCCTGTCTTGTTTATTTTAGGCTTATTCAAATTCATTTCCAGTTATATACACACATCCTTAAATTATATTCTTTAACATTCACAACAATGTAAAGTAGAATCTCTCACTTTTCATCATCACGCAGACAAACTCAGGTGTAGGAAGGGCAGCGAGTTTATCCAAAGTTATGCGAGTATCGAGGGGAAGCAGGGATGGGAGTGAGCCTGTTGGCTCGCAGGCAGTGGAAAAGACAGTCCTAGATGGGAAGTTCGTGAATCCCAAAATGAGGTCTAAGTACAGAACAAGAGGAGAGTGTTTGGGAGGATGTACTAGGGTCAAGCTACACAGGATGTTGCCATTTCACTGGGAAAGTCCCAACCCAGAGGAAAGAGCCCTTCAGCACCCTATCGCAGGCAGGCCCGAAACATTCTTTCATTACTGAGTTCCGCCGGAGGCTAATCCCGAGGCACACACTGGGACACTTTATGAGTTATGTGACCTAGAGAAAGATAATCTCGGTAGGCCTCAATTTCCTCTTTTTTGCAAAATTAAAGTGTATGCTCAGTTTTGTTCAGCTGCCGCATCCTATGACTTTTGATGGTAGAAATTCATTCCTTTTCTGTCATCTGGACTATCTGTCTTTAAACACAGTTCTGGCCGCCCATTCCTTGAGCCGCCTCCACCTGGCTCTCTTGCTCACTGTCAGCACCATCTTCTTGTTTCACTATCAAATGCGAGCATGATATTGACTCTTGTCTTCTTTTTAGTCACATAAGATAACATAGGAAATGAGTGTCTGTCAACATGGGACGATAGACACTTGTCCAATGGAGTAACGCTTAGTTAATGAAAATAATAAAATAGTCATGTTAAAAAAGAAGATTGATGTTTATAAATTACATATACTTATATTCAACTTAATAATTTATATATTTATAGTATATCATGTAGAGAGTGACTGAGGTTGGGTTGTTAAATGAAGAAAGCATGTTTTAATTAATATTTATAGTATAAATGATGTGAGTAAAGAGGAAGAGAAGAAGTGAGAAAAGAGGGAGAGAAAATGATAACAATGAAGGAAAAATAAAGTTTGTGCATTTGTGTGTGTGTGTGTGTGTGTGTGTGTGCGCGCGCGCGCGCGCGCGCGCATGCGTGTTTGTGTGTTAGGATTTATGCCAATAATTTATCTAGTTTTTCTTTACAAATTTCTTCCTAGCTCAGCTTTTTTTTTAAAAAAAACCTAAATTTTCCTTGCAATTAAAGATTACACAAACAAAAATGTCTTCATTTCATTCAAGAAATCATACTTTCGCTCTCACACTCTTACCATGGAAAACTCGAAAGGGTTGCCCACTTTAACATTACTGTGCTGCAGACTCATTTCTAGATCCTCTTCTAGACCCTGACTCCTGGCCCTGTCCCAATGCTGAGCCCTCCTTGAGGGTGAACTCTCATCCAAGGAGAATTCATTGCCATTTCATATTGCTGGGGAGGTGACTGTCTTGAAGCAAAGTGGATCACCTGTGCATTCGTGTGTTTCAAAGGAAAATGTCTCCTTAGCATGTTCAAGAGAACACTAAGCTATCATTTTTAATGTCTGAGGCACACACACACACACACACACACACACACACACTGGAGTTATTATTGTTATACAAATCAAATCCAGTTGCAGTCCATGGTACTCCATGGAGTAGAAGAGGGGTGAGATAGAATAGAATAGAATAGAATAGAATAGAATAGAATAGAATAGAATATCCAAAGATAAATCTTGCGGACTGCCAAAAAATGTGTCAAAAACATACATTGGAAAAATAAGGCTCTTTAACAAATCCTTGGATATCTGCATCTAGGAAAATGAAAAAGATCCTATCACTTACCATGTACAAAATCCAATTCAAAATAGTTCAACAATCCTAATGTATAACATAATACTTTCAATTTGTTTGAGCAAACTGAGACTTAAGGTATAGTCAAATGCAAAGGCTATATGAATGAAGTCTCTCAAAATGTTTTATTGCATCTTTACATGCTCACTTAAAGAAAACTCTCTCGGGCATCTCTTTGACATACTACTGTCACTTTTCTTGTACTTCGAGGCCACTGTTAAGTAGACTATGGTTCACTTGCTCACAGGGCTTGGGTACAGTGACAGTGTATCTGATAACCAAGAGAACTCAGTGCCTAAGAGGAAGGTCATGCTTTCAGTGTGACTATGCCAGACAAAAGGATGATTAACTCTGGAGCAGTGAGGAATTTACCATACTATGAAGAATGGACACATAAGAATACTTGTAAGTTATTTGTTTCTAGAAAGTTCCACTTAATGTTTTTGGACCATGGGTGGATGAAAATGCTGCAGAAAGCAAAACTAACTTGGAGAAATTTCTTAATCCTTTAACAGAAGATGTCTTTCTATGGCCTTGAAAACACTTAGTGTTACTCTTGTGGGAGTTCTAGCACCTTGTGATCATTCAACCTCTTTTGTCATCCCAGCTTCTTGGCCATGTTCAGATGCTAAAGGTACTTCTAGTTATCTTTAGAGCATTCTAAATGCAAACCTAAAAGTCTCTGGCTACCTGGCCATTAGAGGGAGGCCCTTCCATCTTCTTTTTCTGTCTCTAAGGATTATTGGGTACCAATTAATTCCTGAATTTAGACAAGAAAGAATTGTCAACAGATGATCTTGAGACAAACCAAAAGAAAGAATATAGCACTCTTATTACCTAATATAAGAATTTGAATCTTCTGATCAACAGTTTTCTTGTATTAGCTTGGATTCTCCAAAAGAACAGAACTGAGAGAATGAACACACACACACACACACACACACACACACACACACACACACATACACACACGAGGATTTATTAGCTTATAGTCAATGCCAGCTTTCACACTGGAAAGGCTGAGAATCTGGCAGGTATTCAGTCCATGAAGCTGAAAGTCTCAGATGTCCCTATCTGGCAGTAGATTCCTGCAGAACTGATGGTCTTCTGTCTATACTGGAAGCCTAAAGAAATTGGTTCTAACACTGATGAAGAAATGCCTCAGCAAAAGTATAAATGTACTTACCAGTAGGAGTGAGGGTTTGCAGGCAGAAAGCAAACTTTCCTTTTTCCTTGCATGTCTTTCAGGGGTGCCACTGCATTTATGTGAGTCTTCTGCTTCAAATAATCTAATTAAGAAAATGCCTCACAGGAGTGCCCAGGAGCTCGTATTTTAGTTGATTCTAAATGTGGCCCCACTGACAGCCAAGATTGGCCGTCAAACTCCACAAAGTTGTTGTTGTTGTTGTTTGTTTGTTTGTTTATTTCTCCCTTGTGTTCAACACTCAAAATACCTGAACGTCTGTCCTTTGGTTGAATATGAGCAGCCCAATGCTTAACTCAGTGCCATTCAGAATCTAGTTATTTGTGGTTAAATCTTAACTCCAAGTAGGAACTCCATCTTGCATACCTGTGAATTCTCAGTACCGGGTATGGGGTGCTGAGCATATAGTCAGTTTTCAATGAATCTTTGTTAAAGGAACAAATATCCTGGTAACTAAGACACATGTGATATGTGCTGGTGTCCTGTCTCATTTGATCTGAGATGTCTCAGGTATACATTATCTAATATTTTAAAATCTATTCAGCAGGGTTAGAATTTTTCTATGCCATCTACTCGTCTTTCTGTCCTCCATGAGAAAGAAGATAAAATACACCTCTCACCCCTTCTTCTCAGACACCCACATATTTACGGCATCCACACTATCATTTCTCTTTCTCTCCAGCACTGGCTAAGTTTTAATGTGGATGGACTCAGACCTGAAGGAGAAAAATGTTGTAATTTGGGTTTGCAGTTTTGGTGCTAGCTATGGAGCCCAGAGCCTTGCACAGACTAGACAAGTGCTGTACCACTGAAATATTTCCTTGTCCTGCTTTGGTTCTTAAATCTGCTTTTCATTTTGACTAGTTTCTCATGCAACGGAACTTTCATGTAGACCACCTAGAGAAAAAGGATCTGAAACCTACCAGCAGCACATGGCTGTGTCCGATGGATGCTAGACACTACAGATCTTAGTTATTAGCCCAATTCTGCTGTCACATGGCTGTGATATTGAGCAGGTCACTCACCTCCCTGTGTCTGTCTTTCTTTACTATTGGTATTGCGAGGCTCAAGAAAAAAAATAATGTATTATTAAAACTTTGTACTTGAAGAATTTTCAAATGGAATGCATGCATGAAACATTGTTGCCTAACCAACATTTATGATGTTGAGTCTTAGAAACTAAACAAATTCTTATGGGTCTTTGTGACCACCCACATTGCCATCTGCAAAAGAAAGGAGAGATCCTTTGCTTTGTTTTGTTTTGCTGTTGCAGCCTTTGGTAAGAGTCAAGTTGTCTAGTTGCTACAGCCACAGAAGAAACAACAATGGCAGCAGCCTCTATTGGCCAATTTTACATATATAAAATTATTCTCACCTCCTGTGCACATTTGGTAGATCCTGTGCACTTGGTTCCCCTCTGATTACCCCAGATCCTATGCTCAGAAAAAGATAGCAAGGATTAAACAAAGGTTCTATAGAGTGGAGCAGAACTTCCCAGTAGTAAAATCAGATATTTAAAATAATCACTCCTGAAGTCTCCTTATTTAATTTTGTCAGCCATGGGTGATGGTATATTTCCTCCTGTTTAGCTTTCCTTAGAATATCTGAAATAATAGATTCAATTGACTGATCTTCTTGGATTGCCAATGATGTAAATTCAAGTGAAACTAGCTCAGGAAAGGAGGCAGAAAGGAAGGAAAAAATGGAAAGAAGGGTGCAATGGGGGGGAGAACAAAAATAATTACTTAGTGGTGAAATTTGGGATTCATTCTGGCATCGGCCTTTTCCTTTTTTTCTAACTAGTTCCCATAGTAAATTTCAAGCTACCAATGTGGCACTACTGCGTGTGGAGTTGGGAAGAGAAGCACAAAATTGGCAGACAAGTCCTGGTGCACTGTCACCTATAAGGCATGGTGCTTTCTGCCAAAATAGAGTTTAGTAGAAGATGGTCTGCTCTCTGCTGACACAGGGTTGCCATGAAAAAGGAAAGAAAAAAGTTTTAGCTGTTCTTATAGCACAGCACCCTTTAGACTTTGGCAGACTCCAGGCAGCCAATTGCTTTCTCTATTTATTATAAGAGATCATATTTTGAATATAGATTTTCTGGTCCTAAACACAAGCTTCATAAGTTATTAACTGTTTGATCATGAGTGGGTTTTACCATTCTGTATCACTCCACAATCTGTAGAAAGGCAATAGAAGCAACCAGTGTCTCCTAGAGATTTGCGCAGAGTGAGGTGAATTCAGGCATATCCATCAGGTAAATCATTCTCCAGTAATAGCGATTACTGCTCATGCTTTCCTTGTGGATATAGTATTCCATGTCCCAGACATAGTAAAATCATTTTGATTGGTATACATTGCCATCTACACTGAAGGAACTGAAAGGGTAAATAATTTGCTCAAGGTCATTTAATGTTTGGAAAGGGGGAGTTAGAGGACTAGTTTTTAAAACAAGGTTATGGCAATGTGTGAAGTAGCATGTGGTGGAAAGAGACAGGGCCAAGGGGATGAGTTATACTTTATTGCAAGAGTTTATGAAAAACAGGGTTAGGGTGGGGCTGAAAAGCATTGGCTAACTTTGAGAAATATGTACTTAGAAAGTATAATTAATGGGATCATTCCAGCTAAAGAGAAAAACAGCGCAGCATACATAAACCGTTGGTGGTACTCCAGTGAAATTTTACATCAACGTATTTCTGCTTAGTACTTACAAGAAAGCTGGTGTTCTTTTAGGCAGTGAGAGAAATACAGAGATAAACATGAACTCTCTCTCTCTCTCTCTCTCTCTCTCGTGTGTGTATTTTAACACTTACCATTGGTCTTTTATATGCATTATCTAACTGAAATCCTCACAACCGCACAGTAGTTAAAAACCTTCTCTACGATTTGCACATGGGAACACCAAAGATCAGAGGGACAGACTAGCTTATTCAAAGTCACACAGAGGATGACAAAAGTCTACCTTTAGTCTTCTTTAATACCTGCCTTGATATACAAATAATCATAAGGCACAGACTACGTGTCTTAGTTAGGATTTCTATTGCTTTGATAGTCACCATAATCAAAAGCAACTTGGGGAGCAAAGTAAACTTAGCTTACCCTTCCACATCACAGTTCATCATTAAAGGAAGTCAAGTCAGGAACTCCAACAGGGGGGACTTGTAGGGAACAGCTAATGCACAGGCCATGGAGGAGTGCTGCTTGCTGGCTTGCTCCTCGTTGTTGTGGAATATTTTTTTACACTGTGTGAAGATGTGTCAAAGTGATTGATTTTGTAAAAAGCTGAATGGCCAATAGCTAGACAGGAGAGACTAGGTTGGACTTCTGAAAAGATAGTGGAACTCAGGGTGAGAATCTGGGCATGTAGGAGGTGCCAGTAAGACCCTGAAGAAGCTGGATATATGCTACAGAGAAGAGGTAACTGAGCCACGTGTCAGAACATAGACTAAGAAAACAGGTGAATTTGAGTTATAAGGGCTAGCTGGGGAAAAGCCTAACCTAAGACCAAGCTTTCATAATTAATAGTGAGTCTATGTGTCATTGTTTGTGAGCTGACAACCCAAAGGAAAGGCCAACTACATTTGGTGCCCAATGTAGGGTGCCAGATGAAGCATTTATCTAAGTTATTCCTTTATCAATAAAAATGTGGGAGCCAGATATTGGGATAGAAACCCGATAGATCCACAGAGTGATCAACAATCCGTTGACCTTGGCTCTCCACCTTCCCAGATCAGAAAGGCTTGTGAATCTTTCTAGTTCCTCCCTATACCTTCCTGGGTTTCTCTATTTTAATCTGGGTCAGCCAAAAAGTCTGGTTAATTATGGGCAGCTGAATGTTTGCTTTGCTCTTTGATTCCAGGTTAACTTCATGGACAGCCTCTGATGTCACAGTGTCAGAGAGTGGTGAAAATACCCTACACCACCTCACAGCTTGCTCAGTCTATTTTCTTACAACTCCCAGGACCAGCAGCCTGGAGATGGACCAACCCACAATGGGCTTGGCCCTCCCCATCAATCACTAGCCAAGAAAATGCCTTACAGGGTTTCCTATAGTTCTACGTTGTGGTGGCATGTTCTCAATTGATGTTTTTTTCCTCTCAGATGACTCCAGCTTGTGTCAAATTAACATAGGAACTAGCTGGCACACTTTGAGACTTTCCCTTCTGGCCTGGACAGTTGCTTAGCTGGGTTCTGGCATGTCTTTTTCTTGCTTACCTATCATCTCCTCATTACTGATAACCAAAACAACATTTTTTTTTAAAAAAATAATAAACACTAGACATTCGACTGCTAAAAACCTTTCCATGGTTTGTCACTATGCTCAGATACAACCCAAATCCTTTTCTTAGTCATCAAACGTGTGGAATAATCTCTGACCATTGTCTATACCAACGTCTTTCTAGTTAGTTCATGCATATCTGTGATCTTAAGACCTCTCTTAGCCATACTATAGCTGAAGGGAAAAGAAGGCTTAGTAATATTGATCATGACAATTTTTAACATTTTTATTTTTACCATGGATTTATTACATTAGTTTGAATGTTTAAAATATTCTATTTAAACATTGCTGATCTCAATTAAGGAATGCTTTGTTATTTCTTTAGTCTTTGGACTGGCCCTGAGTTCCTATCTGCTTACCCCTTGCTCCAGCCTGAGGATATTTCCCTCTCTGATATGCTGTGAGCATCATGGGAGAAGAGGCAAGCCCCTCTTCTGTTCCCTACTGCACCCACTGTGCAAGCAAAATGATCGGCATGAGAAAAGTAACAAATTTCATTCGTTGAGTGAAATGTGGACTTTTCTACAATTATCTAAACCCATCATTTCACCTCGTTGTTATGGCAATTCTCTAACTAGGTGATTACTTGTTTGTGTTCATAGATGAAGGAAGTTAATTAGTGCATAACATAGGCAAGGTTGAAATTTAACTCAAGCCTTTGCGTTTAAAACAAGGTGTTTTCCAAGCCTCTGTTCAGAGATAAATTCAGAAAATAAAAAGCCAAGCAGATCTTTATCATGGGTGTTTAAAAATTAGATTCCTAGGTGTTAGATCAGTTTATTTATAGATTCTAGTCAAATGCATAATATTAATTCCAAGATGGACATCATATTATGACAGTGAAATGCACAGATCAATATAACTTGATGGGCTTTATTAACTTCTAAATGTGAGGCAATAATACCCACTAAACTAACTTGATGTGAGCAATAAATAAAGCAGTAAGCTGCCTAGGGCTACACTGATACACCAGAAGAACAAAATGCTAGTGACGCATTTTAATAATGCTAACCGAGAACTTGGGTAAGAGAAAGAGCGCCCGGGAGGCTGAGTGTCAACTAACTTCTTCCATCTGCTTTCAGGGAAAGTGATACTCCTCCACGGTAAGAAGAGAATTGGCTCACTTTACCAGTTCCAGGCACATCTTCCTGACAAGTCCATTCAACCCAGTTTCGAAGCTGATTCTCGTGCTCTGAAAGCAGAAGCCATCTTGGTTTTCATGGAACAC
Source organism: Alexandromys fortis (assembly GCF_014885135.2). Lineage (NCBI taxonomy): Eukaryota > Metazoa > Chordata > Mammalia > Rodentia > Cricetidae > Alexandromys > Alexandromys fortis. The sequence continues at coordinate 781,612 of NW_026067977.1, read as the reverse complement.
TCTGTCTCTTTGCTCTCAAATGAGGTACTGGCTCTCAAGCTCCTCCAAGCAACCCTCCCTGAATGCTTATTTAATCGCCCAGATGGCCTAATGCTGGAGAACCATGGGGCAGAGGCTCCATCTTACACTTAGATCCCATTCAGTGACAGTTGCCTTGCCTAGACAATATCTCCACATAGGCAAGGGGAAGAAGAGGCTGTTTTATCTCCTGGCAGTAAAGTCAGAATGAACGTTTCACAGGAAAGAGTATGGTTTCAATAAGCGAGGGCCCCACAAGGGAGCCTCCTGCCTCTCTTCCTTTACCTTCAGTTATGCCTGCCCGACTCTTATCCCAGGCCAGGGATAGAATCAAATGCAGTGCAATACTCACCGCTGGGGTCAACTCCGTAACCTTGAGCATGATGTGAGTGTCATTCCAGGCACCCAATAAACACATGTTGAGTGACTGATAAAACATGAATGTCTAATAGACAACTTCACAGACATGCTCACAAATTTACGGGCTGGAAAAGCATCTGTCTTTAGATATTTTCTCCCTTGGACTCCCTTTCATGTTCTTTTTCTCCCTGTATGGTCTTGGTTCAGTTGTTAGTCCCTCCCAGCATCTTTACATATGCTCCTACATGTGCACATAGACACACAAGTATTCGTTAGGATAAAAAAAGACATGGGCATATATTATATCAGTGAGTTATACTGGAAATAGATCTCAGACTGACAGTGTAATATATTCCAGTTCTGAGGTACTTTGTCCAGAAATTGCCCACTTGTCCAGAAATGGCAAGCAAAGCTTGGATGATGTGAGTGTTTTAATGTTCTGCATCATTTTAAGGCAAAATTATACAAGTATACCAAGTAAGAAAAAAAAATTGAAATAGGATAATGTTAAGATATGACTGACTCTTTAAATCTAGGCAAAACACATGGAGAAGCAGGTTTGTAGAGCAGAAGGAAAACTGGAGAGGGTGGCTGAATAAATTGTTGGTGGAATGGGGCAGAAACAGCACAGAGAGACAGTCAGAAAGATAAGATTAACCTAGCCACCTGGCTAAAAGTAGCAGGACGAGCTGAGGAAAGAAGGTCCAGCACGTTTTGTGTTAAGGTGAGTGCCTAAGTAGCCAAAGGGATGCAGTGGAGACATTTAAGCCAGTGGGCTACATTATCAGGTGGGTAGACACAGCGGCAGAGACTCTAGACATGTGCCAACTGTAGAAGGTCCAGACGAGCAGTCACCTGGATATGTACCAGTGAGTAAGTAACCGTACCCTAAAATTATAGAAGCTAAGTATTCTAAATGAGGTAGAGAGAAGATCAAGGTATGTAATAATCTTGGTAAGAAGTACTCTATAACTGAATATTTGAAAGAATAACCAAAAATTCTTGCCATCTCTTTACCCACACCCCTATGTGGGTAAACGTTGCAGCTTCTCCCTTTCAGAAGTAGAATGCGTTTGTCACAGTCACTCCAGGATTCACTGCTTGATTGTTGCATCAATGTTTTAAGAAGTTGTCTGGAAATGACTGGATTGTGTGGCTTCTCCCCTCATGCTGTTCTGAGAACTCCTGCCGTCACTACCGTGGGATTATTCCCAAGCATGCCTGCTTCATGGTGAGATATGCCTGACCACCTAAACCAACAAATATTGGCCATTGGCAGCAGAATTATTTGCTCACCAGAAGTTGCCTACATCACATAGTCAAAGCTGACTGTGGAGAAGAGGTACACAGCCATTAAGACTTTGAGTCACCAAAATATACAGGCATGTGCTAAAGGCAAGGCTATTGTTTAATCACTTTAATTTGTGATTGGTTTGTTTCATGATGCAGCCAAAGACTAAACAACTGAAATTCAAAGGCAAAGTTTAGTTCTCTGGAAAGAATAATTTACTAAAGGAAACATTTTTTTTCTTAAAAATTGTTTCTTTAAAATAGATTCTTTTCTCATACAATATTGATTGTAGTTTCCCCTCCCTCTACTCCTCCTCGTTCCTCCTCACTTCCTCTTCCCTCCAGATCCTCTCCCTTCCTTTCTCTCATTAGAAAAGAACAGGCCTCAAAGAGACAATAACCAAACACATCAAAATAAAATAAGATGAAGCCAAAACTATCCTCTCAAAGTTGGACACAGCCACTCAACAGGAGAAAACGAGTCCCAAAAGTAGGTACAAGTGTCAGAGACCCACTTGTTCTCACTGTCAGGGGTCCCCCCCAAAAAAATACTAAGCTAATAGCTATAAGCAGAGGATGGGATGCAGACCCATGTAGGCCCTGTGATTGCTGCTTCAGTTTCTGTGAGTTCCTATGTACCTTTCTTAGCTGATTCAGATGGCCATGTTCTCCTTTTGTCCTCCATCCCCTCTGACTTTTACAACAATTTTTGCCTCATATTTCACGGGATTTCTAAAGCTCTGAGGGAAAGGATTTGATAGAGACTTGCAATGTCTTTCTCTCCATATAATGTCTGGCTGTGGGTCTCTGTATCTGTTCCTGTCTTCTGCCAGGGGAAGTCTCTCTGATGATGACTAGATAAGACACTGATCTAGGAGTATAGCAGAATATCATTAGGAATCTTTTATTGATTTTTAGGGCTATATTTTTTGGTTTTACCCTGGGTCTTTGGGCTATCTATGTTGGTAATGAACCAGGATGTCAGCTGTAAAATTTTAACCACTTGTGCCAGCTGTCTCCATCAGAAGAACTTCCCTGTTCTGCGTAGCCTCATTAACTTTTTTAGATGTTTTGTAAAATTCCTCTATACTAATGTATGAAGTACAAGTATATGATCTGTTGGTTAACATTATTAAGAGAGGAATAAAAGAATCTGTGATTGCCAGGAGCTGGAGAGCAAACAAACTACAGCCAATGAGATTTAGGTAGTTTATAGTTATATTGTCTTTCAGGGAATTCTGACATTTTGGAAAAAAAGAAAAATTTAAAAAGTAAACTGGACTGTGAGTAAGACACTGGGCATTGACCTCTGACCTCCACATGTATGTACACACATATGAACATATACAAACAAGTGTGTATGCACACACACATACATTACAATGATAAAATGAGCATTGCACTGAAGAATTTGGAGGAGCTAAGAACAAAGCAGAAAGGAAATATTGATATGAAAAAAAGGAAATTTGTGAGCTAGATAACTTGGCAATAAAAAAGGAAATTGCAGAAAAATAAATTCCCAGCTGATAGGGCAAAACCTACTTGCCACTATCGAAATTGTATTTGTTAACCAAAATGCAAAAACACAAGAAGAGAAGGGATATGAAAGAAATGATTGTGAGGAGGGGCCTGGGAAATGGCTCAGAGGGAAAAGGTGCTGTAGTTAAGTTTAAGGGCCTGAATATCTTAACTTATATCCTGGAATCCATATGATGGAAGAAAGGAACTAAATCCCACAATTCATCCTTTGACAATCAAAAATATGATAGAGGTATGCACAAACACAATATATAAATGAAAACATTATAGGAAAAGAAAAAAAATTACTATGAGGAAATGATCATAGATTTGATGGTAAATAAAAAATTCCATCTACTGTTTAGTATTATGCATCAGTCTTTCTAAAGCTATTAAAATGGACATTGACCGAATAAATACAAGATTCAAGAGAATTCTCAGAACAGAGAACTCTCAACAGAAGAATCTCGAATGGTTGAGATATACTTAAAGAATTGTTCAACATCCTGAGCTAACAGGGAAATGCAAATCAAAAATGACTTTGAGATACCATCTTACATTTGCCAGAATGGCTAAGATCAAAAAATGCAAATGACAGCTTATATTGGAGAGGATGTGGAGTAAAGGGAACACTCCTCCACTGCTGATGGGAGTGCAAACTTGTACAATCATTTTGGAAATCAGCATGATGTTTTCTCAGAAAATTGGGAAACAATCTACTTCAAGATCCAGTGATACCACTCTTGGGATGTTCAATCATACAAGGACACTTGCTCAATTATGTTCTGATGTAGGAGTGATTTCTTATTAATAAAGAAACTGCCTAGGCCCCTTGATAGGCCAACCCTTAGGTGGGTGGAGTAAACAGAACAAATGCTGGGAGAAAGAAAGCTGAGTCTGGGAGTCACCATGGTTCTCCCACTCCAGACAGATGCAGGTTAAGATCCTCCCTGGTAAGCCACCTCATGGGCTACACAGAATATTAGAAATGGGTTAGAACAATATGTAAGAGCTAGCCAATAAGAGGCTTGGAACTAATGGGCCAGGCAGTGTTTAAAAGAATACAGTTTCCGTGTAATTATTTTGGGGCATAAGCTAGCCATGCGGGCGGCCTGGGTGCCGGGGACGGATCCTTGCCGCTCATATCACTACAAAGTTCACAGCAGCATTATTCATAATAGCCAGTGCCTGGAAACAACCTAGATGACCCTCAATTGGAAATGAATAAAGAAAATGTGGTACATCTACACAATGGAGTATTACTCAGAGGGAAAAAAACAGCAGCATTATGAAATTTGCAGGCTAATGGATGGAACTAGAAAAAACATCACTTTGAATGAGGTAACCTAGACCCAGAAAGACAAGCAGAAGCCTTCATCCAGTAACTGATGGAAGCAGATGCAGAGATCCACAGTCAATCCCTGGGCCAAGCTCTGGGGGACCAGTTGAAGAGAGGGAGGAGGGATTATATGATCAAGGGGAGTCAGGATCATGATAGGAAAACTTACAGAGACAACTGACCTAAGCTTATAAAAGCTTACAGACTCTGGACCAAAAGCTAGGGAGGTAGCATGGGATGGACCTGGGCCCTCTGCATCTGAATGACAGTTGAGTAGCTTTGTCTTTTGTGGAGTCCCTAGCAGTTGGATTTAGGGCCTGTCCCTGACACATGAGCTGGCTCTTTGGAACCTATTCCCTATGTTGGGATGCCTTGCCCAGCCTTGATGCAAGAGGAAAGGTCTTGGTTTTGTCTCAACTTGATATGCCATTCCTTGTTGACTCCCATGGGAGACCTTAGCCCTTCTGAAAGGAGATGAGGAGAAGTGGATTGCGAAGGGGGGGGGGAGAGTTGAAGGGAGGTGGTAGAGGAAATGAGAAGAGAGGAAGGAGGGAAAGCTGTGGTTGGTATGTAAAATTAATTAATTAAAAATATAAACTATGTTTAAGAAATAGATAGAAGTAGTCAGAGAGATATCCCCTCCAGAAAGAATCTACATCTAACTCTTTGTTAAGAAATTCAGTCACATGAGTAATTTCTACCTGTTTGAGTGTAGAAAATGCATTATTTTATTAAGCATGACAACATAAAATAAAAGATACCTAAGAAAAAAAAAACATTTACTACCTTTTTCTCTCACAATCTTCATCCCTCCTCTTTCTTCTTCATAGATTCCTGAATCTTGAGGAATGGGTTTGATAAAAACGGTTAGGGTTAAGTACTCAAAAGTCTTTTACTCTCTATGTATGTTTCCAGTTGTGGATCTGCTTGTTAATTACCATGTACTTCAAGAAGAAGCTTCTTTTATGAGGGCTGAGTGTTGGTTTTCTCTGTGGGCATATAAATTAGGATTCATTTTATTTCTGTTTCTTTGGTAGACTAGTTTTCCCTTAGGCCTGTGACTTATATAATCTCAGGTTTTGGGACACTTTAGCAGTCAGGTATGGGTTCCATATCATGGAGTGAGCCTTAAATTCAATCAAAAAGTGGTTGGTGACTCCCATAATATTTGTACCACTATTGCACCAATATATCTTGCAGGCAAGTCTCTGCTGTAGGTTATAGGGTGTGTAGCTGGTGATACTGATGGTTGCTTTTCTCCTCTCACAGTGTGTAAAGTGTCATTCAATATCATGAACTCTACTCAGTGGGGGTGAAGCTTCAGTGGACCATTGGTCAAAGTTAAATATTGATATCAATAAAAATATCCAAATGAAATATTAAAAAAGTTACAGACAAATTACTGAATGAGATTGATTCTGAAAATGCAAAATGTGTGATGGGGTTAAACCTAATAACATAATCTATAATACCAGCCTATTCAGTGAGAAAACCTGAATAACTAATACTGCTCTAGTATCTGTTACATAGCAGATATCATTCTCAGCAATTCATGTGTATTCACCTGCTTGCTTGTCATGTAGTTAACATGAAAAGATCATTGTTTTCTGTACTTCATAAGGTGAGACTCTGCTGATCAAAGGGCTTTGAAACTTGTCCAGAATTATATGTATTAAGCAATAAGGTACTCCTGAAAGTTGCAAAATACCTGCCATCAGACACTATCTCCAAAATCATCAAGAGATAATGCTGTTTTCCCATTACCACAATGGATGCTGGTCTACCATTTGATAGTATTCAACAATCAGCTTGAGTATTCCACCTACTCCATAAAATATAAACAGACAAAATTTTCCTTAAGATGATGAAGCTTAGCTATCTATGTTCAAAGCATACCTCATGCTTAAAGACAAAACCATTAGAAATTGGTTGGTTAAAGTCAAGGTCAAAAAGCATGTGATGATCTCAATGGAATAAGAATCATTTGACACAATTCAATATTCCCAATGGAAAAAAATTCTCAGTGAACTACGTATAGAATAGAAGAACATCGGCATAGTGAACTCTGTTTAAAAACCATTCTAATACTCTGTTGAACAGCAAGAAGTTGATTTTTTTTCTCTAAAATTTGGAACATTGTAAGAGTTGTAATTTGGACGTGAAATGTCTTCCATGGACTCATGTGTTTGAACATTTGGTCTCCATCTGGTGATGCTGTTTGGGAAGCCTGTGGAATCCTTAGGAAGTAGAGCATCAGTGAAGGAGAGCATCATGAGGGTAGGTCTAGAGGTTTTATAGCCAGGCTACACTCCATTTCCTGACTGCTTCCTGGATGCAATATGATGAGTTCCTGCCTACTTCTACCTCCATGCTTCCTTGCCATCATGAGCTTTATGTTCCTGAACTGTGAACCAAAATAAACCCTTTCTCCCTTAATTCCACTTGTCAGTATTTGACTGTGGTACTAGAAAAGTCACTTATAATATAAGGATTACTTATTTCCCCACTTATAATCAAAATAATACTAGAAGTCCAAGGCTGAAGAATTGGACTAAAGGTAGAAATAGAAGTAATTTAAGTTTAAAAAGAGTTAAATTAACCACCATTTACAGAAGAAAGGATCTTACACAAAGAAAACCCTACAGACTGTACTGAAATTTGTTAGACCCAATAAACAAGTTCAGTAAGTTTGCAAATTACAAAGTCAACACCCAGAAATCAACAGTGTCCCTGAGGAAGGTGAACTAACTGAAAAGGAACCCTAAAAAGCAACAGTATTTGAAACAATTAATAAAAATAATACCAGGAATAAGGTTCACCATGAAGTCAAAGCCCTCTAAAATGAAAACTATATAACTGGTGAAAGCAACTGAAGGGAGCAGAGGAAATTAATTAAGATATGTTGTATTAATTGATGTGATGAACTAATTAATCAATGTTATTAAAATGTAAGTACTAGTCAAAGGAATCTATGGACTCTGTATATTCACAATGACATTCTTCATATAAATAAGAAAAGGATGCAAAAAAACCCACATGGAACCACCAGCCATCCCAAAAGTCCAAAGCAGTCATAATAAGAAAAACCAAACCAAATCAAAAACAAAAAACTGGAGTCACCAACTATTTGCCTTTAAAATATATAGCAAAGCCGGGCGGTGGTGGCGCACGCCTTTAATCCCAGCACTCAGACGCAGAGGCAGGCGGATCTCTGTGAGTTCGAGACCAGCCTGGTCTACAGAGCTAGTTCCAGGACAGGCTCCAAAGCCACAGAGAAACCCTGTCTCGAAAAACCAAATATATATATAGCAAAACAATTAAAACCCAAACAGTTTGGTATTTACATAAATTCAGGCACTAGAACCAGTGGAAAAGAATAGAGGCCCCAGAAATAAATCCACAAATTTGTAGAGAATTGGCTTTCAACAAAGCATTAAGAAAACTGGTAGGAGGCTTGCCTCTTCAAAAGGCAGTACCAAGAAAGCTCACTATATCTTTACAAATGTCAAGATTCAAGCCCAACTCTTATAAACTCACTCCCAAAGAATTTAAAGTCCTGAAACTATGGAACAGCTAAATAAAGAGGGAAGAAATATTGTATGATATTTGCCTGTGAAAGGCTTCGTCTTGATAAAACTTCAGAACTACAAGCAACACAAGTTTAACTTTAAGTGGATAAAGGGACCACACAAAGGCAAAAAGGTTTCTGTCCAATCAAGTTGTTGATCAAGGTCAGTCATCAAATTTGTACTTTATCCATACCACACATGCTACCACAAATAATTTCAAATGGATAAATCACCCAAATTTGATATTTAAAAACATAAAACATCATTAAAAGATACATTTTGATACACACACATATATAAAGATTTTTAAATGTTCAGTAGAGTTTTGGATATACTCACTTGATATTGTATTTATGGTTATTAGTGGTATTTTTACTGAGCCAGAAATCTGTATGTGTTATTACCAGAAGGAAATAATGTAATAAAATTTAAGGTTTTTTCTTAAATATCAAATGATAATGTTAAAATTGTATTCAGAGCTGGGCGGTGGTGGCGCACGCCTTTAATCCCAGCACTCGGGACGCAGAGGCAGGCGGATCTCTGTGAGTTCGAGACCAGCCTGGTCTACAGAGCTAGTTCCAGGACAGGCTCCAAAGCCACAGAGAAACCCTGTCTCGAAAAACCAAAAAAAAATAATAATAAAATAAAATAAAAATAAAAAATAAAATAAAATAAAATTGTGTTCAGTAGGGAATGGGGAAATTTGGGGAGTATACCATAATTGGGGAGGGTTACCTTGATTATGCAAGGGATTAGGCCTTCTTTAAGAAAAATTAGTGAAAAAATTAATAATAATAATAATGATAATAATAGAACTGGATGACAGCAACTGGGAAGCTGGAAGAAGGCGGACAGAATGAGAAGCAAGGGCTGCAGCTGAAGCATGAAGAAGCTTGGCCTGCCTGCACTCAGAAAGGAAAATGGAGCTAAAGAAGAAGCTGTGGACTTCAGAGAAACGAGAAAGGCAGGAGAAAGTATTTATTTACATAGAGGAAGGAAAACCAAAACTGCACCAGGTATTTGGAGTTCTGGGAACTGAGACTAATATAAAGCTGAAAATGAGGATAAAAACTGCTGTAGGGAAGGAGGAGGTTACGAGATGACATTTAAGTGATGTACACTCCAGGAAACTAGAAAGACGGAGCCATTCAGGAGAGAAGTCACCTAGGGGTGTGTTGTGATTAGAGAAATGGTATTACAGAGCAGCTTGAGGTATGCCTTGGCCATGGGTAAAATGCCAGCCTAAGAGGCTAGGCTACTGTCGGAACCTGGGGGATTAGACAGAGATTTGGTGTTGTGAACTTGAAAGAACAGCCATGCTTACAATGCTACAAAACCACTAGCAGCGAGGCACATATTCCTGATTCCCCAGCATTCTTTCATTCATTTGCATATCTCTGAGCATTCAATTTTCAAGCTCCCTAATACTCAGTAGCTGTTTTTAAAAGGAATGAAAACCCTGATGCTGCCTGGACCCACAGAGCAGCTCCCTACTTCTCTGCTCACCTTCTGAGCGAGCACCGCAGGGAGATTTTGTCTAATGTCTTTGAGGCCTGGAGCATTTCAGTTTGCATATTCAGCCTGCAGCCTTGGGGTGCTCTAGCAGACTGTTCTAGCACCCACTTTCCTTCAGCATTTAGCAGAAGTGCTTTGACTCCACTTCATTTCAAGAAAGGAGTGATTGGCTTTGAAATGAGAGAGGCTCAGAGTCCTATCTTGGGAGCAATCTCCCCACAGTTCACCCTTTCCCACACTGGCAGGAGATGCTCTCCAGTGAAACAACACGAGCTAGCGGTTGTGATAGGCCTGAAATTGCTGGCTAAACATTGCTAACTTTGCTTACCGCCTTAAAAACAAAACACCTAATTGTTCTGAAGTGCCGAAGGCACACCTAGGGGAAGAACACTTTGTGCCCCTTGCCACCTCCCCAAACCTACCCCCATCTTTCCTCCACCATCTCCATGGCAACCTCTAAAACAAGCCATTACAGTCCTGACACGGCAACAGGCTGACACTTTGGGCTGGGATTTAATTTTGAGTTATGACCACGTTAGGAAAACATATGATGTGGCTGTTTGCTTACAGAGAGAGGGGGGGATCATAAAACCCTCGGTTTTTATGAGCTGTCGCTTGATTCGTTCCTGGAGCCCCAAGTAGTAAGCTTCTAAATCAATGCATGCAGCTGTTTCAGCTTCTTGGAGCCCAGCAGGTGTATTGCTCAGCTCGGCTGCCATATCCCTACACTCACATAACATATAATAATGTCTTGCACACACCAGCCATCCATTAGACTAACTGCCGGTCCCCGAGGTCGCCGTTCCTCTTGCCCACAGCATAGCATCCTCCTCCTTTCTTTGCTGCATCTTCATTTTTTTTGACATTATGCATGAATTTTTTCATCACAGTTTCTAGATGCCTAATTGAATAATCTTTGGCTCATCCAGATAGAAGAGAAAGGGAGAAGGAAGGAAAAAAAACCCGCCCCAGTATTATTTGTATTTAAAAACTATATATAACAATAGAAGTATTGTGACTGGTGACATCAGTTTTCCTAAGCACTAAAGACCCACATCTGGTGTGACTTAGGTTAATGGAAGGGGAAGGGCTGCAGAGGCCCAGAGACCATGCATTCTCATTTCAGCCGGTAACAGAGAAGGCTGAAATGGTTAATAATCTACTGGAGGTGCAGAGATGGTGTGATGGACACTGGACGGGAGCTAGCCTTAGACAGAAAATTTTTGCTGACCCATGATAGCCAAGAGAGCATTTTTCCTTAATGCTGATCACTGACTCCTGAGAGCTGCAAGGCTGAGACTAGACTCCAAAGGACCGAAAAGATGATTTCCCAGGGAAATGTGAAGGTAAGAACCTGACTCCTGAGACCTGGAGGTGGGCTCAAGAAGACAGATTTGACAGTAGCCCCCCAGTCAGTGTGCTGCTGCAGCAGAGGGGATGCTTTAGGATCCCAGTGTGGTGATGAGCGCTGAGTCTAGGCCACAGGATGAATCTGATCATTTAGCCCACCAGCTTGCTGGTCATAATCAGTAAATACTTGTGCAAGTTCCCCCACAATAGGAAAGAAAATAAGAACACCAGGGCCACTCTCATTTAAAAAAGGAAGAAAAAGTATGTCGTTTCATTACTTTGTATCAAAGATGCTCATTTAACTCAAGAGACAGAAATCTTTAATAAATAAATAAATAAAATAAAATAAAGGAAAGAAACCATTTTACATTGTTCTGTCTTCACAAACATTCTGAAGGATATATTGAATAAAGCTCGCAGCTGTATCTTTCCTGTGTGAGTTGTCAGTGCTTCTGAGCAAAGTCTGGGGAATTTCTCCACCCACAGCTTCTTTATCTGTTTAGTTACAATACTATCCTTTCATGAGAAACTATTTGCACACAGCCACACTAACTCACTCTTTAAGATGACAAATTCTGGCTGGTGGTTTCTATAGGTGCCCTTAGTTGGCATAATAGTTGCTTTCTATTTATTTGTTAGTTTTCTTGTTGTGCGTGCATTTCACTGCAAGGCATCTGTTCTTTCTTGAAATTAGACCCAAAAATAATTTACGAACAGATCACTAAATATTCTCAGACAGTTGGGGGTTTGTGCAAAACCACAATTCCTAAAATACCTATGAAGATCCTGCACCTGGATATCCAAATAACCAATGGATCGTAGAGAGAGTTCTTTCTTTCTCTCTGTTTCGGGGCCCATAAATGTGAAGGGCCCTAAACAATTGCAGCTTTTTTTTCCCTGCGTGCTACTGCCTTATCATACTGTCTTAGTGGGTAGAGAGGTGGTATTGTCTCTAGTCTCTCCCACCTATCAACTTCCACCCCAGAGAGAGGGAGAAGTGTGGAGGAACCAATGTTTTGGGAGTTTGATACATATGTAGTAGTTGGGAACCCATTAAGACTAAAGGGGCGGAGCCATATGAATTATTACTTGAAGATCTCAATTGTTAACTTAGCCCGTATGTGAGACCTCTTGGTCCCTAGCAATCATCCCAACACAATATAAATCTATTTGTCATTAAAGAAGTCTCATTCCGAGGAGGAAAATCTCTCTTATTCATTCCAAAGCTGGTGGCAGGTACCAGAAACCTTCAATGACAGGATAGTCCGTGGGTATTTTTACTTTTATTATTTTTCTTAAACCAGTTTCCAACAGCTGGTTGCCAGTTGCCCCTGACGTGGACTTAAAAGCAAACCTCCAGCAATGTGGCAGCCCGGATCAGGGAAGAAAGGCAGCCCTCATAAATCACGACTGCACTGCTCCACAGCTTTAGCACAATGAAGTGCATGTGTACGGGATCAGAGGACGAGCTGGGGCGGCGGACTACGCTCTTTCCCCGTGGACAGAAGCCAGGCCCTGCTTAGAGAAAGCTTTTGTCATCTTCTCGGGCTCCATGCACTGGTCAAACCATGCGTTCAAGACCACACACTCTTGGCACGGCTTCTTGCATCTCTATCCTGGTTCTTTTTTAGATAGAACCTAGTTCTGGTCGTTTAAGTTTCAGGAAGAATGACCTTCCAAATTTATGAAACGGAAGCATGCAAAGGGTTCCTGGTCCACTTGTTCGCCAGAGTCAGGCAGGCAGACATATGGCACCAGACTCTAGGACAAACAGCGAGGCAGGTGGCACCCAACACAGGGACAAAGGGACAATCTCTATAGAAAAATTGGGGAAGCTGAGACTGAAGAGGCAAAGGTGTAAGGGAAAAAAATTAAAAGAAGCAAGCATTTTCCAAATTTGTGAATATTCACTCGGGGCAAAGGAATAACGTGGGTCCTGACTCATATGACATTCATAAGGTATCATAAGCTATCTAAAATGAAATCAGTCTGAACGTCCAGAATAAATAACACAAAGATCTAGATCCGAGGTTTTAATAAAAGTGGCTCCATTATAGTTAGGTGAAGAGTCCATACTGGTTACACAGCCACATGCTACAACAGTGGTTCTCAACTGTGGGTCTCGACTCCAAAGACTATCATATCTTTACATTATAATTCATAACGTGGCAAAATTACAGTTATGAAGTAGCAATGAAATAATTTTATGGTTGGGGGGGCACAGCATTAGAAAAATCCGAGAACCACTCTGCCAGAAAAGATAATTAAACCTGCTTGATAAAAGTCCTTCTCAAAACCCAGAAAAATGACAGTCTGTTACTAAGTAGTTTCATTGCTATGATAACATGTTGTCTAAAACCACCTTGGTGGAAGACAGAATTTATTTGGATCACATATCTTAATTATATGCTCTATTGAGGGAAATCAGGGCAGGAGTTCAAGCAGGAGCAAAGGCTGAAGTCATGGAGAAACACTGCTCAATGGCTTGCTTCCCATGGCTTGCTTCCCATGGCTTGCTCAGCTCTCTTTCTCCTAAACCAGGGCCACTTGTCCAGAGGTGGGTCCACCCACACCAATCATTATGCAAGAAAATGCCCCACTGACAGGCCTGTAGGCCAAGTGGACAGAAGTAATTTCTTAACGGAGGTTCCCTTCACCCAGGTGTGTCTAGGTTTGCCACGTTCACAAAATTAACTGATAGACATAAGATAATCTTATTCACAATGAAAATTCAAAAAATATTTCATTCAAATATTTAATTATTTTGCTTAAAATATGTATTTAAAATAGTCATAATTAAACCCAATTATATAAACCATTTGATAATGTGGAATGAGTTTACTCTAGAAATGCAAAGATGTCTTCACAGTGGAAAGCAGGCAGTGTAACTCACAAAATTAATTAAAGGGAAAAAACACAATCATTTTTTGTAGAAAAAATTATAAAATTTAGTATTCAGTGAAGATAAAAGTTCATTTAGAAGTATCGGTAAACCAGTCGATGGTGGCACACAACTTTAATCTCAGCACAGGAAGATCTGTGTGATTTTGAGAGCAAGTTCCAGGACAGCCAGGGCTATTATAAAGAGAAACCCTGTCTCAACAAACAAAACAAAACAAAAAAGAAGTACAGGTGAAATTTAGTAATGTATATGACTAAGTAAAAAATAAAAAATACAAAAAACCCCAAAATCTTTCGTGGCAAATGTTTCAAAGATTTTCTGCTAAAAACAAGCTTGAAAGAAGGCTGTTTACTTGTGTTAGTCTTATGTAGTAGTCCTAGGCAGTATTATATGGTAAGAGAAATACAGAGAGAGAGAGAGAGAGAGAGAGAGAGAGAGAGAGAGAGAGAGAGAGAGAGAGAATCTGTCTGATGGAAATGAGGAACCCTGCAAATACCCCCTTAAATGAACAGTATAACCTTGACCATAATATCTGTTAACAACTCTTGAACCTGACCAAAGGCGGTAAACAAACTGCAAGGTGTTCATTTTTCTAACAGCACTAGGCTTTGAGTAAGAAAATGAGAGTTCAAGACTTACGTGTATCTATACCCAACTCTTCCCTAGTTCATTGGCAAGGTGGATCACCACAGCTGGATCTCACAACTTTTTTTCTTAACACACAGCTTTTTTTTCCTCTTCCTGAAAGATCTTCTTTTGAAAATATCAGCAGTAAAAGTTATAAAACCTTAGGAGTTGAACAGAGACAGCTTATGTCCCTGCTAGACCTAAGTAGCAGATCCAGTCCTTTCAAAATGAATCACAGAACAGACATCTAGTTAGACACTTATCAGGGAGATTTTTGAAATGTGTAAGTATTAGAAGGGGTGAGGATCATGTCAGGCTTCTGTTTGACAGGTAGACTGTTCATAAAGATGAGAGAGAAAACAGACACAGTAACATAAAGGAGGTACCTTATTGGAGGTAAATCTTTGAATTAAATCTCTTATCAATGGTTGACTGTTGATTAAACTCTTTAGGTGCAGGAGTAATCCTTTGGAAGCAAGACTAAGATATAAAAATAGCAAAAACATGGGCACCTTACCAGTGGTTATATCACTGAAGAAAATATATTTCTTTCCCTTGCCAGCTGTTATCTGTGTATAATTCTTCAAGAAGGGATGGGGATCCCATGAGCTCTTCCCCTTTCTATAGTAGGGTGTTAATAGGCTCAGTCTTATGTAGGTAACATGAGTCTAATACCTATGTCATATCCATATATTCCATGTCGCTGCTTTCTTTTCTAGTTTTTACATTTTTTTTAAAAAAAT
>NW_026067977.1:756483-759919 GCF_014885135.2 Alexandromys fortis | reverse complement strand
TCCAGATGGAACTCTTCAGCACCTAAACAGGGCCGCCTGGTAGCCCAGTGATCCAGGGACAGAAGGAAGGACGGGGCAGGCAGTGCAGGATCCAGGAGAGCACAGAAGCCCCTGGAGCCCAGGCTGAGGGTCAGTTTTTACATTTTTTAATCCCCTTCTTTTGTGATGTTCCCTAAGCACTGGGACAGGAAGAGTCATATAGATATACCCTTGATGGTTGGACATTCAAGAGTCATTATTCTCTCTATTTTGACCAGTTATACATCTTTAGAGTCATTGTTAATCATTGTAAAAGAAGCTTTTATCAAAGCTGACAGTAGTGCTGATCTATAGGCATGAAAATAAATATAATTATTCTCAAAGCAAGTTGACAGGTATGCCATGCTCATTTACCAAACAAATGACAGTAGTGTCTGCGCTAGGGACTATCCTCCCCAGCCAGGGGTCTTTGAACTGGATTTACAGTAGCAGATGAGACACTCTTGGGAGGCAAACATTAAATCCAACTAGAAAGTGGATGGTTATCCCCTTAACGAACTTGCCACTGATGCATTGTGTGCTAGTCTTGCTTGAGCAGTGAGCAATTCTGAACACATGGCCAACAACTGAGTAAGACTGTAGATAACAATTCTCCGCTAGCCGTCTACCTACTGCCTTCTGACACTATGAGTGAGAGCCAACAGGGAAGTAACTTCCAGCCCAGTTCCAGTGATTGTTCTATGTCCTCTGACTAAAGCATGTGTTGTTTCAAGCAATAAGGCTTTACCAACTAGTTTTTTGAGCAAACTAAGTGCAGAAGCAATTGCATGTGCTGTTTTGGAAGTCCCTATGGGTCATCAACTCATAAAAAGTTAGTCCACCCCAGTGCTAAGATTTTTACTTAGTAACATATGGATTCTGAGAACAGTTTTATCCACCCAAACAGGGACAGGATTCAAACTCCTTGTCTTTATTTTTTTAATTAGCTTGCCTAACAAGTATCAGGTTTCATTACAGTTTTTTTATACATTATTAATTTTTGTTGAGTCTCCTCAAGTTTCTCCTCTCCTCCATCTTCATTACATTCCCTCCAGGCTTAGACCTTACACCACAGTATCCCTCCTGACACTTTTGCATTACAGGTATTCTACTATTGCCCCCCAATATGCACTTTAAAATCTTCAATGAAACTCATTGGCTTTCACACACACATGCACAAAAGGCCTGAAAATAGAAAGGGGACTAGTTTGGTAGAGTAAAGGGAATGGGAGGGAGACAAGAAAGGTAACAGGGTTGGTATGTCCAAAATACATATGTATCTTATATGAATGTATTATGATATCACAGTGAATCGACTTTATATATAAATATATGTTGATAAAAATCATTTCCAAAGCAAAAAACCCAGCAAGAATTGAAGAGACAGTAGAACAATTAGAACACTCTCACACTTTGGTGGAAATACCAATTGTCACAAGCACTTAGTGTGAGAGTATATTAGATTTGGACATGTGCATAGTTTCTCACCTTGCTGTTGTTCTATTTTTTTTTGGCATGGAACCCAATATATATCTGCCAACAGTGTTCAAACTCCCCACGTCCTCATATACAGCAGAGTGAGCAATCTGTTACCCACACAGCAAGAGGATAACTGATCTGATGATCTCTTTAGCACTACAGATGAACCTACAAATCCAGGGACATGTTGAGAAAAGAGGCAATGCATAAATAAGTACATACCATGCTACTTCATTAATATAAATCAAGGAAAAAATGAATCCATTCTCTGAGAAGTCAACACAGAATGTGTAGGTGTGTAGGGAAATGGGGGCTTTCAGAAGGACTCACAAAATAACTTCCTGAATGCTGTCAAAACTGCTTTTTTGAGTTTAATATGGGTTCCATATGTTTCCTTATTATGAAAACTCATCACACTTCATGATGATATGTATTTTTCTATAGATTTATATTTAAGTGAAGAGTTTAAAATTAAAAATTATATTAAAGAAACCTCAGAAGCTTTAGCACCATGTATATAGATATGGCAACCTTTATAGATTAGGCAAATTTTAGGAATATAGCCATCCTCACAATGAAAATAATAAAGAAAAAAACAGGAAAACAGTCAAAACCCAGAATTGTTATAGGTTTACTTTTGATAAGAAATTATGGAAAACAAATAAATGAAAATGGCACACTGAAAATATTTTTCTTTTTGTTTAATATTTATTTATTTATTGTTAATTTGTAGATGAAACTTGATGCTTCTTCCATTCTAGGAAAATAATCCACCACTCACATGGCCTCAGTTCTTTGCTGTTTTGTTTTTTTGACAGGGTCTTGCTAGGTTAGTTATGTTGAACTGGAACTCATTCAGCATCTGAGGCATTGGTTTCCCTGGATCTGGAGTTAACTGCAGTTGTAGGCTGCCTGTTGTAGATGAGGGGAATCAAACTCCAATTCTCTGAAAAAGCATCACATGTTCTTAAAATGCTGACTCACACCTTCAGTCTCCTAATACTTAAAAGGAAATATGCCAATCCCATCCAAACCTATTCAAATAACTGAAGAGGGAGAAACATTTTCAGATGCATTGTATGAACACAGGATTACTCAAAGATAAAATCATCACAAGTTAAAACAAAGAATAAGTCCTCAGGACAGAAATACAAATATATTTTATAAAATGTTAAGTTGAACACAACAATACATAGTAATTATACAGGACCAGGTGTATTTAACCCTGGTATGTAAGATATTGGTGTATATTTGAAAATCAATGTAGCTTACCATGTTAATAAAGAACAGGAGGCACATCATTTCAATAAAGAAGGGAAGCAATTGATAAAATTTGGTCTTTATTCATGATAAAAGTACTCAATACAGAAAGCTATCAGCCTCCACTAGAAAAAAAAAATGAAGAAACCTCCCTTTCAGCATCATACTTAACAGCAAATACATGAGTGCTTTTCCTTTAAAACTAGGAGCATGACAGACCTTCACTCTCACACTTTCTGTTCAGCATTGGAGCCTCTAACTATTAGAATAATAAAGGGAAATAAAATGCATCCATATTGAGAAAGAAGAAGTAGATTTTTTCCTAGGTTGCATGATGGTCTATGTGAACAAACCTGAGGAAAAAAGAAACTGGAGTAATAGAACTAACAGGTGAATTTTAAAGGGCCAGGGCATACGAAGACAAGAGGAAAACAAATTATATTTCTAACTACTACACAAATTAGCCGCAAAATGAAATAAAGAAGCAATTTACTGATGGTGACATCAAAAGAAAAGTATTGCCCCCTCCGTCTGACCCCCTTCCCTCTTTGACCACATAACATCTCCCAGCCCAGCCTGTTCGGGCTCTAGGACCGAATCCGAATCGGCAGGGCAAACGGGAGGGTGCTAGCTCCTTTGTCCCCACTAGCCTGCCTGCAGCAAGCTAGGTAGGTCCTTT
>NW_026067977.1:728786-749953 GCF_014885135.2 Alexandromys fortis | reverse complement strand
AGGGAACCCTGACTGCTCTTCAGACTGGAGAGGGAGGGGGAGAAAAGTGGGAGGAGGGGGAGAGGAGAGGGAGGAGGGGGGAAAAGGGAGACGGGGAGGGAAATGGGAGGCGGGGAGGAGGCGGAATTTTTTTTCAATAAAAAATTATATTTAAAAAATGCCAAGGAAATTATATGAAAAATACAAAACTTTTCCTCTAATAATGTGAATATCTACACATGTTAGTGGAGAAAAGAAGTACACCTTACCACACAATAACTCATTTTATCAATTAGACCATGTGTCTAATTATAAAGCTCGAAAC
This sequence comes from Alexandromys fortis, assembly GCF_014885135.2. NCBI lineage: Eukaryota > Metazoa > Chordata > Mammalia > Rodentia > Cricetidae > Alexandromys > Alexandromys fortis. The sequence goes on along the minus strand of NW_026067977.1, from coordinate 749,649 downwards.
TATGAAACATCTATAACACCTAGCAGTGTTTGTGACCTTAGGTTAGAAAAATATTTCTTAAAATCAGAAAACAGCTGTAAAGATGTCTGTGAAAGTCATAAGGAATCATCCTATAGTTTATCTACCTAAAACAACATATAACACATATAACATTTTAGACACTTAACATTTTAAGAAGCAGACCTGGTCAGAAAAGGATTACAGATATGCAATAAAGACAGATTCAGATGAAAAAGACCTCTGAATGGGTCACAGTGTTGGATAAATGTACATAGGCTTAGGAGAGAGAGGCAAAAGAGCACAGACAGTTATAATATAAAGGAGTAAGTCATGAATTAAAGAAGTAAAGATAATAAAATAAATATTAAACTTGTAAAAATATGAATAGAGTAAGAAAAAGCCACAATATCTGGATTATATTTATTATTGTGTTTTCTTTGAATCTTTTGACTGTGAATGAGCTAAACACAGAGAGACATTTCATTGTACAGGCTGCTATGAGAAACCAACTTATATATTTTAAAGGCATCGTGCTTCAAAATTTGGGTCTAAGGATATGTTGCTTTGGAAAAGAGGTTCTGCTTTTGTTTCCACAGAAGATGAGAACCTGTGGATTCCTTCCAGACTAATGTGGTTTGATGAACAAGATACCCTGAAAGGTTTCTGTAGAACCCAAAATTACTTCACCAAACAAAAAGCAGGAAGCAGTTTGTATAGAAATATGCCCAAATTCCCAAATATTGTTTATAAATGTTTGTTTACATTTAAAGAGGGATATGCTTTAGAGATGAATAGCATAACAATTCTTTGCATTGGTATAGATCTTGGTTTATTGATACAAATTTAAGTTCAATTTTGCTATACATATATTTCTGCTCTTGATTAAGGTATTGTGTTTGTTCAGCTCATTTAAAAATGTAATGTAAAATTAAGAAATACAGGTTAATACATAGTCATCTATAATAGTTGAGCTTGTAGTCATGATAGTTAGGTTTTCTAAATTTACAAAGATATATTTCAGATGGACATGTAGTCTTCAAATCTTTCAAAGACATATAGAATAAAGCATTTAAAATGTTTTAAGAACTTTGACTTTTCTTGACAGTGATGCATGTCTATTCCTGGCAGCACCAATTACTTCAGTGTTGAATTAGGAGCGACGGGGCTGCGTCCCCGGCACCCGGCCGCCCACATGGCTAGCTTATGCCCCGAAATAATTACATAGAAACTGTATTCTTTGAAATACTGCCTGGCCCGGCTAGTTCCAGTTTCTTATTGGCTAGCTCTTACATATTAATCTAACCCATTTCTAATAATCTGTGTAGCCCACGAGGTGGCTTACCAGGGAGGATCTTAACCTTCGTCTGTCTGGAGTGGGAGAACCATGGCAACTCCTCGATTAAGCTTCTTTCTCTCAGCATTCTCTTCTGTTTATTCCACCCACCTATGTTCTAACCAATAAAATGGGCCAAGGCAGTTTCTTTATTATAATTAACCAATGTCCTTCCTCCATCACTTCAGAGGTTGATGGGCATTGAAGAAACTCGTTATTGAAATTACCTTCAATGTGAAAGGGCCAGCCAGATGGGCAAGAAATTGCTTTTGCCTGGACTGCTTGATATTATGCTATATAAATTGGACATGTAGGACCCACAGAAAAATGGCTGCTGAAGTTGACTAATGAAGATGAGACAGTCATTCGGGGCTCTTGATTCATGAAAGAGTCTGTCAGACATTCTGCAGGACACAAAAGAAAGTTACTTGGCAAACTGCCAATAGAGGCAATAGAGGCAAAACAATCTTTCAAATTTCCTTCTTTATGGAAAGATTTTTTCCTTCTTTATGGAAATTATGCCAGATACTATGGGCCTGTAGGCTGAGAATGGGTGCCCCAATGTTACAGAAGAACTTTAGGTGACTGTCCAGGCAGCAAGATGTCTCTGTCAATTCCAGAGTTTTGGAATTTTCTAATAATGCTCTTCCTGTTTACTTAGGTAATATTATATCCTTCTGGAGTTTTTGGTGGAGCTGAAGAAAGACAGTTATAATTATAAAAGATAAATTAGATATAAAACTTTAGACTAAAAAAAGTAGGATACATGATAGATTATTTTCCTTAATTTGTCAAATGTAAATGAACTAAATATTGTAACTATAATTCTTGCTTGATACCTGTTTTGCATATGTAATTTTGCTATGTTAAAGTTAAAGCCTTCCTTTTTATTTGGAGAGAAAAATGGAAATGGTATGAGAAGTCCTTGTGTCTATGTGTTGCTTTTATTGGTTAATCAATAAAGCTGCTTTGGCATATGACAGGGCAGAATATAACCAGGCTAGAAGATATGCTGGTGCAATGGTGGCACAAAAGCTTGGGACTAACCAACCACTCCCTGATTAGAATCGAGGCTAACTCCATGAGACAGAACCCATGCCTGACTCTACTTAGGTGGCCAAAAACCTGAGTTTTGATAGGCCAGGAACATGCTGTTCTACTAATGGAATAAAGCATTAAAATGATACCCAATAACATTCTGCTATACCTATAGACCAGTATCTTGTTTAGCTATCATCAGAGAAGCTTCCTCCTGCAATTAATGAGAACAAATACAAAGAGCCATACCTGGAAATTGTGCCTAGACAGACCTTGAACACTCAGTCGTAAATGGGTCATCTTCATGAAAATCCTCCTCACTGGAGTTCAGGAAACACTTATGAAAAGGAGACAGAAATTGAGTGGTATTTTATGTTTTAACAAATAAATCTTGCGTGAAGATCAGAGTGTAGAGCTAAGACACGAGAGGCCAGGCAGTGGTGGCCCACACCTTTAATCCCAGGACTCAGGAGACAGAGGCAGATGGATCTCTATTAGTTCATGGTCACCCTGGGCTACATTAGATTGATCCAGTCTAAAAGAGAAACAGAGCTCACCCATAGGTGATCCTAGCACTTGGGATCACATGTCTTTAAATCCATTACTACGTGGAGGTGAAGACAGGAGAGATATAGCTGGGCAGAGAGAAGAATATAAGACTGGAAGAGAAAAGAACTTATTGCAGTCTGAGGCAGCAGTCTGAAGCAGTCAGCCGAGGGCAGTCTGAGAAGGCAGTCTGAGTATTGTTAGAGGTAAGAACTCTGGTGGCTGTCCACTCACCTTCTCTGACCCTTCAGCTTTCACCCCCTGATAGATGACTCCAAGTTTTTATTATTAAGAACAATTAGAATTCTGACTACATGGAAAACACCAAAGGCACAGTGTCTTCCAGACAGAACAGGACTGATGCTCATATGAACTCACAGAGACTATGGCAGCATGCACAGGGCCTTACAGGTCTAAGCCAGATGAGCTCCCAGTATGGAGAAGGGAAGTGAACACAAGCTGTCATCCCTAACCCGGAAGCCTTTTCCAAGTGATAACCTCTTCAAAAGAAAAAATTAGTATTTTCCAATGGAGTCTCATTAGATATTGAAACCACATTTAAAGTAGGCTCCATGCCCAGCACAAGATGGCATTCGCTTTGACTGGCAATTTTTTTTTTACCTTATTGACTTTTGCTTATCTTATTATGGTTTCCAATTTCGTGTTTCCATTTTGTATGTGTATGTGTGTGCATGTGTGTGTGTGTGTGTGAGAGAGAGAGAGAGAGAGAGAAAGAGAGAGAGAGAAAGACTATATGTGTTGTGTTTCTTGAGCTTTTCCTTTGTTACTTTCTCTGTTAGCGTTGCTTTATTCTGGATGGTTGTTGTTGGCCTGTTTGTTTTCTAAAGAGAGCAAGAAAGAAGACATGGATTTGAATGAATGGAGAGGCAGGAAGGATCTGTGAGGCGATCATGGAGTGGAAAGCACAATCAGAATATTTTATGTGAAAAAATATTTTGAATGAAAAATAAAGTATAAGACGATTATCTATTATGTCTTGTCAGCCGTCACTTTGTTAACTATATATAGGCCTGTAATTCTTTCACCTACCAAATGAAAATTCACCCTCTATTGTTTTGTCATATTTAAAAAAAATAATGATTATACTTGTTATTCATTTTTTAGTGCTGTGAATTGAGCTCGGGGCTAGGAATCAAACCTATGGCCTTGTGCATGTTAGGCAAGTACCCTACCAGCCTAGCTGTGTCCTTAGTCCCTGAAGGGCAGTGACTGACACATCCTCAGCGTACAACTCCCTCTGTGCCTCCTTCTCATTCCTGTGCATCAGCCTGATCAGCACCTGCTCTAGACAATGACCGTGAGAACTTCCTGAGAAGAGAATGGTCTTAATCATGTCTTATAGAGTTTAGAATATTAGAATAACTTTGGGGAAGTTAGATCTGTGCTCATATCAAGAAAAATGATAGCCATCCATATAAAACTGTGTGTTGTTGGAATGACGAAGATTAGGGATTGGGAAATCAAATGAGGAGAAAATAATTACTAAGTGTTGGAAAGTGAAACTTCACAAAGAAAATGGGTTTAAACGGAAAATGTGGATGATGTAAGGAAGTGGAGTGGTAAAACGAGCAGTGGTAAATATGAAACGGTAAAGTAATCTGGGAGCCATAGTGCTTGAGAGATGGCTTTGTGCATGGCCAGCTGGAAAATTATGCTACAGTACTGAGTATCAGATAAGCAAGTATTTCCTGTGCTTTAAAATGGGTAGAGCTGAAGAATGCTGAGACTGGTCCCCTGTGTGTATGTGTATGTTGGTTCAGTTGGGCATATAGATTTTTAGTGAAACACAACATGAAATATATATATATACGTATGTATATGTATGTATATATACATATACATATATACATGTATATATATTTGCTTATTCATTTGTTCTATTATGCCATTCTTTCTAAAAAAGAAAAGAAAGTCTTTAGTTCTATGCTACTGAAAATTTTGGACAACCTATGTTGTATCATCTCAGGGTCCTCGTTATTTCATAAGTGAATGTTCATTTACATAAGCTGTGGGTTTGTTGACCATTTCCCACACAGGGTACAGGCACTGACATAGCTGTCATGCAGTGGATTCACAGTTGAGGTGAAACATCATTGGTCGCTCCTTCTCACAGGCTTTGTTTGTTCCCCTTTCTGGAATATGAACTAGAATTCGTGTATTTGTTTATTTTTCAGATAGTTAAATTTTTCTTCCAATACTTTTATGAATTGGAGCCATTAATGAGAGTAAAATCAACACGACCTGACTATATAAATTCTGTCTAATAGACCTCTTTCCATCCAGAAGGCAAGGTGAAAAAAGAGGAATTTGGCTTATTCTGTGGTTTGCCAGTTAGGAAATGAAGGTTTTGTTGACATAGGAAAGGGAGGGAAGCCCCAAGCCAAGGCCTCCCTAAGGGAAATATCTTGTTGCTTCCTGGTGTCTGACTTTCTGTAGCCACCAAGTTATCAACACTGGTGCTGTTGTTCGTATCTGTTGGCCCATGTGAGCCTGGGGTGTGCATGATATAGGAAAAGGCTAGAAACCATCAGCAGTGGAGGGCAGGCTCTGAGTTCTCTGAATGCTGATGCAGCTAAGTGCCTCTTAGAGTCTCACCTACCTCATTAAAATTCCAGGTAAAAAACCCCTGCGTCCACAGACCTGGCCCCTGCTCTATAACAAGCTGATTTGTGCTGTCTCAAAAACCAGATTGGGGGCCGGGAAAAGAAGCTGGAACAGTAGCTTCAGACTATGACAGAATAAGTACCAAAGTGGCCTCAGGTTTAACATTTAAACCAAGTTACATTTACAAGAGAAACAAAACTAACACTCATCATACTCTGCTCACTCTCTCCTTTTTCTTCCCTTCTTCTGTCTCCTCCTGTCCTCTCTCTCTCTCTCTCTCTCTCTCTCTCTCTCTCTCTCTCTCTCTCTCTCTCTCTCTCTCCCACTATATCAGATGGTTCTGTATCAATGATTTAGCTAATAAAAAAAAAGCCTTGGCTCTGAGAGCTGACCTCTGTACTATTTTAGAAAATGGTGAAGAGTGGGTAGGGAATGGGAAACAGAGTGTACACTCCCAGGACTCTGTTTGCTAGGAACTCTGTGGATAGAAGCAGCAAGAACAAAGCAAACTCAAGAGACATTTGACCATGAGGAACAAAACTTCAAGTATTATAAAATACACATTGCTTTTCTGACTTTCAGTCTCACCCACCAAAACAAAACAAAACTTGAGTTGTGTTGACAATGAAAGCCCACAGTTCCACCATCATGCCACACTTGACATCCTCTTTGGGGTTGATCTCTCCTTCTCGTTGTCTTGTAGAGATGTGCTCATCAACATGCCTTCAAAATAAGTACATTTAATGCATGAAATCCAAATTTACACAACCAACATGTTCAACGCTGTGACTGACTACAAAAGTGTTTTTGTTTTCCTTAGCAAATTGATTCATGCATTGGAACCATCAATCAACTCATGAGGCTCTGATCTGCACATATTTCAAGGATTCACGAGCTGTACACAGTGAGGCAAAACTGCAGATATGCTTTCCAAATGTGAGTAAATCTAATTTTGATTAGCCGAATCAGATATGAAATTTCCTTGGAGAGCTGGTTATTTGAAAGGGCCCCAAGGTGAATTCTTTGGCAAAACAGAAACTCTTTCTGGATGGTGAGAAATTTGTAAGAAATTTGATGACAACTTCTTCTGGCCAGAAAGAAGTGCTTGTCAGCTATTTCCCAAGTTCAGCAGAGGCAAAGTTCAGAGACAATCTCAGGGAGGGTAAAGGAAAGAGCAAGCTATGAGAGGTGATGGGCGGGTCTTCAAACAAGTCTGCATGGATTTTTAGAGCTGGCTAGAAGAACATGTGTGTTTTCCAGGCACAAAATCATACATGCATGCATTTTTTTTATTGGGAGGATTTTGACACTGAACTTTCCTTGTGTGTGTGTATTTGTTTCATTTTAGAAATTTAAAATGCAGTATTGACTAAATCTTGAGATAAATTTGCATATGAAGACAGAACAAATGATGCTGGAAACCTTGAGGTGAAATGAGGGTGCCCATAGGGATGGAGCTGTGCAGACTGAGATCAAGGGAGGAAAAAGGAAACAAAAATGAGACCAAACAAGGACAGCAAAGGAGGAACCAATGAGAAGGCAGCAGGAAGAAGAGGGGGAAAAGTAGGAGTGCATATCCCAGGAAAGAACTGAAAAAAAGACATTCAAGAAAAGAGTGGTTAGCTAGACTAACTGCTAGGCCCATATTGCCTTAGACCAACCCTCAGAGGTGTTCCGTATGCTTAGCAAGAATGGGATTACCCAGGGACCAAGGGTAGAGCAGTTTCAGTGTGGCAGGGGATACACATAGAAATAGTTGGTATGTGTCTCAGTCTTCATCTTTCCCAGAGTCTACTGATAACCAACTAGTTATCTGCGCACATGTAGGCTCTCTTGAAGAGATCTGTACATGTGTGGTTTGTATATATGCATACATGTATGTATTATAAGAGTATGGTTTTTGTTAAAGAGAAAAGCAATATGCCCAGAGATACATGACACGCAGTGGCAAACATGGTCTATCATAAATGTGAATTCTTGACTTAATGGTACATATCAATTTGCCTGCATAGAGATTTTGGCAAACTAAAATTTAAACTTCTCTCAGAAAAGAATCCAAATCACATGTTTTTCTGCATGCTGATAACACCATGACTTTTACATGCTAGGTTTAGACAATATTGGGTTCTAATCTCTCCCACAGTCTCAACATCCTTGGCATTCGGGAGCTCCTAAGCCTATATTAGCTTCATATATTCACTGGCAGGTCAGTCATGTGTCATTTGCTTAGTCAATAAATATTGACTGAAAGAGATCATTGTTTTGGTGCTCTACCAAATAGCAAGGACAGGTGACTCACATATCCAAGTACATTGATGCGTGAAATGAAGTAACTTCACACTCATCAGACTGAAATCCATGCTGCACAATGGATTAAAAGAAAGTCTTAGGAAACAACAACAAAAACAATTGGATCTGATGCAGACTGTGAGTGTGTATTACAAATATTTCAGGTAAGAAGATAAAGGTACCTTTGGCTTCCCCTCCCTCATTACTGCAGTCTCTCCTTTCTCAAAAATTTAAATACAGCTGTATTTGAAGTTATTTCCCAGCCTTTATCCTCCCACCAAGTTCAATATCTAGACAGTAAACACAAAATTCATTGTATAAATGTCTGTGTTATGTTGTGTTTGCTGGGCATTCGTATGTAGGAGTAGATTCAGATCCTCGTCTGGCAGGAAATGGCATGGACTGCTTACAAGGTTGGCATACATGATGCTTCTGACAGATGGACAGCAACAGTCTGACTATGGCTGTCCACTCCCACCAAGAGAGTCTCCAGTGCACCTCTGGGAGTGTGTGTGTTCCATTTAACTCTGCAAGAGTATCTCCATTAGTACAAACAGGACTGACCAGCAAAAGTGACGCAAAACTGCCTTTTATGGCTTGGGATTTGGGAGAAGTTGATTAACCGCTACTTCCTGATCTACAAATCATCAATCTCCTAATTCTCAAATGTTTCCTATAAAATATTGACTGGGGGCTTTGTTATTAAAGAAAATCTCATTTTTACAATGCTCTTGTAAATAATAATTAATATAGAACAATGAAAGAAAATCCTCACTGTAAATCATATGAAATCAGGGCACACATTTAACTGCTCTGGCACACACGCTTATGCCTGTAGGCCTTAATCACTTTGCTAAGGTTTTTCATCTAAGAGTGGAAATGCATTTGCATTGCTTTACCAGTAAAGTAGTTAAGAATTCACAAAGTGTTCTTCCTTCCCAGTTGTCTCCCCTTAAGCATAAAATGAAAATGATTAGATACGCAGCACATCTTCAAGTCATAAAATCTCAGTAGTCTTTGCATCATGTGATTGCCATAAACTATCCATATTTAAAGCATTAGAAGAATAGGATTCAAATAGGGTCACTTTCCCAAGATCATCTGCAAACAGAAATAGAGGAGACCGCAGGAGTGTGGAGTTTGCTCCTTTTCTATGACATCATTACTGTGTTTTGGATGCATTCTTATCACTGAAGGTAAGAGGCAAGGGCCGAGGTACCACTGTGTAGTATTGGCACCTCTGAGGAGACTATTCGAAGTACAGAATCTTGGCTGGGCAGTGCAAGTACAAAGCTTAACTCCAACACCCGGGAGGGCAGAGGCAAGCGGACAACTGAAATTTCAAGGCCAGCCTGGACTATAGAGCTAGTTCCATAACAACTAGAACTTTTACACAGAGAAACTCTGTCTCAAAAAAAAAAAAAAAAAAAAAAAAAAAAAAAAAAAAATTCACAGCATCTCAGGTCCTAGTCTATGACCAGTATCAATATCTACATAACTAGAACATAATTCATAGAGACATTAGTACTTGAGAAAGGATAAAATTGATTACTTCATTGAACTCTGATTCAGAACCCCATTAGGCAGCTCTGTAATATTCAATTCAATTATGATATTTCCAAACTTAAACACTACTAAAACTTTGAGGCACAGGACAGGGACTGTCTACCTTTAACATTTTCATAATTTGCTAATTTCTAGTTTGTGTGTATGGACGACTGATTTTTGATATATGTATATGCACGGTGCTTGTGGAGGTCGTCAGAGGGTGTTGGACTCCGTAGAACTGAGTTCAAGATGATTGTGAACCTCCATGCAGGTGCTGAAGTCTGAACATGGGTAATATGCAAGAGTAGTAAATGCCGTTAACCACTGAGCCACCACTCCGGGTTCCACTCCCAATGGGTTTTATTGGTGCCTGTTAAACAGCTAATTTATTTTGAAAAGCACATTTTTTATTTTATTTTCCAATGTATCTAGACTAGCAAAATCTCCTGCTACCTTCCTTGATTTATGGGTTTGCTTCAACTACTATATAATAGACCATTAGACAGAGGACACAGTTAGTAAGCCTTTGGAACTCAGCCCTGCTTTGTTACAAAGTGAATTGTGTACAAATAATAAAATTAACAAGTGAGTGGGTAGGTTTGGGGTGTTCGAGGGTTATGCCAGACCCTGGCACCATCCCCCATTGACACATTCAGTTTAGCTTATCTCTTCACTGCCTTCTTTAACAAAAATTCACCTGAATGAATTTCCCATTGATTTCTGCATTTTGGACACAGTTAAACAATCTGTTAATGGCAATGTTGTTGATAATTGATGCTAATCATTTAAATAATAATTTCATTGTGGGACGAACTTTGAACAGAGTAATCAAATGAGATAAAAAACTGATAAATTTCTAAGTTTATCAGAACTGATAAATATGAAGGAGGCGTTAAACCAGAAACACTGGTAGAATTTGGAAGCTGGATTAAAAGCAGAATTAGAATGGTGAGACTAATTACCTCGAGGGTATAACTGATGAAGCTACCAAGCTTATTGTTCTCTGCCAATAGCTAGGTTTTTCTGAAACATACAGAATGCCTTTCTAGTCTACCTTTTAGACATAGCTGAACAATCATGTTTCACAATCCAGACATCTGTCTTTTCAAAACTCGCAACCAAACAGTTTTATAACGATGTCTTTCTCCCTTTGCTTTGCTTTGTACTGATGAAAAATCTTACACTTATTTTTATCATTCCACAATACAAAGTATACCTTTGCTTTACTCAGTTAGATGGCAATTGTCTAACAGCAAAGACTTATGGTTGAGACAGGAGGTCTAGAGGGTCACAAGAATTATCAGATGCCACCAGCTGACCCCAATCTAGCAACAAGATGTTCTGAGTTTCCAACGTACTTGTCAATGACCGCCTCTGTTGAAACACACAGACATAACCATGCTGCTTCTATGGAGGGCTTTCATTCAGGATAGTCTGCCCTAGCAGGCTGACATTCCCCATCGTAATGAGCCATTAACTGTGGGTCTCCACATTAAGAACTATATGAAAACCCATTTTTCATCACACCTCTGAAATTATTAAATCAAGACTTCAAGATTTATTGCCAACAATAAACAGTGTTCCAGTTATGGTGGCTGTTATTCTGCATTGATGGAGACATTATCCATCTCTAAGCAGCTTTGGTTGGTGACATAATAAAATGTTACGTGGCTAGTAGAAGTTGTTGTTTGTAATAAACATGGAAATCCATACAAAAAATATACGTGACATTCAAACTGTTTTGTGAGGCCTAAAATTAGATATTTCTCTCTGATAATGACTTTCTGGTTGAATCAGAGGGAAAAAAAATCATAAAATGGAAAATATGCTTGAACTATCAAGTGTTGTGCTTGTATTCTTTTGGCCTTCCAAAGGATTGAACTGGCTTATAGATCGAAATGCAGGAAGAACAGGACAATGAAGGTTACAAAGATTTCTAATGCACTGGCAGGTACAACTGATTCTAATATTTGAAATATTTGGCGGTAGTTATTGGAGAAAAGCAAAGCAAAGATAAAAACACATTTATTTCATCATCACTTAAGATTTCCCCACACAAACTTTCCAAGCAACTTCAGTGCTTACTTGTTCCAAAGGATTCAGTCTTGTTTCTAGTTATTAAAGAATTGAACCGTTTACTCTCTTTGGTTTCCACTGCCTCAACCCCCGCCTCATCTGATGAGTTTCTGTCTGGGGCTGATTCTCCAGGCCACCCAAGAGCTTGTTTGGCGCTCACAGGTTACAGTATCTACCTCACCCATGTTCAGATATATATATTCCCCTAAGCACAGCAGTTACATAAGACGGCTGGGAGAAAGCTGCTGTCCCAGGCTGGGTCCTCACCAGCTCTTCTTCATCAACACCCAGCATTAGAGACCTGCTCCTTTCTCCTTATGGACTTAGACTGTAAGCCCTTGACATACTCTTTCCCCAATGATCCTCAGTTTGTCCTAATGGTAATATTATTGAGTTTCTTTTCTTCTTCTAGGAAGACTTAAGTTCATGTGCACTTACTCTGTTTCCAAGACTGAGCACTGTGGACGTGAAGATACTGTGGGATTGTTTTAGGTTTTTGTTTTGGAGTGTTTTTGCTTTTCCAAATGAATTTGAGTATTGGTCTTTCAAGATCTGTGAAGAATTGTGTTGGGATTTTGATGGGGATTGCATTGAATTTGTAGATTGCTTTTGGTAAAATCCCCATTTTTTAAAAAATGTTGATCCTACCTTCCCAAGAGCATGGGTGATCTTTCCACTTTCTGATATCTTCTTTAGTTTCTCTCTTTATAGACTTAAGGTTCTTGTCATACAGGCCTTTCACTTGTTTAGTTAGAGTTGCTCCAAGATATTTTGAATGTTCTCTTGCATTGGCATCCACCCATCTCTTCCTCCAACTGGTGCAGGCAGTGTCTCTGTCTCTTCACCTGATCGTTGTTGTTAGTGTCTGTGTCTCAGGGAGCCACTGAGGTCTTGGGAGATGGTTGAGTTTGGGGGTGGAATGTGTGCTGGAGCAGCCTGCCTATAGCTGCCCTTGCCACTGAGATGGGTACAGGAGGGACTTAGGGTTTTGCCACAAGGCCTAGGGCTTAGAGACTGCGCTGTCCAGCTGAGAGGCTGGACACTCACCTCTTGGTCCGCTCTGTGCAGTCACAGTCTGTGTCTCATGGAGCTGCAGGAATCACAGGGGGAGTGGGGGAGGAAGGGTGGGTTTGAGAGTGGAGTAGGTTTTGTAGATTGCAGGGTCTGATGGGGAGTTCTGGGGAAACCTATCTGCAGAAGACTTGCCCTTGCTGCTGAGACAGGTAGGGGAGGGGCCTGTGGTTTTGCCTCAGCACCTCCCAGGTTGTTTTTATTTTTCATATGTGTCTGTTTTTAATTCCTCTAATCATTTTTGCTACGCACTACTATATTAACATCAAACATTTTGATTATATATGACATACTTTGGAAATTTTTATTTATTATCTGTTCTTTTTAAATTTTATCTCAGGGCATAGTGGCAATTGTTCTTGACAAAAGAAGTGTAAACCTAGTTTAGGGCCTACAGTCACACACTTATACAAATAGACAAGTTACATAGAAAAATGCAAAACTCAATTTAATTCCAGTAAACTGAGTGTCACATTCTTTCATGATCTCCATCCCACAGACTGGAAGACAGAAGCTTTGAGCTAATAAACACTGTGCACAAAATCCAAGACTGCGTGAGGGTAGAGACAGGGTCAAAATCTTCAGTCTGACCCTTGAGCTGATACAGGGCCACACCGTCACTCTCTTCACCCACCCAGTGAACCTGTAAGGGAAGAAGCAGCACCGTTGCTATTTACAGAAGGAAAAACTGAGGCTTTCAGTGAGCAGCTCCCTTCCCGAAGTTCTGCTCCTATCTTCTGACACCACACCAGTGTCCCCTACTTTCTTCTAGTCCCCACTGCACAGCTGCAAAGACAACATGTGGACACTGAGACACAGAGAGTCACCTATGACTACTGGGCTCAAGCTCATATGGCTAACCAACGTGGGAGCTGGGATTCAGCTCCAGGTGTGTATGGCTAAGAAACCAGACTCCTCTACCTTCCAGTGCCTGCATCTTCAGAGGTAAGGGAGGGATGAAGGGGTAGTGAAGCCGAAAATACAAAGGAGGGTACCACCCACACCCAGCTAAGCTGGAGGATCCTGGGTGAAAAGAACTGTCCGGGTTACAGCTCCATTGGATCGTATTATATTCTTTCTTGTAAGGAGGATTGGATTATTATTATTATGTTTTTTATTTTTATTTTTAGGGCACCTTCTGTTTCTACCCACAGCTGCCCTCAGCCAGACTGATGGAAGAGGAAGGAGCCTTGGTGGAAGTCTGCATCTACCCAGGGGCCTCTTGTGGTTTTGTCAATTAATTGCTGGCACCTTTGGGGAGCAGGGAGAGTACAAGACCAGCACAGAGCCTAGGAAGAGATGAGAAAAAGGAAGCCAACTCAGCCCCCAAACCTGTCACGGTTCCCCTTGACTTTTCCTATGAAGATGTCCCACGTGGCCCATTTCGAGCCATTTACCAAACGTCCTTCAGTTTTCTTTGATTTCCACATCTGCTTTCCCCTTTCTTCCCAACAGTCCGCGCTTCCTGCACGGATGGCTGTTGCCTTTGATCTTGGTACCTCTGGTTAGCTGCACACTGTAAGTCATCCCTCACTCCAGCTAATTCTGGGCAACGCTGAAATCTACATCCCTTCCTCCTTCACCCTCTTTATCACAAGCTTCTATCAAGGCTGACATGAGTCAGAGCAGCTCTGCCCACGGGGATTCAGAGAACTCACTAATCCTTTAATAGGAACAGGGGCTTCAAACATACACAGCCTTACAGGCTTACACTACTCTTCTAAACCAACCTCCCTAAAAGTCAGAGGGGCCAAAGACACCAAGTAGACTAAATAATTTCCATGCAGATTACAAGCACAGTTAGCTAAGCTAACTAACAACTGACTCCACGTTAGTTCTTTCATCACCATTGCTAACATTGCTAGCATTTCTTTTTATTAACTTCAAATTGCTGGGAGAATCTGGGGACAGCTAAGCTGAATAACAGGGAGGTTAAACTGCAGATGCTTTGCAAAGAGCATGTTACCTGTTCTCATAAAATTAGAAAATAAAGAATTGCTCCAACCATCTATATTCCTAAGGATTTCAGCCTAATTAATAAGAGTGATTTACCATAAACATTCAAGTCTGGTTGAACGTGTCTGAAAAAATACTCTGAGAAGCAATGAGACTTTTCCCAGCTGACATTCCCATCACATAGCATTTGTATTCAAATGTCTGTAGGCGTTAAGTGAGGGCAGAGGTGAATTTGAGACCATTTCCCAAGAAAATAATCATAAATTCTGAGGAATGGGGATTTTTATTGTACTACGTTCTACCCCTGAGAAAAGTAACACGTAAGGCGTTTCTTTGAGGGAATGGGAATCACTTCCTATGTTCTTAAATTATTCATTAGTAGATGATTCCCAAGGGAAGTTACAACACATTGCCATTAACTCTAAATAGAAATTCCTATCAAGTGAATTTCTCATTCTGTGGCCTTTCCCTGCCTAACAGGCATTTTCAATTACTTTTTTTGGTCAAGGATTATGTCTATGGTGGATGTCCGGTACCTATTCTTCATTTACTATCAGACCAAGTTAAACAGAGCTTTTAGCATCTCATTTGGAGCTGGAGAGATGGGTCAACTTCTAAAATCATGCACTGCTCTGATGAGGACATGAATTCAGTTCTCAGCATCCATAATGAGCATCAGACAACTTCCTGCAACCCAGGTTCCAGGGGATCTGACCCTCTCCTGGCCTCTGAGGCTACCTGCATGCTTGTGGTATAATACACTCATGCAGGCATACACACTCACCCAAACACATACATGTACACACACATACATAATCATCATCATCATCATCATCTCATTTGACTTATCTGATATTTAGGTCTTACACATATCATCTTCCAGATCTTGAAGAATAAACCTTACCAAACTATTACTTTAGAAGTAGTTCATAAGCAAATATAAAAAAAAAGACATAGTTTGCAGGTATCAGTTAGTTACCAAACTAAATGAAAAACACACAGAGAATCTTTCATTAAAATAATAATGGGCAAGATGTATACAAGAGAAGGAGAGAGAAATTTCTTAACTGAAATGCTCAAAGCTGAAATCTTCAGTGGCCCATGGAACCCAAGAGGTTGACTTCCAATCAACAGTTCTTTTATTGCTCTGTGTCAAGACCGAAGAGGAATACAGGGAAGAGAAAGAAACATAGGAAGGAAGGGTAGAACACACTCAAACCAGATCTGATGTCTATATGCCCTCATTTCCTATATAGAAGTCCTAACCTCCAAGGGAATGCTATCAAGAGGGTTATGTTAAAAAGTTAATACATCACGAGGTGATGACTCTGGTGTTGAGTTTGATGTGTTTATGAACTAAGTACAGAGAAGAGCCTTGCCGCGTCACATGAAGACACAGTGTGACGGTGACATTTATAAACCTTAAACCTGGCCCTCAGCACACCTGAATCTGTATTTCCCATCTCCAGATCTCTGAGAAGTAAATTTCTGGTTTTTATTAGGGGTCCCCTTATGGCATTTTGCTACAGAAGCTCATAGGGACAAAAACAGGTTCTCAATTGGATGGTGGAGGGCATGTGAGAAGGCATAGAGCTGGGGGAGGGATGGGGGTGTTGATCCAGTCAGTAGGCAAACGTGCTCAAAACACACTTCCTCCCCAGGGCCCGATATTTCCAGAAATTCTTTGAAAACAGAGAGCTACCCTCGTGGATCCTGGGGTAGGCTGTCCTCACCCTGCCCAGGCAGGAGTTCAGCTTTGCTGATTCCATCATATACTACTGATGTGGAAGGCTGAAGGCCATGGAATGCCTGTCTTTGAGGCTCATCCCTCTTCAAGACTCCCCAGAGAGACCTGTCAGTAAGGTGTTCCGGACCGTAAAAAATGATCCTTTCCCGGGGACTAGATTTTTTTTCACCTGGAAAACCAAGCATCCTTTCTTCCTGCAAGCGTTTGTCAACAAGACAGGACCCAGTACCCTGAAGCTCTGAGAATCAGCTGTATAGCTGGTTATGGCAGACTTTGCTCTTCCCTACTGTATTTGTGCTCAACAGTGCTGATCGCTAGAGCCACAACCTAAGCACAATATTGTCTCCAAGACAGCAACTTTCTGAACAAACAGTCCTCAGCTGTCTGCCTCAGCCCTGCCTGCCTGCCTCCAAAGATCCCATAAATCTCAGCTCTGCCGTTTGCACAGTACTCTCCTTTCAAGGAGCCCAGAGTAACTTCTAGTGACACACTCTAATCCTCCCCAACTCCTGGCAGGTAACAGGTATTGGCATTATTCTCCTGTACACATAGTACCTTGGGATGGTTGGCTGAACCTCACCCCATCATTCAGTGACTCTTCTACTCAACCGACCTTATCCTCATGGATGCCCTTATCACCAGCATAGGATTTTGACTGACGTAAATCCTTTTTCTTTAAAATTCCTTGATACTAAGATTCCTTCCCATCTTCTCTGACTACTTTCATAGACATTTTCATGAAACAGGCCTCAGATCAGACCCAGGAATAAGTGTTCTCAATAAATATTACAAGTTATTTTCCACTTTTTATGACATAGACACAATGCTGAACATTAGGAAAATTTGGGAAGTGCCATTTGCTTCATTTAATTTCTACAGTAACTCTAGATATATAATTGTACGCCTTAAAATAAGCAGAAATATGTGGCTAACATGTCAGCATTGAGCTCTAATATAAAATACACCAATTCAGTTATAGTTCACATGGACAGGAAGTCGTAGGTGCTTATTTGGGTTTACATTTCCCAATCATATCTTCCCACTTACATAATTAAAATCTAAAGTGTCTGGAGTTTAAACTGTATGAAGACTATTACCTCTCCGCTATAGAATGATATTAGCTTCCCCCTTTCAAATACACTAGAATGTGAGTTCACCCACAAGTTTAAGCTCAAATCCTTGGCTCCTTTGGGACTTCAGTCCATCCTCATTCTCTGATTATCGGCACCGTTTTCTTGTCTCTTTCTCCTCTCTGTCTCTCTTACTGTTGGACTTGCTATGGATTACTTCCAGTTTCTGCTCTCATTGGCTTCTGCAGTTGCTGAGGGCAACTCCTCTTCCACTCACAGCACTAATGTCCTATTACTGAGACAGCAGTCAGGACTTCCCTGACCTCGATGCGTGGACCTCAATTTGCTTGTGATCTTGAAGACAGATCAGTTCCTTTCCTTCAGAGCCCCAATATCTTCATTTGCAAACCATGAGACCCAGGAGAGTCACCTTGGCCTGAATATGGCAGTCATGAGCCATGGCTCTCACATAAATGAAAAGTAACCAAATCAGCTTTCATGTTATCATGATCACTCGACTTTTGCTGCTATCCAGGAGAGAGAGAGAGAGAGAGAGAGAGAGAGAGAGAGAGAGAGAGAGAGACTTCCTGAGTGTATTCAAGAAACAATGCAAGCACTAATTGGAAATATTTTAAGATTTTGGTAGTAGAAATACTCTTCTGGTGGCCAGTTTTAATCTACTAGAAATTTAATAACTCTTTACAAGATTCTTTAGTGTTCAGCATTCAATGTATACATACCAATGCTACCACACTGCTATGTAAGTTCTACACCAAGAAAACAATGTGTTTCCTTCCCCCATATTTTCTGGTGTGTACCCATTAAGTACATTGAACAGTGCACACAAAAGATCGCTCTTAACACACCAGATGTGCTCTCTGCTGGCCTGCCTCAAGGTTTTTCCTCACAAAGGCTCATTTGCTGGAGATGTTCTTCTCATCTCCCTCTCCATCACTTCCTTTTTCCTGGTTCCTCATAGTACACAGCCTGTAACCTTTTGATCTTGTATTAGTGTTAGCTTTCTAATACTTTCACCCCTTATGTTCGTGGCTGGATTGCGCTGTAAGGTTTAAATGCTGAAATCAGTGTCCACAATACAGCAGGCATTCAAAGCCATTTAACAACTGTTGTTCACCTGTTTCCTAGATAACACATGCTGGTCTGCATTCCAGGACTCAAACTCCGCATTTGAGGAACTGGAGACCTTAAATTAAGTTAGAGCAGGAACACTGGTATCAGAAAGTCTATGGAAGTTGACTATGATCCTAATGTATTTGGAAGAAGTTAACTACAGTCACTAGATAGCTAAATAATCAAAGCATGCTGAAATTATTGCTTGGTTAAGTGAAGGTAGGTGTAGTTCAGTTACACTGTCTCGTTACTTATCCTGAAGTATACAAAGATGTTTAATAATTATGGAATTTAGAGATTGGTTGGTGTTTGGGTTATTTTTATTTTTTCTGTGATAAAATCACATGATAAGAACAACTGAAGCAAGAAAGGTTTATTTTGGGTCGCAGGTTGAGTATAAAGCATGTCATGTTTATGAAGTCCTTGTTCCAGGATCTGGGGCACTGTTACATTGCATCTACAGTCTGCAGAATGCATGAATGTTATTAATGAATGAAGCACTCAGCTCACTTTTTCCCTTTCATAGAGACTAGGATCCCAGCCCATGAAACTGTACCATCCACTTTTAGGGTGGTTCTTCCTATTTGAATCAACCTATCATAGATAATCTCTTATAGACATGCCCAAAAGTTTATCTGCTAGGTGATTCTAGGTTCAGTTGACAATCAGTGTTAAGTATCAGAATAGGATCTCAGATTCTGACTATATTGTTGTAAACTACAAACAACAGGTTTATTTGAGAAAGACTTGCTGGCTGTATGCTTTTCAGAATGATGTCATACAAATGAGTGTAATCCCGAGGAGATGACTAATAAGCAAAGGGATATAGCTAATTGATTGGGTTATAGAATTAGTTATGTTAATGAAAAGAAATGGTCTTTGATTTTTATCAATCTTTTCAGTATGTATAAAACCAATTCTGATGGTCCTGAGGCTATGGAAATTTTATTCATGTATTAAGCAGCTTTAAAACTTGCTCTAGTGACTACTCACTACCACAGTAATGACCAATTTAGTCCTGAAGTATAAGAAGTTAATTTATTTTGTTGGATATGTCATATGAAATACAAATCGCAAACTTCAGAGATCCATTTGAGAAGACCACTTGATCTGCAAGATAGTCATTGAGTATTTTAATATGGGACTCATTATAATTAGATTAGAATTTTTGGGGGCAATATAGAATCAAAGTTATTGTTTGACATTAAAATGACATATTCAATAGCATCATTAGATCTTAGTGAATGCATTTGCATTTATTTCATGAGATTTATTACATGAGAGAAGTGAGGAATTACTATTAAAAGTGATAATTATGACTTAAGTAATTTACCTAAACTAAATACAGAAAGGAGGAATCAAGAAGTGAAATAAAATTCTGCAAAAATCAGGCTTCTATTGAGTGTCAATAAGTCACTGTGGGCAAAAATCTGTGAAAAGTGAGTCCAAATAACATTTTTCCTTTTTTATATTGATTTTTTTGGGAAGTATTCTGTCATAATAATGCACAGCATTCTTGGTTTTCTATGTAGCAGATGTTTTTAGGCAAGTTGTTTGTTTGCTCTGTGCCTTGGTCTCTTCCAATTGATGTGGGAGTCCCCTCTCTGTGCTGTGATTACCATAAATGAATAAAGAAACTGCCTTGGCCTGTTGATAGAGCAGAACTTAGATAGGCAGGGAATACAGAACTGAATGCTGTTAGAAATAAGGCAGAGTGAGAAGCCATGGAGCCACCAGAGGCAGACATACCAGATCTTTGCTGATAAACCACTGCTACGTGGTGATATACAGATTAATAGAAATGGGTTAAATTAATATAAGAGTTAGCCAATAAGAAACTAGAGCTAATGGGCCAAGCAGTGTTTTAATTAATACAGTTTCTGTGTGGTTATTTCAATTCTGCGCAGCCAGGACAAACAAGTGGCCTATTGCTACATTCCCATCTACAAAATGGGGCCAGTGGTGGCTCCTACATGGAAAGCCCCACATCCATGGCCACCTAAAAGTCATAGTTACATCAGTTAACTGGGCTCACCTCAAGTGTTGTGGAGAAATAAGTGCCCTAATAAATGCCTAAAAACATGGTCTCAGAGACCACACTTCTCAACTACTCCACCACCCCCTTTGTCCATTTCCTTTTTCCATTCAAGACTATCTTCTGAGTTTTCTATATATAATTTGGCAAAAGCTTTCCCTGCCCTAACAATAAGCTTAGATCTAAAGATCATGGACTATCTGAGTTCTTTTTGATGAAGGTTATCTGTGCAGTGACTAGGGCCCTATTATACTTCCTGTGATTTTTATATGTTAACACTAACCAGCATGTGGCATACTACTATTTTCCTAAGTTCAATAAAAACATATAGCTATCCTCCTGGTTATGGATGGGAAGTAGACAAGATTGCCGGGCAAAAATTGGGATCTTGGGGGTGG
>NW_026067977.1:690852-727981 GCF_014885135.2 Alexandromys fortis | reverse complement strand
GAGAGGAGGCGGAAATTTTTTTTCAATAAAAAATTATATTACAAAAAATAAATAAAATAAAATAAAATGTAATCTAAAAAAATCATCTTTTGGTCAGACAACTCTGGGGGAGATGCTTGAAAGAGAGGTGAATCCAAAGACCTCTTTTGGGGGTGAGTAGGGCAAAAGTTTGGTCTAACTTTATCTAAAATGTGCGCTAGAAAATTGAGACCTGGTCTTGGCCCTCCCTGCATTTGCTGCATGGCCTTGAGGATTTTGATATCCACACATAGAAGTCTATCATCATGAGATGGGGGTATCATCTCTCATTCCCAGGAGCTCTGACGGTTGAGGTCACAGCAGTGACTTCAGGATCCCCAGTAGAGAAGCTGAGTTAGTTGAAAGCTCATTCATATAAGCCACACAGCTCCAGCACTTGGACACCACGACTGGCTCAAGGGACCACCGCATGTAGATCCTGGAGCAATGTTTTTTGAAGAACGTAGACTCCTCCTCTGGGATACTCCTGAGCCGGTAGGAGACAGGTACTTAGCTCAAAGCATGAGATTATATTTAGAGTGTTGTTTGATTTTCACAATTACAGTCTAGGGCTAAGGAGTCTGAACAAGTTCACTCTGTCTTCTCTGGGGTCTAAAAAGTCTGAAAACAAAATAGTCTCTTCTTGGAGGCTTTGTCTTGGGCTGAATTTAAACACCACAGGGGAAAGAATGCTGTGGAGACTAAGAAGATAAAGTTTAGCGTTTATGTTGTTACTAACAAGTCTATAACTATATCCTCAACGTTGGCTGAGTAAACAGTGGAACTGAATTGTGTTCTAATTTCTTACATTTTAAGGATCATTTGGAAGAACTGTTGCCATGGCCCATTGTTGCTTGGGGCTTTCCTGGGTGCTGGGACATCACCACTCAGGATCTGAATATCACACTGAATTCCTTCAATCATCCTTTGGAGGTTTGAGCTCTCTCATTGCCTCCTGAGAGATTAAAAACCACAATGCTTTGGTGACATTTCTGCAGATCCACTCACCTGCTTTGCCTTCCTCTACAGCAGTGGTTCTCAACCTTCCTAATGTTGTGACCCTTTAATATAGTTCTTCACATTGTGGTAACCTTCCAACCATAAAATTATTTTTATAACTACTTCATAACTGTATTTTTGTTGCTGTTATGAATTGTAATGTAAACATCTGTGTTTTCTGATGATCTTAGGCAACCCCTGTAAAAATCCCACAGGTTGAGGACCTCTGCTCTAAAGCTTCCTGCTTGTCTCTCTCTTCTTTTTCCTCTTTCTCTTGGACCACCAGATTCAGAACTACATACTGTGCATCCCTTGCTCTTGAAAAGAATGTTGACACAGAGAGGAAAATGCCTCTGGTTTTTCAAATTCACCTAAATCATGTACTATCCCTATGGTCTTAAGCAAGACTCCATTTCCACACTAGTAAAATGGGGGGCAACAGCAATTCCTGGGCTTTATTGTAAATATCTCAGAAACCAGCACACACCAAAGCACCAGAAAGCGGCTGAATAAACCCCAAACTTGCAGAGCTTCGGAGTCTTAGTCTATAAAATCACAGTATAAAATTACAGCATCCTGTCTTCTTCATGATTAATTACATGGTTGTGAGAAAAATGTGTGTAAAAAATTTACAAGGCAAATCCACTAAAGAGTCAAAAGGTCCCCTGCTCCCAGCGACTTCCTCGTGGGATCCACCAGGACAACTCAGGCTCAGCCTTGGAGGGCAGAGGCAGATGTCACGATTGCATGCTTGCTTAGGTTCCTTTCTGCTGTCTCCTCCTTGGGATGGAATGCTATGCTGAGACTCCTTTTCTGTCGGACATGATTTCTTTCTGTGCTGCAGGCTGTTCTCCAGAATGAATAACGGCAATGCTATGTCTTTGATGAGGTGGAACACCAACACTAAATTGTGTCATCGCCTCCCTCAGGTTGTAAAGTAGCCCAAGATCCCAGGCAGGGACAGGCCACCCTGGTGAGTGGGGCTGATTCAGCCTGTAGAATCCATTGCTAAGCTCCCTTGGCAGCCATTGAAGATTATTATTTTCTCTCCTGTTTCCACATGAAGCATGAGTGAATTGGGAGAAGGCTGGGAGGATGTGGAGTTCAAAACAAGAGCAAAGATAACCATGATAGTAACTCATATTTATAGAGTGCTTTATTGATAACAGCCTTGAAAATGTTTTATAGCACATAATTCTTACTTGTTGCATAAGTTAATAGTCTAAGCCTCATCCCTTCATTTATTAATTCATTATACTTCACAAATGTTGGAAGAATTGAAAATAATTTATGAAACAGCCCAAAAGTGAACCCGGAGGTTGTTCCTTGATTTATTTCACAATATTTATGGAATGTCTACTATGTCTAAAATACTGGACCATGCGGTCAAAGCAGAACGATGAATGGAGCACACCAACTCTATCTTCATGTTGGCAGCTTTGTCACCAGTGCGTTCAAAAGGCAGGTAATATCCTAAGTCACATACATATGATGCTGGAAAGAAGCCACAGCTTCAAGAGAATATAATATAATATAATATAATATAATCACCACAATTGGAAGATGAAGGGGGATGGGAGTACAGGAGTGAAAGGCAAAGCCAAGGTTAGTCGAAGGGTTCTATGGGGTCAGATGAAAGGGTTGGGCATCTGCAGAGGTCAGGACTGGTAGAGGACAGTGATTTGCTATGTGTATATAACTTTTACGACTCACGAAGTGTTCTGCTCTCTTGAGATTCTCATGCCCCCAACAGCCAGTCCTATCACTGAGTCCTATCAGTGAGATCATTTTCAGAATCACCTTGCAGAAAGACTGTGAATCCATTTGCTCATATCCTCCATCTTTTTTCCCCAGCCCTCTCCTCTTTCTCTTCCTTTAATCCCTTTTCTACTCCTCTTCTTTGACTTCTTCATAGTGTCTCCTTCTCATTCCTCTCTCGATCCCTTTCCCGCCAACCACCCTCTCTCTCCCCATTCAGAGAAAATTCAGCTACCATATTGAGTAGTCAATGCAAGCTCCACACAACACGCAACTCATGCCTCTCCAAAAGAATTGGTGGTGATCTAGGTATCTCATGGGTTTTTACATGGTGAACATGTTTGTAGATCTCATGATGTTTTCTCAACTAGTGAATGTACAAGTAAGTCAGTCTTCCTCTCATCAAAAGATTACTGAAGCTCCATCTAGCACCTTGTGTCAATCATCTGAGAAATGGAAGAAAGTTCTGCCCACATATTCTTGCCCCTATTCTTGACCCAGAGAACTATGAGATAACTATGAGAGAACTATGAGATAACAAATATTCATTGTATTAAGCTATCACATCTTGGGTTAACTAGCCTATGAGGAAGGTGTGAGCTACAATGCATTCTGCCTGAACCTCCAGGCTACTTTGGAGCTTGGCCTAATTCAATCCCTGTGCTGTAGCCTCAGGTTCTGTCAGCTGGGGTTTGCTGTTAGGTACTTGAGTGAGAAACTTGCTATTCCTAGGTACAGCGATGTTTCTCAGACTAGCTTATAACACAAGCATTTACTTCTTCAAGGTTCTCAAGTCTGGTAAGATGCATCACATCTTATCATGAACCTAGGGTGCTTGGGGAACTGACTTTGCCATCAACTGTTATCATATTCTAATGAATAAAGCAAAGCAAGTCACAAATCCCCCTTCGTTCAAGGTGAAATGAAGAGTGTGCTCATGAGAGTCACCAAGTTTTATCTGCCAAAAGTTAGAAGGACAAGTTGAGTGTAGTAAGACAACTCAGTGGGCCACAAAAGGCTGACCACCTGAGTTTTGATCTCTAGATCCCACATAAGGGGGAAGAAGAGAGTCAACTTTACAAAGCTGTTCCTCTGACCTCCATATCTGCACACACACACACACACACACACACACACACACACACGAAATAAAACCTCAAAACAACAATAAAAGAACAGTTGGAGACACAGATAACCTGTTTGGCAAGGACGGATTTTAGGAAGAATTTTTTTTTTTTTTTCAAAAAAACAATTCACAGCCACAATGTAGGCATCCCACTCAATCATTACTCAAGTACTGAAAGGCTCCCTCTTGTACGAATAATCTGACAAGGCACTACCTCCATTATATAGAGCCCCACCTTCCTCATATTATCATCAAGGAGTGGGTCTAGCAATAACATTAAAGGATACCTGTTTTCTAGAAGCTGATTCCTTTCATGGATTCAGAGATCCAAATTTCTAATATAACATCGCCAATCTCATCAATAGAATAAAAAGGGGAAGTCCGAGAGTTAAGCAGAGCCAATGAAACCAGCTGCCTGTATAGACCTAGACAATAGAGTACTATACTACAGCATGACTCTCATCTCTAAGTGATGCCCTTAAAGCGTGCTGCTGGCTTTCAAATGACAGTTATCAAACCTGAAAGCTTTGCAGCCTTCTTTAGGGTCCCTTTAAACAAACAAACAACTCTATGTGGAAGTTTCTGTGCCGCCAGCAGCACCCAAATACCTGACAGTTGCATCCCAAATTACCAAACAGATGTCTATATTACTTACAAATAGCTCAGTGGATAGCTCAGGCTTCTTACTAGCTAACTCTTAAACTCATTTAACCCATAATTCTATGTTTAGCGGCATGGCTTGGTACCTTTTTTCAGTACAGCATTCTCATCTTGCTTCTCTGCATTTGCTGGAGACTCTCTGATTCTGCCCTTCCTCTTCCCAGAATTCTCTTAGTCTGGCTCTCATGTTCAATCTCTTCTTGCTCAGTCATTGGCTGATCAGCTTTTATTTCTCAATGATTATAATCCACAGCAAACAACAACAACAACAGCAACAAAACTAGTGTTTCCCACCAAATAATGATGATCTTAGTTTCCTGGAGAACCCATTGGTTCTCCTATTATTCTTTGGCAGCCCAGAGTTCTTTGTAAGAATTCTATGGAAAGAAACACTCAGCTGCTCCTAATTCCTCAGTCTGGCATCAGTGAGGTAGTTCATCTCCAGGGCATAGCTCTGACTTTCTTTGAACCTTATGGAGACTTATGGTGAAGCTTCTGAGAATATTCTTGGATTGAATTTAGACTCCACCACTTGGGATCCTTAATATGCTACTTAATTTCCTCAGGACTTCATTTCTTCATGCAGGTAATCAAAGAATTTCCATTTAGGGTGGATGTGAAGAGTTAGTCTGAATGTTAAGTTTAATGTTTCTAGGATTTATTTTTTAGAGTCTTTCTAGAAAGTACAACAGAAACCATGTTTGACAATTAGATGCTTAAGGTGACAATACCTGAAAGAGTTCTGAGGGAACAAATTATGTCATAGTCAACAAGTAAAAAGAGACAGGACGTCAAAGCCTCCATCTTAGCCCATAGCACAGCTTAGGATGGGACTAGGACTTTTATCATTACAATGTGATTAAGTAACTCGAATTTCTGGCCACTTTGGAGCAAGGTTCTCAAGTTTTGCAAAACATATAGAATGAGAAGATTATTTTGGTATGGAATTGTATTGTGAGTCATTTGATGTTAGCAATGTCACTGACCTCTACAAACCAGATGCTAGCTGGATCCTTCCTCCCCTATCTCTGCACAAATCTTCTGGGTACTCATTATTTCTCTGGTTCAAAAAAACCACTGTAGTAAATGAACACAAAACCAAAAGTGCCCAGCTGGTAGGATGAGGTCACGGTCAAGTGCATCCTTTGTACTCTAACCATACTCTGACTCTACCAGGGAACAGACTGTACATTCCTAAAAGCAGTTTAAGTCTCAGAAACAGTGAAATAAGGAAGGGTTCTGTGTTGGGCACGGTAATCACCACCCAGGGACATCAATTCCAAGTCATCTTACTTTGAATGACATACTCATGACCATGTACTCTTATAATATTGACTGTGAGTCAAAGTTCAGTGACATTTTGATTAATTTTTTTCAATGATGTATTTATTGATTTTTATTGCATGTGTATGGGTGTTTTGCCTGCATGGATGTCTATGTGCATATGCATTCCTAGTGCCTGTGGAGGCCAGAAGAGAGCATCAGATCCCCTAGAACTGGAGTTACAGATGCTTATGAAGATCCATGTGGGTATGGGACCTAAACTGGTGTCTTCTGGAAGTCTAGGTCTGTGAGGAAGTTTCTAAAATGAGTAAATTGGAAAGACCTATCCTAGATGTGGGTGTCACCATCCCATGAGTTTGGGTCCCAGCCTAAAAGGAGAAAGTAAGCTGAGTAGAAGCCTTCACCTCTGTCGGCTTCCTGGATGCAGATATCACATGACCAGCTGCCCTGTGTTCCTATCTCCATGTCTTCTCTGCCATCATGATCTGTATCCTCAAGTTGTGAGCAGGTAAGTCCCTCCTTCCTATGTGGCTTTTGTTAGGTACACTGTGAAATGGTGGGAAAAGAAACTAACGGAGTGCGAATCCTGGATCTCTTCTTTTTCACACCTCACAGTGTCAATCTGCAGGTCCATATCCATGGTGTTCTGTGTCGCTGAAGTGTTCCAACCACAAGCGAAAACATTTGAAAGACTATACTTGTGTCTCCAGGAATATGTGCAAGTATTTTTTTCTTGACCTCAAGCCCTAATGGATAGTCTAACAACTATTTGCATGGATTTTTGCATGGCATCAGGTATTATAGATAATCTAAAGATGAATTTCAGTATATAAAGATAATATCCACAGGTTACATACAAATAATAAGCCATTTATCTACTGGACTTGAGCATCTATGGACTTGCATACCAATGTTCCTGGAACAAATCTCCATGGATACAGAGGAAACAGTGCATTCTGATTTAGATCTCTAAGTTTCTTTTCTTTTCCCTCCAGTCTTATTTATTGAGGATCTTGTATGTTAGTCAAGTATTCTACATAGGGCCACAAGGGCAGCAGCCAGAGATTTGCAAATAATATTATAAAAGCGAACTGACAAGACATACTTTTTTTTTCTCACCTCTGGGTAGATGAGAGATTGAGGTGGAAACCTAGGGAGAAGATGTTTATATTGTTCACATGAGAAGAGAGGTTTAGAAGATGGTTCCCATTGATGAAGAAGCAGATGAGCCATGGACCATTATTGTAAGGATGGGGGTACACCTCATCTAGCTTTTAAAAAAAATCTATGTCTTCAAGTTCACATAATGGAATCAGCTGACTGGCCGTGACTATTCGGAACCTGGTTTTGAGGGTGTTTGAAGAGAATGAACAGAAATTAGTCCTTTTTCCTCTACCAGACACTTCCAGTGCCTTCCTGCTCTGTAGTCGTTGGATATAATTCTTTTCCTTTACTTTTAAAAGTCCTTGGAAATCATTTCCTCAAACATTTCAGCTTTAAATGCATGTGCTTATACACATTCTAAACCCTTTATGTGGTAAGGGTTAAAGCTGGCTTCCTGTTGGGAAATGACTTCTGCTTCCCAGCAGGAGACCATGTGATAATTTCACTAAAACCTCCAAACTTCACTTCTCACCTTGTCCTCCAGGGCCTCTGTGCTGAGTGTTTGGTGTATGTGTATCAGCTCCAGGGGCAGACTGCAGAGCAAAAGGCACCCTCTTAGCTTGGGGTATTTAAACAACAGCTCTACAGGACTGTCACAATCCTGCTGATTGTAGAGGGCAGACTAGAGGAACCAGGCTGGAGAGAGAGAGAGAGAGAGAGAGAGAGAGAGAGAGAGAGAGAGAGAGAGAGAGAGAGAGAGTTCTGGATGTGGCTGCTGTCTTCAAATCCAGATGGCCTATGATGTCATTGGAAAAACCCTGAAGCCTGCAGCAAAAAAGAACTTTTTATGGCTCCCTGTGTAATACTCCCATACTCTGGCCTTGTAGTGTCAGGAGAAAGAGGCTGAGAGACACTGGAATTCCTCACAGCCCCTTTTCTTTTGTCTTTCAATTTGGGCTATAGGGAAAGAGAAAAGTACAGAAGGGGAAGGGAGTAGTTGAAACAAGAGATGTCAAAAGGAGACACAGAGCTGGAAGCTTCAACATCCTTTGTACTGCTTGTTTCTCCTCTGAGGAGCGAACTGGAGCAGAATCCTTTGTTCGTGTAGGTGACTGTCCTTTTAGACTGTGGGATCAGTATCCCTGCTTTAGTTGCCGCTTTGACCTTCAAAGCTAAAGCCTTGCCTCTTACATAATATGTGTATTACAAATGTTCCAGAATGGAGATCTACACTGAAGCTACATTAAGACCAAAGCATCAAGAGTCTAGAAAAAGAAAAGAAAGGAGTCAAGAGTTACAGGGTGTTTTATAGATGTTACACATCATTATCCACCCTTTGGAAATGCTCTCTTTGCTGCTTCTGTGTGAGGTAGAGGCTACCAAGACTACCTTATAGAGGAGGAAACTGAAGCTTGGAGAGAAAGCAAATCAAGGGCCCCACGATTAGGCAGGGAGTACAGACGATGTGTGCACAGACCTGCTGGGCTCCAGAAGAGCTATTCTTACCACAGGACAGCAAGCTTATCTAAGGAAGTTACCATTTCCAGTTCATTCCACCCCAAACAGAAAGCAGATGAAAACAAACCTGGGCCATCTTGAGGAAGCAATAATCTGGGAGTATCCTAACTCAGGATCCTTCACAGAAATTCTGCAGTAACATTAAGATGCCCCTAGGAGCACTGGTAATATTTGTTACGACCTTCTAGACACTTCCTAATGGGTTCAAATGATGACTTACAAAGATTCTCTAGTTATTATCCTTCTGATGTTCTGTTTTACCTTGGAAAGACACTTGTGCACATTGAAGGAGGTAAGCTTTTTAAAACTGCTTTCTTTATTCCAGTGTTAATCACTTCCTTGAGACTTCCTAAAAGGCTGCATTTCCGGTAGTCTGTGTATCTTTTAGCTTAATGAAGCTAACATGTAAAATTAACTATTATGATATTCTGAATAGGACTCGACATCATGTTATATACAGAGATCAATTCAAAACTGACTGAAGACTTAAATATAAAATCTGAAACTATAAAACCAAAAGAAAATCTTTGGAGGAAATCTCTGTATATTAATTAGGCTTGGCACTGGTATTTTTTTTTATATTGAATCAAAAACACAGGCAACAAAGGCAAAAAACAGAAGTTAAACTGCATCACACTAGAAAGAAAGTACAGAAAATGAAAATGCAGCTTACAAAATAGGAAAAGATGCTTTTAAGCGGCTGGTCTGATAAAGAATTAATACATGAAATACATGAGCGGCATCTACAATTTGCAATAAAAAAGGAAAATGATGTAATTGAAAGGTAAGTAAATGAGTATAGCACACATTCTGAAAAAGAAGACACACAATTGGCCAACAGACATGAAAGCACTCATTTAATATCATTAATCTTCAGGGAAATTTAATTAAAAAGCATAATATATCATTTTAAAGCTAAGTTATAGCTATAATACAGTTAAGAAGGTATATTAACTACACTTATCATAATGCTTTTTTTAGGCTCAGTTTGATAGGTTACAGACCATCATGACAGGGAAGGCATAGCAGGAATATGCAGCTGAAATTGCACATCTGGGCAGATCATAAGCACAAATAAGGGTGTGGTGTATTCTTTGCTCCTTTTTATTCTTTCTGGGACCCTAGTCCATGAGATGATGTCATCCACACTCAGGATGGCTATTCCCCCCCTTGGTTAAGCCTCTCTGTGAGTGTTCTCACAGTCATGTCTAGAAAAGCAAATCTCCTAAGTGCTTCTGGTCCTGTCGAGCTGACCTGAACCATCACAGGTCCACATCTTGTCCATCTGACACCTCAAAAGCCACCTTTTTGTCTTTTTTTCCTTTTTTAATATGTATAGTTTATTGGGCACAAATTTTCCTATAATATATTCTGATCACAGTTTTCCTTTCTTTAATACCTCCCAGGTCCCCACCTTCTGATGGAGGAGAGTCATCTGTCTATGTGTTACTTTCATTGGTTAATAAAGAAACTGTCTTGGCCCTTTGATAGGACAGAAAATTAGGTAGGTGGAATAAACAGAACAGGATGCTGGGTAAAAGGCAGTGAGGCAGCCGCCATGGTGTCAGATGCCATGGAGCCAGCTGCCAGGTCAGACATGCTGAATCTTTCCCGGTAAGCCACCACCTCGTGGTGCTATACAGATTATTAGATATGGGTTAGTCAAGATGTGAAAGCTAGCCAAGAAGAGGCTGAAACTATATGGGCCAGGCAGTGTTTAAATGAATACAGTTTGAGTGTTGCTATTTTAGGTATAAAGCTAGCCGTGCTGGAGCCAGGTGGGAACGCAGCCCGCTGCTCCTCACTACAACCTTCCCACCCACCCAACTCCATAACCCTTTCTTTCTCTCTCGCTTCAGAAAATAAAGGGGCAACAATAAACAAGCAAACTATAATTAAAAAATAAGAAAGAAGAAACACAAACACACACATGAAAAACCGTATCATCCAAGCAAAAGACCAAAAAGTCAAAAATGCCCAAACAAAGCAATATTAAACAAACAATCTAAAAAGATATCATTGAGTCTATTTTGTATAGGGCATGGGACTACCCTTAAATGTGGTTGATATACCCAGTGATACTCCACTGGAGAAAACCAACTTTCTCCTTGAAAGCAGATAGATTCCAATTGGATAAGCTTCTGGGATGGGCTGGGAGCTTGGGTCCACTTCCACTGCAGTGATGGATGCCATCTGGCTTGGACCAATGCAGCGCCTGTGCAGGCTGCCACAGTCCCTGTGACTTCATATGTACATCAGTCCTGCTGTGTTCATAAGGTACTGCTTCTCAGTATCATCCATCCTCTTTGGCTCTTCTTATACATCGCTCTCTGAGCCCTGAGCAGAGAGGTTTGATGAAGACATCCCATTTCGAACTGAGTGTTCCACAATCTCACACTCTCTGAATGTGCCCAGCTGTGGATTTCTGTGTTAGTTTCTATCTACCACAAAAGAAAGCTGATCTTATGGTGGCTGAGCAAGTCACTGATTTATGGGTATAGCAGATGTCAATAGGAGTCATTTATTGCTATGCCTCCTTAGCAGAACAGTAGCATTTGGTTCTTCCCTAGGGCTATGGCCACCCACCTGAAAAGTGTCAGCCATGAGTTCCATCTCATGGAGTAGTATCAGATAGTGGTTGGTTACTCATACAACCTTTGTGCCACTTTTGCACCAGTATGTCACAGGGCAAGTCACTGCTGTAGATCTAAGTGCCGGTGACTATCTTTCTCTTCCTCTGGTAGCCTACAGCATGCCCCCCAGTGTCATGAACACTAATTAAAATGTTGAAGGCTCTAGTTAGGCACCACTCAACTTCTCCATGTTCAATGAGATATGTAAGTGTTGTCTTCAAAAATATGGCCTTACCATAAATTTGTGGAGAGCAACCAATAGCCTTAGCAATAGCCTGAGAAGTTGAGGTGTCCCTTTGGCCAATGACTCCACTTGATGTAACCCATGCCTGGCACTGTGGTAAAAAAAAATCTGGTTGGGATATTGTTTTTTCTGTTGTCTGATGCCTTCATTTATATATTTTCTTATATCTATGTATTTTAAGAAGTTTCGATGGTATTAGGCTTTCATATAACCCTCAATGTAAGTTGTTCTTCCCTCATTTCCTTCTTCTATTCCCCTCCCTGTTTAACAATACTCTTCCAATTCTCCCTCAGCACTCCATAACTATCTATTCTATTTCTCCCTTTTTGGGAGATGCTCCCCTCCCCACTAGACCCTTACTCTTTACCTAATATCTGTGGTTGCATTATAGCATGCCTATTGAACACCTAAAAGCTAACATTCACATAAAAGAGAAAACATACAATATTTGTCTTTTGGGGTCTAGCTTGCCTCACTTGAGTTGATTTTTTTCTAGCTCCATACAATTACCTGTGAATTTTATGACTTTGATTTTTAAAGGCTGAATATTCCATCATATAAATGTACTACATTTTCATCATTCATTCATTCATGGACATCTATGCTCTTTCCAATTTCTGGCTATTATGAATAGAGCAGCAATGAACATAGGTGAGCAAGCATCTCTGTGGTAGAATGTAGAAGCCTCTGGTATATGCCCCAGAGTGGTATAGCTGGATCTTGAGGGAGATCTATTCCTAGCTTTTTGGGATACAATGAAAGCAGTCCTAAGAACCAATGTAAAACTAAGTGCCTATATCAAAAATCATTTTTAAGCCATTCCATTCAGTCATTGGTCCTTGAAGTTCCATGGATAGCTCATTGTGAAAAATTCCTTTAATTTACTCATAAGAATCTCTAAAATCTGAACAAATTTAGCATTTTTAAAAGTTTAATGCCAAAATCTCTTCAGAAATTCAAGGAAATTTCTCAACTGGGAGTCTTTGTAAAACTTAAAAAGTAAAGTACATACTTCAAATATGTAATAGTATAGATTAAACATTTTGATTCCAAATATCCTACTTCTAAAAGGAAAGGACAGGGAAGAGTGAGGAAAGATTAAGCCAAAGCAGGGCTGAAGCCCAACAAAGCAAACATCTTGTCACTCATTGTACAACATCTGGGATTTTTCTGGCCATGTATTCTGGGCTCCAGTAGGTTTAGACAGTCATAAATATTCAGTTTTGCTGTCTGCAAACATGTAGTCTCTCCTTAGGGCTGGCTCATCTCTGTTATTGACAGTGCTGTGTAAAGGCATAGGAGAATGGATAAGACACATGGATCCACTCACAGACAACTTGATTGTACTAGTACAAGCTTGTTCTTCACAAACACACACATGCTGGTAAATTCTATTTTGTACAGCTCCCATCCAAAAGAAGAGAACCATAAGGTGCCTTGTAATAGAATTATCTTAATAAGAGACAATACTGGTGCAAAGAGAGGAGTTATTTTGGACAGGAATTAAATACAGTTTCTGCATATAATTTTGTGTTTGATGCTTATAAGAATTTTCCAGAAACAGGTCCTGGTTCCATATATTTTAATAACTTTTTGTTTTTGTGTTTTTGTTGTTGTTTTGTTCAGTTTTGTTTTATTTTATCATCTGCTACCAAAGTCCTTTTCATAACAGGTATAAGGCCACCATTAATAAGGTGATGCTTATGGAACCTTTTAAAATGATGTTTTTGGTTCTTTAAGAACTTCACATGCTGTGCTTTGACCATACTCACTTTTGTCCCCCATCTGCTGTCATGGAACCCTGATGTCTTCAGTTCTCCAGTGATCCTTCTATAATTAGCTGTCTCCATGATTCTCCAATTGTCCATTCAGCAAATTTCGCAAGAATGTGGGCAATGCACTGTGACCTTAGAGTATTACAAGTCTAAGAACAATGCTCTGTTTCCTTCTTATAAGACGAATAGCAGCTTCGAACCTTATGTTTCACCTTTTCCATCACTTCATGATCTTTTCTTGTTTCTCTAAGAAGAGTTATTTCTTCGCATCAAAGCATCTATGGATCTACTTGAAGGCTTTAAGCATAAACTCATCACCCTGAATATAAGCAGATCTGTTGAATACAGAGCTCCAGTAGAACACACTTTGTCCATTTGGTCTTGGGAAGCATCCAGAAGAGCTAGCTGCCAAGGAGTCCAGATGTTACTTTCCTCCTGTTCTCAGTTTCTTGAGATTTGGGTATATCAAGCAAGACAATTACAGACCACATTTCCTTTGGGTGGGTGTGATCTTCCATCATGGTGAAGTCACCAATACTAGCTTTATATCTGCTCAAATAGTCCATCTGACTTAGTAAGCAAGGCGGGTTTTGTTCTTTAATGTTTCTTATACACATAAAACTGAGAAAGAAAACCCAAGATCAGATTATTTTTGAGGAATAGAGTGCCCATATGATTGTCTGAGTCAGGGTTTCTATTAAGACCAAAAAGCAAGTCGGGGAGGAGGAAAGTTTTAGTCTATTATTGGAGGAAGT
Organism: Alexandromys fortis; assembly: GCF_014885135.2. Taxonomy (NCBI): domain Eukaryota; kingdom Metazoa; phylum Chordata; class Mammalia; order Rodentia; family Cricetidae; genus Alexandromys; species Alexandromys fortis. The sequence goes on along the minus strand of NW_026067977.1, from coordinate 714,107 downwards.
CAGAACAGCAACTCAGGCAGGGCTGGAACCTGGAGGCAGGAGCTAATGCAGAGGCCATGGATGGGAGCTATTTACTGGCTTGTTCCCCATGCCTTGCTCAGTCTGCTTTCTTATAGAGCCCACAGACACCAGTCCAGTGTGACACCACCCATCATGGGCTAGGTTCTCCCCATCTGATCACTAACTGAGAAAATGACCTAAAGATGGATCTCATAGAATCATTTCCTTATCTGAGGCTCTTTCAGTTGACACACAAAATCAGCCAGATATTGCTATGATTTGGGTGGGCCTTGAGAGACCCCCAAAGCCCCATGTGCTAGACACTTGGTTCTCACTATTGACACTATTATGTGGTGGTGGGAACTCTAACAGATGAGCTACTAGGAAGCCATCATGTCCTTGACCCTAGAAGGATGTGGGTTCCTTGTGTCTTTTTCCTGCTGTCCTTTGCCTTGCAGCCATGAGTGGAATACTTTTGTTCTACCGTGTACTCATGTCAGGGTGTGTTGTTTCACTCCAAGTCCAAAGCAATGGATGCAAGAAGTTGTGAACTAAATCTTTAGAGTCGTGAGCCAAAATAACCCTTTCTTCCTATACTCTGGTAGTCTTTGGCATTTCCCCAGTAACAGAAGACTGACTAACATCTACAAAAAGTCTAGACTGAACATAGACCATGCAGGCACATGCATTTATCAAGTCTAATGACATACACAGGGATAAGAAATGATAATGAAAATCTGGAAGCTAGAAACACTGTATCATCTATGTTCTAGCCACCTGCAAATAACCACAGCCATAGATTTTTCTGAAGAGTCATGTGTGGTTGTTTTCCAATATTAAGAAGCAAACACAGTGCTGCATAAAAGTGAAACCAGATTATGAATGCACTCAAGATATTGAATGCATCTCTGCTTGTGTGGGTGCTTGTCAACCTGGTACAGGGATTGCTGTTTCTCAGGGTTTGCCTTCAAATCTCTGTAGTTAAGAGTCAGCCTAGATGTTTCTTAGAATAAGGCTAGCTGGAGATGCCAACCACATGGAGTAATGGCAGGAACAGGAGAGTCAAGACAAGCTTGGGCTGTGCCAACATGGAGCAGAGGGATCTTTGTGTACTGGGTGAAATCGAAGTGCAGGTTCAGAGGGGAAATACAGGTTAGACTCAAAGGGGTAACTACTTCGAAGTATACATGCTTAGTTTAAGCTCTAAAAAATTCAGTGGCTAGCAAGAGGTAAAGGTTGGGAAAACTAAACAGACTGCACAAACAAAATACTAGTTTAAGATACAGAGAGGTAATCCATGGAGAAGTTCGTGGCTAGAACTTCACCGCAAGCAGGAGACACAACAGCTGGCTGGGAGGGTGGGAGGCTTCCACTCTGACTAGGTCTCAGAAAACCCATGTGCACAGTAAGTTTTAGTAAGAATAATTTCAGTATTATACGTGGCTTTTTAACAGTTATTCAGCTTTAATTGTTCACCATTATTGTGGTTCACTGATGCTATTTGCTGACTTTGCACCTTTTCAAACCCCCCAAGTTGATTTTCTCACCTTCTCTGGTGTACATTTTCTTTCAAACTTATTATCCCCGGACTTCATATGTTAATTAGATTTACAGTTTTATTTTTCAGGCATTCTTTATGGGTTAATTTTATTAATTGGCCTTCTGTTGGTATCCTGTGGATTTTATGGATTTAAGAATAGCTTGGTTTTTTTTTTTTCAATGAATAAAAAGCACCTGCTAGAGTTGGGGTTAGTTGGCTGTTTTTTTTTAATAGACTTTTCTTTAGGCAAAAAATAAACTGCATTGTTTTGCATCAAAGGTGTCCTATAATTGAAAATTGAAAACAGTGATCCTAACCTCTTTGTAGGACTAATGGATTAATAAGTCCAAACACTGAAGATGCTTTTCTCTTGCTGTGCCTAGTGACTTGTTGAAAACAGGCTCTTAAAGTCACGGCAAGGCTGGAGAGATGGCTCAGCAGTTATGAGCACTTGTGGCTCTTGCAGAAGTCCCAGGCTTGATTCCCAGCACCCACACAGCAGCTCACAACTGTCTGTAGCTCCAATCACAGGGGATCTGGTACCCTTTTCTGACCTCTGCAGGCACTAGGCATGCATACAGCACAGACACAGATACAGGAAAAATACTCGTGCACACAAAAATAAACTAAAACAACGTTTTATAAAGCTCCATCAAGGACAGTTATATTTGACAGTTCTCTTGCTTTTATGTATGTAAGAATGAATTCGCTGATTATAAACACACACCTTCACACATACACTAACACACATGCCTGCATGCCCACACACATGCACTCCGCATGCTCACACATACACAATTTAAAGTCACTGAAAAGTATCTTATCCTAATACTAAATTTTCTTGATCATGAAGAGTTCATATGATAGAAATACCTGAAACCTAAATACAGGAAATTCCCGGTAGATCTAAACCTAACAATCTCAGTTACTGTTAACTACTGCTGTGTAATCAACCACATCTTAAGAAACCTGCTAACTTACAGAGTGCACAGTTTATTTTCTTCCAATTCCACAAATTATAGCAAGTTTTATAGAAGTAGCTTTCGTTCCACTTATTGTCATCTCAATTGGTTCTTTGGGTAGAGGATGGCAGCTCCCAAGCTCCCTCTTTTAAGTATATGTTGACCATTTCTGGATGTTGGAGGATTCTCTCTTCCTTTCCACAGGGTCTCCCAATGTGGCAAGCTTGTGAAAGTGACTGGCCTATTTGTAGGTTGGGCATCCACATACAGACAGAAAGAATTACACAGGACCATCAGTGTCCACAGTCAACAGCCGTCCAACATGGTTTCTACCACTCACTGGTCAGAGAAGTTACAAAGTTCTACCCAAATTTAAGGTAGAAATTGGGTAGAAATTGCACAGAGCAAATGCAATGGACTACAGGACCTCTACAGGAAGTTCTTCAGTGATCAGACTTGGGGTACTCCTTCACAACCACTGCTCAGCAACGCATTGCCTTTTACCTCCCCTCCCCCGCCCGCCATCATTCAGTTCTTGGTCTTTAGAAATTAAATGGGTTTTAAGAGAAGAGGTATTCCCTCCTGGGAGAACCACTATGATCAGCAGAGGAAGCAGCCCCTCTGTCCCACTGGGCATCCCAACCAATTCCCTGCATTCCCTCTCTCAACCAATAAAATGATATCTAGACAGAAGAAGACTTCCATGACTCAGACTCCAGGATTACACCATAACGTTCCTTTTCGGCTTGCATACATCCATAAATGGAGGAAGGTGTTTCAAGTAGATGTTTATCTATAGAATTTCGCAAAGCAGAAAACATATTTATTCCAAATCGGGTTTACTCTGCACTGTAAATTTTTTCTGATTTTTCCTCTTGGGTTTCTGGTCTATGTTGATAAATTAAGATTGTGAGAATTCTGTGATACAAACAAACTTTCATAACAAAATTTCCAACACTAGACTTCACTCCAAGTAGCTCCAACTGCTCTCCTTTTAAATTACTAAGCTACCTTGGCTGCTGGTCTTCTCTCTTAGAAGTCCCCATACAATTAGCCTTGGAAATAAATACATAGTTTCTTCTTAAAACAGATGGAAAAATACCTGAAGAATCTAAGAGCTTGACCCAATCCTATCTCTGAGGAATATACCCACTTTCCAAACAATTATCTTCAATTGGGCTGAATACTGTTTTGGCATTCTATCCTAACAAGCATATGTATAACAAAGTGACTAGCATAGTGCAGCCCTTACCGTGATCATCATTTTCTACAGTTACTTGTGTGTGTGCGTGCCTCTCAGTTTTCCCAACGATCTTATTAAGTGGATGCTGCTATTTCCATTGTGTGTGTGAGGAAATGGAGACTCCAAGTGTGGAAATCATTTGAGTCCAGAACGTTCTTTTCGTAAAGCCCTCATAGAATGAATTCAATTGTTCATATATACCACATTTTATCCGCACATCCGTTGCTTTGCACTTAGACTGAGTCCCAACTTGGCTGTTACAGTGATTGTCAAAACAGACATGGACATTCAGTATGCTAACTTCCTTAAATTATAAGGCCAGAAATGAGGCTGTTATGTTATATGGTAATTCTGTTTTAGTTTTGAGGAACCAACTACCATGTGGCTTTCCAAAATATTGCTAGTCTCATTTATATTATCACGGGGAGAGGGAGGAGAATCCCGTTGTTTGCAACAACATAGATAAACCTGGGGGCTATGGGAAGTAAGACAGGTACAAAAAGACAAAAGCAACATGATCTCACTTATCTGTAAAATATAACATGTCAGTCACAGAAGCAGAAAAGAGCATGATGGTTCCCAGGGGCTAGGAGCTCAAGGATTAAGGGCCAGCAGATGGGTAGCAGGACAAGGTGACTGGATAGCTAGCTTCAGTCCACTAAGAGGAGAAATCGCAGTGCTATAACTATAAATTGGCCAAAGTTACTAAAAAAAACTTATATATTTCACAATTCCCAAAACAATGTGTTTTAAACGTTTTCCTCATAGACAAATGGTAAGTGATGTAATTGATATTAAGTGAATGGAGCAATCTCTTTATGATAAATGTGCATCAATTATTTGCCAATTAAAATAAATACCTGTGGAGTTGGAGTGATGGCTCAGAGGTTATGAACACTCATTGCTTTTTCGGATGACTGGGTCTAGGTCCTGGCACCCACATGGTGGTGAATAATTGCCTGATGCCTCTTTTGGCCTCCATAGGCACTGCACCTATGTGACAAACATACATACAGGAAAAACACCCAACACGTAAAATAGAAATAAGCAAATCTTAAAATAAATAAATAAATAAATAAGTATAAAGGAAAATAATTTGATATCAAGTCAGGCTTAAAGTGTGTGTATTCTAACTAAGGATTTCCATGCCTTCCATGCCTTAAGCAACCCACTACTCTCTCCTGAAAGCAATGAGCCATATTCATGACGGTTTTCAGGTAACCACACTGCCGCAGCCTGGACTTTGCTCTAAATCCAGTCACACAGAAAATTCCTAAGATATACAGCTCTCCAGGTAAACTCAAAGACATTGGAGGTATTTATGGCTCCCCATCTTTTGGGGGGAGTTCACATCTTGTTTCTAAAATCCCTGACTTTGATAAGTCCTGTTAAGGGCAGTTGTACTTGTCCGAGCCATTGCTCAGAGGAGAGTCTGTTCTGAATTAGAAAATTGTTGCTGCTAAAGAGCCCCTGGGGGTAGAGGGCTGGGGGCTGGGGGTGCTGCATATGGGCTCAGCATGGCAGGCTCCTATGCTGATAATGAATGGGGGAAACGTGGCCAGTAAGGCCCACAGAAAGAAAAACACTTAAGCCTCTTGATGAAAGGCCATATGAGAAGGTAAGTGTTATAATTCAACGGAAAACACAAGCCAGCGGCAGGTTATCCTTCCTTCCAGACAGACAGTTCAGGGATGGCTTTCCTGCCGCTCCAGTGGCAGTGATGGATTAACTGGGGAGGAGAAGCAGCTGAGCTGACCTACCAGCTCCACATCGGCTCCCCGGTTCTCCCCGGGCTACAGGGTTTCAGGTCAGCTTTAATTCCTCTTAGCCTCCATTCTCCCACAGATCCAAGACAAGGCCCAAGAGACACCAGACCTGGAGAGCATCCTCCCAAGCTGTTTTCTGAAACCCAAGCCTTAAAGACAGGAGTTGTTCCCAGGTGCTTGGCAGAAGCCCCCATTTATTACTCTGCTAGGAAGGCCTGTTGAGTAGTCTGGAGCTGAGGAGTATCCAAATCCAAACTCGGGGAGGGGGAGTGTCGGCTGTCCATATTTCTCAGAAGTGTGTCTGGAACAAACTATTCCTCCTTTCAGAAGGCCCTCAGAAAGCTTCACTGGAAATCTGGGGGTGAGGATTATTTGGGGTGGGAGTGGAAAAGGGACCTCCCTGTCCTGGCCTCTGATAAAGACAGCTGCCTTCTGCTTTCCCAGCCCTTTTCTGGTCCCCACCATGACAGGCTTGTGTTGCCAGTTCTTGCAAAGCCATTTTATTTCTATTCAGTAAGTGCGCTTTGGATTTAGACACAGTTTGTGGATTGAGGGACCGCTACAGGAAATATTACTCAAGTCTGCGATACTCAGTCAACGCTCTCAAGTCTCTCCACATAGAGAATCACCTTCATCCTTTTCCAAGGCGGGCCAGCATCCCACAAAGGCAGTCACAGCTGCAGACAAACGTCACATGTCTCTGTCTGAGGATTTTGCATCCAGTACTAGATTATGAAAGTAGTCCTATAGAGAGTTGTAGGAAACAGCTGTGGGTACCAGGTCTAGAGCTCAACCCCTATGGGACTGCTCTAAATTACAGAAGATGAAACCGAGTCAGGAGAAGGTAATGTTCCACTTCATTTTTTTATCTTCTGAGACTTTTCTATGAATGTTCGTCATTTCCTATCTTAACAATTTCATCAACGCTGTCATGAGAAATGCTATGTGCAAAATCAGAATGACCATGTACTTCAAGCTGTATTATTAAAAGGACACAGGGAGTTTATAAAATTGCAAAGGCTTTAGAATATAACAAACCTGAGTTCACATTATATTACTCAAAAGAAACCTCTCTCTCTCTCTCTCTCTCTCTCTCTCTCTCTCTCTCTCTCTCTCTCTCACACACACACACACACACACACACACACATATGTGATTTGTTGGTGATGTAATAATTCCTGCCAAAAACTGCAGACATTAGATGGATAATATAAATCCTAAATCTTCCAATAATTATGAAGTAGCAGTCATCTTTTTTTTTCTACTGAAGCCAGTTTGAATTAAAATGGAAAATAAATTAAGCTTTGCCTTCTGTCCTCTCTAATTCCCTATATCATTTTCCAGGAATGCAGAAATGGAAATGGTTGATTTCCTTACCGGTTATATTAGAAATATGATAGGTTGTATGTAAATAACATGCGGCTCTCTCCAAAGAGCGCTCACTTTTACTTTGTGTCACATTCAGCCTCGAGACATTACATAAATACAGACTGCTCCACCCTAGGTCAGGAGGTTGATAGCTTTGATTTCATAGAAAAGGAATACAGGTTTTAGGACCAGTGACAGAAATGAGAGGAACAAGGATGGCAGGGGAAAGAGGGATCTAGTTCCACTTCTCATCCCAAAGACCCTAGAAAACAAGTCCAATTCTTGCAACAGCCAATAGCAAAGAGAAAGCCTTGCCAAGCTATGGCTAAGAATAGAGTCGGCTATCTGGAACCCTTCCTGGTTACATAAGAATTACAGGATTTTGTTTGTTTATTTATATTTCTGTGAAGAATGGCATGGGTTGTGGTGGTACTGAAGGGCTCCACAATAGCCCAGAATGGAGTAGAACAAAGGTTTGTTTATTTGGAGATTAAATTCACATTAAAGGTAGCGATTCACAGTCCTCTGTGTGTGCTGGGAACTGGAACTGAATCCAGCAGAAAAAGAACTGTGCATGCTTTGTCTGCATTTATATCACGTGAGACCACACCCAAAGTGGGCCAGTATCTTAAAGACTATTGGCTGAAGGAGTTCCCACAACAGTGTTTATATTTTTAATTGGGATTGCATTGGACTTTAAAATAGCTTTTGGTAGAATGGTCATTTTTTGCAATATCCATTCTACCGATACATGAATGTTGGAGGTCTTTTTATTTCCTAATGGCTTCCTCAACTATTCCTCAAAGATCAGAAATTTTTGTCATAAAGGTGTTTCACCTCCTTGGTTAGGTTTATTCCAAGATAGTTTATTGTCTTTGAGACTATTGTAAATGGGAGCTTGCCCATGATTTCTTTCTCAGTGTTTGGTGGTGGTGTACAGAAAGGCTACTGATTTTTGTAAGTTGATTTTGTATCCTACAACTTTACTGAAATTTTTTTTCTAGAAGTTATCGGTTATGATTTTTGCGATCTCTTATATATAATATCATATCATCTGCAAATAGAGATACTTTAACTTATTCTTTTCCTATAGTATTCCTTTAATTTTTGTGTCATATTGCTCTAACTAGTGCTTCAGGTATCTGCTGTGAGATTGTAACTTATGGACTTAACAGGGAAACTACACCCACAACATCTCAGCCAGACATGGTTACATAAACAATAATTTTGGTTCAAATAGTTTGTCTTAAAAGTCTTAGAGTAAATAAGCCATAAAAAATGAAAATCCACCTTACAAAGAATGAGGGGAAAGCTGTGAAGAGACACCATAGTAGGTAAGTTAACAGAACTCTAAAGACAGACTGGTCAATGTGAAAAATGGCTATGATACACTCTATCCAGGCAAACTCTACACAGTTTACCTCATCCTGTCTCAGTTTTATCATCTGTAAAAAGGAAATAGTAAATAGTAAATAGTGGGTATTTTTGGGGAACTGAGGAGGTCCTAAGCTAATATGTAAATATAAATAAAGTCCTGAGTGAATTTGTATTGTTGACAAGGGGCAGTCCTGTCAAGGACCAAGAAATTGGCCTCATGTGAAATCAGTAAAGCCTTCATCTGGGCTAAGTACAAGCATTTACAAACAATTAGCCAGCACATGCAAGCACTAGTGACTTCAGCTTCCTATTCGTAGATGTTTATAGCCTGAGACTGCTTACCTACAGAGGTCTCCTATAGAGGACTAGCTGGCCCTCCCTTTATCTGTTCATAATAAATATGCTGTTTCCCTGTTGCTGCAGTAGGTGATCCATCAGAGTGCACAACCCACCTCACCCTAACTTTTCTGGACATATGTCCATGTGTCTGTCCCTCATTACCCCTAGTCAGGGTTCTGTGACACCCACATCACAGGCTTGTGAAGATTAAATAAATTATTAGATGCAAAGTGCTAGGGTAAGACATGGAGCAGAGCACATGCTCACTATATGGCAATTGTTGTTTATTAAGAGACTGAAAAATATATGTTTAGAAAACAGGGAAGTTTGTGGTAAGAATTAGACCTGCTAGATTGCTATTGTACAATGCAGATAAAGATGACTTTGTGTGAATGTAATGTTAGCATACAACAGAAAGATTGACATTTTTACATACTATTTATTGAGGGAAAATTTTGATCAAAGAAGCTTTGGAAATTTTGAAGGAAGATGAAAGAACAGACTATTGTCTAAGAGTAGATAGCAGAGCACAATATCATAATGGTAACCTTGAAATGCCCTTGGTTTGTCTGAGTTTTTTTTATATGCAAAGATTCCCCAGGAGTATATATCAATACCTTTAGATATCAGGAAGCAAATATTTGGAATTTTACATTGGTGCAAAAAATTAGAGGAAAGCCTACTAGACAGAAAAAGGTCTATCAAAATGAGACTGCATTTCTTAGGATACTTGTTTTTGTCAGCAAGATTGAATCTATGCTTGAGTGGAAAAGGAACGAGCCAAAGAAAAGGTCAACTTGTAATTCAGAGAGAAAGCAATTTTCAAAGCCATAGTAGAGGTGGTGTCAACTGTTAATACTGGCAGGATAACATTCTTCAATAAATTTACTTGAAAATCAAGAAATCAAGGCCTTCACATCAGCTATGTTCCAAGTGATATGGTGGTCTTTAGATATACAATTAGAAATAGGTAATTCCCTACTTTGTGGGCTGTACAGTCCAACAGAGGTGAAATAATTGCTTAAAATGTTGCAGGTACTTCAATGTCAGCATGCCCAAATCCAATCCAAAACATCCACCTGTAATCATTTTAAGTTTCTTTTTGCAGTAAATTCTACGAGAGTAAGATTCATTATTGATATGTTTTATTGCTACCCTATATCCAATTCGCCATTCAATTGTGTATGTTATGATGAGCAGTGTCTTCTGAACCCATCCACCTTTCTTTCCTCTCCATAGCCCATGCTGTCAGGAGATGCCATCTCCTGGAACTCAGTAGAAGCTTCCTAATGGTACCTTATGTCCACTCTGACCTTTGTCAGTTCATTCTCAATGTAAAGGAGGGCAAACGCCCTCACCTGGGACAAATAACACTGTGTGATCTGCTCACTCTCTGCATCTCCACCACACCATTTCCTTGCCTCATTACCTCTTCATTTCTTCAAACTTGGCATGTGCTCTTCTGCCATAGACCTTTATGGTGCTATCCCTACCTTCCCCCTGATGTATTTAATTTGAACAATAAATCCTATCATTATGTACTAATATTATTAGTATTTGCTGATTTTTGAGTGTATGTATGGTTGTTTAATTGGGCTTTATTTCATGGTAGATTTTGTTTCGTGGGGATAAACTCTATTGTGTTGTCGTGACATTTTTCTCCATAGATGGGAGAAGATCTAATCAACTTCTTCCTCCTTCTATATCGCCAATAACAACCCAAAATTCCACCAAAGTTCACTCCATGGAACCTATGAACTTATTAAGTTTATTTACATAGCAGTTGGTGAAGCATTACAGGCAGGAGTGTAGTTGGCCTTAAATCAGATACACCAAAATCCTTGCAACCAGCATAGAGATAAATTCCTCATGGCTATGTAGATAAAGCCCCACCCTTCAATCCTCCTGTAAATAGAAGCTACAACAGTTCACTTTTTACAAGTTAATTGCTACAGTTGATTTTTTTTTTTTGAAATACCTAAGTAAGAAGAACGGAATGGAGCATGGTAATAGAAACTATGAAAGGGATAGCTGTGACCTCAATGAATGATGACAATAGTTGGGATTGAAGTAGGTGGAGCTAAAGGTAGACATGAATAGATGGTGTAGTGGCATTTCATTTGTATTTTAATAAATAAAACTTGCCTGAGAATCAGAAAAGTAAAACAGCCACACTGGCCAGCCTTACAGACCCAGCAGCAATGACACAAACCTTTAATCCCAATAGCCATAATGACATACACCTTTAATCCCAGTAGCCACACTATCTTACCATAGAAACCAGGCAGTTGATGTGGGATTCCCTTCTGTATACTGTGATTACCATTAATGAATAAAGAAACTGTTTTGGACCTATAGCATGGTAGAACTTCTTTAGGTGTGGAAAATTTAAATGCTGGAAGAAAGGAGGCAGAGTGAGGGAGAAGCCATGAAGTTGCTGCTGGAGACAGATGGGCTGAAACTTTGCTGGTAGGCCATGACCTCATGGTGATGTACAGATTAATGGAGATGGGTTAAATTAAGATGTAAGAGTTAGCCAATAAGAAGCTAGATCTAATGGGCCTAGCAGTGGTTTAAATAATACAGTTTCTTTGTGATTATTTGGGGAGTCTGGGCTGCTGGAAAAAATAAACAAGCAGTCTCCCTATAAGAAATGGGTGCTCCAATGTGTACTAGCTACATCCATGTAAAACCTAAAAGCTTAAAAAGTAATTTATACACAAAAGAACAGAGTTAAGCATGGCTTCTTGGTAGATATTTAGAGATATATTTCAGCTAGATAGGCATTTTTCAAATCATTCAAAGACCTTCAGAATATTTAAAATGTTTTAAGAACTTAGGACTTTTCATGACACTGAGATGTATATGCTCCTGGCATCACCAATAGCTTCAAGAGGAAGATGTGCTTTGAAGAGGCTCCTTATGGAGTTTGCTAGCCATTTGAGCAAGAAACTGCTCTTGCCTGGACTGCTTCATGGTATGCTGTAAAAACTGGATATGCAGGACCCACAGAGAAATGGCTGCTGAACTTGACTAAAGATGAGATGGTCCTTCAGTCTTGCTATATGAAAGAATCTGCCAGACATTCTGCAGGACACAGAAGAAAGTGACTGACAAACTGCCAATATAGGTGGAACTATCTTTGAAATTTCCTGCTTCATGGAAATTTCCAATGCATGGAAGCATGGAAAAGTCTGCTGTATATTATGGGCCTGTAGGCTGAAGATGGATGTCCCAATGGTACAGAAGAACTTTGGGTGACTATCCAGGTAACAAGATGTCTCTGTCATTTCTAGAGTTTTGGAAGTTGCTTACAATATACTTACTGTTTACTTAGGTGATATTATATACTTCTGATACTTCTAGAGTCTTTGATGGAGTTGAAGAATAGATATAGTTTTTCTTAGTAATGATAAAAGAGAAGGTAGATATAAATGTTGTAACTATAATTCTTGCTTAATACTTGTCTTTTTATATGAAAATTTACTATGTTAAAGTTAAAATATTCCTTTTTATTTAAACAGAAAAGGGTAGGTAATGTGGGATTCCCCTCTGTATGCTGTGATTACCATTAATGAATAAAGAAACTGCGTTGGACTTATTATAGCAGGGCAGAACTCAGCTAGGCACAGAAAACTAAACTGAATGCTGAGAGAAATGGGGCGGAGTGAGGGTGAAGCCATAAAGTTGCTGCTGGAGACAGGAGGGCTGAAATTTAGCTGGTAGGCCATGACTTCATGGTGATGTACAGATTAATGGAGATGGATTAATTTAAGATGTAAGAGTTAGCCAATAAGAAGCTAGATCTAATGTGCCAAGCAGTGATTTAAATAACACAGTTTCTGTGTGATTATTTCAGGGCTGAGCAGCCAGAAACGAACAAGCAGTCTCCCTACAAGAGGGAGTATTAGTACATGCCTTTAACCCCAGAACTAGAGAGGATTATAAAGTGGGAGGAGACAGTTCCCCATCTCAGTCTCACTCTGAGATTCCTGAAGGCAGAATTGCTGTTTTCAGACTGATATCAAGGTAAGAGCCAGTGGCTGGGTGTTTTGCTTCAGGTTGAACCCCAATTTCTGTCTCTGCGTTAAATTATTCATGCTAATGATGGACTATGGGAAACAGGATGATAATTTGTGAAAATGGCCACAACTGAAGAGGAGACTGACAGAAAGGCATTACTATAAAATGCTTTGTAACAGTTGCCATTAGAAGACACAGAGATGGTACCAGGATAAAATCATCCAGGTAAAGAATCAAAAAGAAAGAAAGAAAAGGAACCATGTGCTACTTGTAGTACAGTTCAACCTCAAGATAAACCTTCCACCATGACCCCAAGAAGCCATCCTTTGTTCATTTTTTTTTAACATTGGTGAGTCTTTTCGCAGTTAACGTCATTTACTAATCACAACTTCATTGTCTTCCCAGACAGAAAAATGAAATTTAATAAAGAAAAGGTCTCATTCTCCAAATGTCTGAGTGAGCTTCTAGTCAATCCCCCATTCCTTTCCCCACACCTTGTGACAAAAGGGAATGTGTCTGGGCACTATTTCCCAAAGTAGTTTGCAGTGCAGTTGTTAACTCTTGTGTGGCATTAGCATTGTTGCTTGCATTTATTAACCAGACATCCTCGGATTGGCCTGTGCTGACACATACTTCCTACAATGCAGGAAATGCTATGGGATATGGGAGTGTTTAGATGTGGACCTAATTGAAATGGGTGAAGTTTATTTTCTTTTATGTTCCATTTCTCCCTCATGCCTTCACAAGCTAGTGGGTCCAGATGTTTGAAATCACCAATTAAAAACAAAGAGACCACTAGGAAAAGGGTTAGAAAGAGATACCAAGTGGTAATTAGGGATGAGACAGCTGAAATGGCTTCACGATGGGGAAGATTCTTTCATTCGAAAAGAATGTATGTGCAAATTAGAATCCTTTTCTCCTTCTGGACTGTAAAGAAAATCTAGCATTTATAAACTGCCACTATGAGTCTTTATTTCTATAGGAAAAATGTGTGCTGGCTATTTCCACAGTAATCAACGTGTGCCATTTAAATTACAGATTGCCTGATGTAAAAACAAAAAAAGTTGAGAAAGCCAAGACAGAGCTTTTTCTCAGACTTCTAAGCTTGCCAAACCCTCTGTGAGACATCCTGTGTGGCTAGCCCAGAGGCTGTTGCCTAGAGGACGTGGGTTTTCCATGTCTGCCAACCTCATCCCAAAGCAGTACACAGGGAAAGACTTAGGCATGCTAGAAGCATTTTGATCACCTAGTTTTTTGTTTGATAACTCACACCTCAATTAGAAATGTCTCTCAACTTCTAGTTAGGAACTGAAGTATAGGTACAAGACAGAGAGAAGAAGGTAGGGAAGGTAGGAAGGATGCGGGGAGTTGCAAAGAAGAGAAAGAGAAAAGAGCATGGAAGTCCCTGTCTGTAACCCCAACACTTGGAAAGTGGAGATTGGCAGATGGCAGGCTCATACCAAAATGCACTACACAGTGAGACCATGTCTTAAAGTGGGAAGGGGGAATAATGAGGCAGAAATGGGACGAGAAAAAAAGGGGCCATGGCTAAACACAAAGCAAAGACCTTAATGAGGACAACTAAGGAGATGGGTCATGGGCCATTTCAGGAAGAAGTGTGATTCTGTCACTTAGATAAGATACAAAACTATTGCCAGTTAGCTTAGATAACTTCTCCTATGGAATGGGAACACTAGCAGCAAATTTGGGAACAGTTGGGTATTTCTCTTCTTACTTGCTTGTGTCTAATGGAGACGGTTGATTATTTAAAAATGAGTTTTACCTCCCCTTACCAAGTTTATAAAAATCTATTTGTTTGGGGCTTTTCCCCATAGATGAACTTAGATAAACTTCAGCTAAGCCACTCTTCAAATTATCACAAATTCCAAATAATAAAATCCAAATGATTGAGGTCTGGCTGTGTTCCCCATTTTCAAAACAATTTCAGTCCCCTGTGGTTTCATGCTGAATGAAGCTGAAGGGGGAAAAATTAAATAGCTACAGAAAATGAAAATAGCCTGCCTTGCATTTTAAGCTGGGAAACAACTAATTTTGGGATTTCCCCTTTCCCACCCCACCTCACCAGGGTGTGACTAAGAAGGTGTCACTCAACCTTCTTAATGTCAAGCTGTTCTCTCTCTCTCTCTCTCTCTCTCTCTCTCTCTCTCTCTCTCTCTCTCTCTCTCTCTCTCTCTCTCTCTCTCCACCATAGCATCTGCTCCAGAAGTCAAGTATCGAGTCTTTATTGGTTATCACGGAAACTCTCCAGTTTATTGGAAAATGTAATTGACCTACCATCTTCTTGCCCTGGGCACATTCCATTTCTGAATTCATGTTCTGCTTCAGAAACTGCCCATCCTCTCAAGTCTGCCTCCTACTGAGTCCTTTATTTTTAATCTAAAAATCAGTTTATTGGTGATGAATTCACAAATAAATAAAAGCATCCTGCCACTATGTTAACAGATGAATACTATTTAATTGCTTATGAAATATGCACTTTATAGATATAATTGCAAGACTGTATCTATATCACTCTGACTTCAGTGTTTTAAAATCAATGTCAGATGGATATATAGGTGATACATAAAACATAGTTTATACTGAGAAAGATAATATTGGATGTGCCATCATAGCTATTGATGGTCTCATTATAATAACAATCAGAGAGCATTAACATCAGATGAAGCCATTCTGTAGCTGTATCAGGGTCCTGAAATGGCACATAAAAAATGAGATACTTTGAAACCTGATTTAAGCATAAAAAACAGGAATACTGCAATAAAACATAAAAAATAATTAAGCAACCACAGTTCATAAACTGAAGCCCTGATTTACAATGTGACTAGAGCCTTTGATTGATAATTAGATGTAACAGGAGAAAGCGGGCTGCTTGTCATCTCAGCCACCCTGCTAGCTTACACCCGAAATAATCACACAGAAACTGTATTAATTCAAACACTGCTTGGCCATTAGCTCTAACTTCTTATTGGCTAACTCTCACATCTTGATTTAACCCATTTCTATTCATCTGTGTTCACCACGAGGTTATAGCTTACCAGGAAAGAGTTAGCATGTCTGACCAGGTGTCTTCATAGCAGCTCTCTCTGACTTTACTTCCTCCTCCCAGAAGTCAGTTCTGTCTTCTCCACCTACCTAAGTTCTGCCCTATCAGGCCAAGCAGTTTCTTTGTTGATTAACCAATGAAAGCAACACATAAACAGAGGACCTCCTAGACCAATTAGAGTTGGGTGGGGACATGAAGCTGGAGTCCCATGGTGAGATAAGTACCTTTAATGCAAGAGATCTGAGCTGCCTCACCTTCTGTCTCCCATGTTAAGACAAAGCACACTTGTTTGAATAAGAAATGTTCATTTATAAGCTTGGGTATTTGAATGCTTGGTTCCCAGTTGGTAGCTGATGGAGAGGTTCAGGTGATGCAGCCTTGCTGGAGAAAGTATGTCATTGGAGGTAGGCTTTGAGAGTTTAAATCTGAAGATGGCTTCCAGTCCTTCTCTCTGGGTCATGCCTGTTGTTAGCAATGTGAACTCTCCATTTCCTGCTCTGACTGCTGCCGTTCTTGCCCCTTGGTTCCCATGCTATCCTACGATGGGCGTTAGCCTTCTAAATTGTAGCCCAAACAAACTCATTCTGTAAATTGTGTTGATCATGGTATTTTCTCACAGCCACAAACTATTAGACAGTACTGTACAGCCTTGACTGTGTGCCTGCCAGAAAGCCTTCATCATGCCAGACCCTGATCTTGCCCTGCAGTCTTGGGACTTACAGGAAATCGATTCCCATTGTCTATGTTAGAGAGTTGTGTCATGGAAGCTTGAACTAAAGTAACTAGTGACTACTTATTTACAGTGCCCAGTTTTAAACTCTTTGTAGGTCTTCCTTGCTCTCTAGTCAGTTCACCAAGGGTCACAGAGAACTGTTTCACTTCCTGATAGTATCCATTCCAGAGCAAAGCCCTAATTCCTTGAACCCAATAAAACAACAAGCTAACCATTCTTTGCTAAGATACCGTTAATGTATTTCTTAGGGTCTTTCATTGTAATCAGCAGTTGTCTGGTGCAGGAGAATTGTCTGTATTCTGTCAATCATATTATAAATAAACGCTGATTGGCCAGGCAGGAAACATAGGCGGGAAAACCAGGCAGGAAGTAGAAATGATGTAATGAGAACAGGAGAATTCTGAGAAGGAGGAAGTTGATTCCTCCCTCTCCTGCCCATACCACCGAAGCAGCTGGATGTGATCTGCCCCACTGATAAAGGTACGGAGCCACATGGCTATCATAGATCAGAAAAAAATGGGTTAATCAAGATGTGAGATTTAGCTAGTGAAAGACTAGAGCTAATGGGCCAATCAGCTTATAATTTATGGAGACCTATGTGTGATTTTCTTTGGGGCTAAACAGGTAGGGCTACCGGGCATGACAGAAAACCCCAACAACAAGCAGCCAGCCCCTCATGTTACAGTTGTCATGTGTGCAACTACTATGTAACGCCATGTGGTCTATGATTGGAGAGTTTTGACATAATCTATGCACCAACTGCACACACACACACACACACACACACACACACACACACTTCCTAAGCCTGTCTGTTGAAAGGGCCTAACAGCAAGGACTCACTTGTATTCCTATAGCCATGATCTCTAACACAGAAATCTCTAAGACAGAAATCAACAAGAACAAATGAAATTAGTGAACAAGCATAATGAGAAATAATATTTTTTTTCATACATAGCTGTTAACTATCCACTTGATCCTTATTTGATACACCAAAAAGATAGATGGTATCTTTGTAGTACAGAAATCTGTCAAAAAAAATTGAAGCAGATTGTGAATGTTAGCATCTCTAACAATAGGGCAAATTCTACCCATATGACTCTTGATACAACACTGAGAAAAAACAGCCTTTCAACCATGGGGATCTTTCTTGTGAAGAAGCAGTCACAGAAACCAAGAGAGCTTTAAAAGTGTGATTCTTCAAAAGTGTGCCAGCTATAAAATAAGGAGAAAAAGGGGGGTTGTTCTAGACTTTAAAAGAAAACTAATTGTAATTTATGATCTTAAACCTAAAGAATTTAATTGCTAAAATATGAATAAAGTCTATAAATTAAATGTTAGTATACTAATACTAGTCCCCTAATTTTTGTAACTGTAATGATTTATATAAGTGTTAATATTTAGGGAAGAAGCTAGGCTGGAGACATGTCTCAGTGAGTTAGAGCAAAAGCACCTTTCCGGAGGCCTGAGTTCAGTTCCCAGCACCCAAGATAGGTGTATCACTACTATCTGTTACTCCAGTTTCAGGGGATTTAATGAACTCCTCTGGCCTGCTTAGGCACTACACTCATGGGTACACTCACACACACACACACACACACACACACACACACACACACACACATAAAAATAAAATAAATCTTGAAAAATACATTTAGAAAAATATGACAGACTTACAGAATTATATTGCTGCTTTTGATATTTTTATAAGAATAAAATCATTTCAAAATGAACTTTTTAACTCAAAAAAACTTTTTAAAAAGAAACTAATTCTATGTATTTATCCTTCTTTTGTTATTATGTGCAATAAATTGATAGGAAAACATCTACACTCTGAGCATTCAAAAGCTGCGTAATGTAAATGTCTCTTTGGGGAACAGTTAATGAATGGAATAAATGAGAGAAATTGTCTCAAAATGTGTGTCATCAAAATTCCAAATTTCACGCGTATTTAGCTTCGAAAATAATAGTGATCATAAGACGAGGACCTGGAAAGATTTCTGGTGGGTCTGCACATTGCAGATTTTTCCTGGTTTGTTTTTCCTGCTGTTTTCTTATTTTTCCTAACTTCTTTCTATTAGTGAATTTTCAATTAGGTCTCAGTTTCACTTATTTTCTTAACTTAAGCATTTATATTTTCAGGATTTTTCAAAAAGATATTTTTAACAAAATGATCAGCTCACATAAAAAAAAAACACCCAGAATCTTGTCCCATTTTAAAATTATAACTTTATTCAAATATGTAAAAATAAACCATATGCATTTTTAACTCTGTCAGTGTTACAAAGTAAAAGTATGATTGTATCTGTCATTATTTTATACTGAATATGCTTAGGGCCATATCGACCCCAAACCACAGAAAAATGTAATCAGCCACATGTTTGAGGATGGAAAAAAAAAAGAGGCAAATACATGGCTATTAAAAACATCTGGTATTTGGGGATATTATTCCAATTTGCTCAAAACTTTAGCTCTGTGTCAACATGGCTAGCATAGCTCATCTTGCTGAGCAGATGAACACAGTTCCTCTCAAACTCCACTATCTACATACTTCAGAAAACCATGTAAATATACAATGCTGTAGGTTGTAGACACCCCAAGATGGCCAGGTAACTAAAGTTAACTAAAGCTAACGCTAGTGGGTTTCACAGTGCTATCAATTGCCCAGAAAATTCTAGTAATGTTGGTTTAAAATGGTCTCAGAGCGTTTCCATGTTAATTATCATTACAGTCATATCTAGGTACCACTCAAAGTTTATAAGCTGCCCAGGGGTCAGGAGTTGATAAGCCCGGGGTGGCTATGGTTGCTGGCATACTGGATACACAATAGCAAATAGCATCGCCAAACACTTGTCCACAAAATGCCTCGTCTCTCATTTAGTTTCTTTTGGAGAAGATGCTCCAGCACAGCTGTAGAAATCCAGAGTTGTGTTTGGGGTGTGGTTAGCAGTCACGAAGTACTGTAACGTTTGTTGTTTAAAAGAAAATTCTTAGGTAGCTCTCTTCAGACACCATTCATTGTAACTGTTCATGGAAATTGTGACAAAAGAGGCTGCGGAGGGGACCATTATGAATGAGTAAAAGTGCATGCATGTTAGAAAATGTGTTTCTGGTTGCATGTCCCCTCCTAATCCTGCCTCACCCTAGAAAGCATGGTGTCTCTGGAACTGAAGGCAGTGGCATCACCTGACCCATGGCTTGTAGTGTTTGTCACCACTGTGGTAGAAAGCATAGCACCCTCAGATGTCCCAACCAGTCCTTTTCTTCTATTGCTTCTAAAGTAGATGCTTTCATTTTCTTTTTCTCTCCGTATGGAAATTCTACTGCAGAGCCCAGTCAGGTAGTGCAGACTTCTAAGTCTAGCTCTCAGAAGTTTGAGGGAGCCGGATTGTGAGCCTGGGGCACCTTTAAGCTTTTGTTTCCAAAAGAAGAAAAGTAAATGCTGGTCCCAAATCTTGTAAGCAGATAGTGTTAGCCTCGTTTGTATCCCAAGAGGTAGTCAACCTCATTTCCCATGGATTGAAACACAAGTTTCATCAGTTTGAAGAAATACCCCTTTTCTACCTACATAGCTGAGAAGTTCTATAAAGAAAATGTGTTGTTCTCAATGTTTCTTTTTGGTTCCCATTAGCAATTATTTTTAATTTTTTAAATTTTATTCATGTAGTGAATTACATTGATTGCTTTTTAAAGGTTTAGCTAATGTTGCTTGACTGAAACACATTCTCCTATTTATAGCACAGTAAATTTCTTTAGCATTGTGTTAGATCCACGAGTAATACTGGAATCCAGTTTCCCCGTTTCCTAGTTTCACTGTGTTGAAGTATTGAGATAATTCTAGCCTTACAGGATAAGCAGGGAGGGAGTCCTTCCTTGACAATTTTCTGGGTGAATTTGTATGGGATTGGTATCGCTTATTTCTTAAATGTTTGATAAAAATCATCAATGTTACCATCCAGCGCTGTAATTTTATTAGTGGGAAGGTTTGAACCACAAACACAATTTCTTTAATCAGTGCAGATCTTCTCCAGTTATTTGTTTCTTCTTGAACGAGCTTTAATAGTTTCCATCTTGCAAGAAATTTATTCATTTAACTTGTTTGAATGAGTGGAAAAATATGGTCAGGAATATTTCACAATGTTTTAATAGCTGTAGAATATATGATAACACTGTCCAGATAATAAGATTTTGCCTGTTTTCTTGATGCTCAGCCTGCCTGGATAGCTGTCACATTTCTTGACTTCTCATGAAACAGCTCTCTTTGTTTTACGATGTTTTCTTTTTCATCAATCTGTGCTCTTATCTTTATTATTTCCTTCCTCCTGTTTATTTTGTCTTATATTTTTTCTATTTTCTTTTCTAGTTTCATATGATGGTAACCAAAGACTTTGACTTAGGACCTGTTTTCTTTTTTCTTTCTTTTTCTCTCTTTTTCTCTCTCTCTTTCTTTTTCTTTTTTTTCTTCAATGATGTGACCAAATGCCTGGGAAGAAGTTACTTAAGGGAGGACAGGTTTATCTTGGCTACTAATTAAATGCAAAATAGTCCAGCATGGCAGGGAAGGCATGGTGGCAGAAACTGGATGCAGATGGTCACTTTGAGTCCACAGTCAAGAAGCAAAGAGAAATGGATGCTGGCGCTCAGCTTGCCTTCTCCATCTGATTCACTCTAAGACCCACAGCCCACTCTCTCTTTAACCTTCCTGCAAATGCTTTCATAGATCTATGCATCAGATTGTTTCCATGATGATTCTAAATCCAGCCCAACTAAAAAGCATTATCTCTCAACACTGGACCTTTCTTTTTTTTTTCTAACATAGGTGTTTGTTACTATTAATTTCTCTGTAATTGGTACTTCCTGCAGTAACCTATAGTGATTTCCTTCATTTTTGTTCAACTGAAAATGCTTTCTAATCTTGATTTTTATTATTTTTTTAACTGATTACATTCTTTAACTTGTACTTGGTTTCAGTACTGAGGGTTTTTCCAGTGCTCTTCCCACTGATGTCTAACTTCGTTTGCTACGGCAGGAAATGTAGTGGATTGACTTGTTATGTCCTGCTAGGCCCATCTTTTTCCTCTGCAACTAAAGCATGTAACTGATTCTAAGAATTCTTTGAGAGAGAGAGAGAGAGAGAGAGAGAGAGAGAGAGAGAGAGAGAGAGAGAGAGAGAGAGAAAAGGAGAGAGAGGCACAGACAGAGACAGAGACACACAGACACAGACACAGACACAGACACAGACACAGACACAGACACAGAGAGAGACAGAGAGAGACTTGAATTTCCAACAGGAATCCTTGCAGCTCCTCAGCATTCTTCCTTCACATAGCTCCATTCTTTCCAGTGTCTGCCCCGGACACTTCATTGGTCTTTGCAGATTTGCCTATTCAGTTCAGCTCTTTCTGTCTAGCTCTTTGGTGCTAATGAAGAGCTGGGCAGTCACAACCTATTTCGTTTATTTTCTGTTTCTCAAGGCATTGTTCTCCATTGCATGATGCCCAAGACCTTCAAAGACAGTCTTCCACGTTTGTGTTTTAAGTTGTTTTACATAGACAAATAAAAATAATCTATGGTAATCAATATTTTTGAAGATAAAGAACTGAGTCTATGATGTTTATAAGATTTAAGGGCATCAAGATTTCAAGTTTTTTTAGATCAAACCATAAGTTAATAAAAATTTCAATAAAAATTTCATGACAATCATATGAGTCTAGAAATTCTGGTTCTAAAATATAAATGGAAAACTAAGGCTAGGATGTTCTTTTTGTAATTGTCAGGATTTGCTTCCATATAGTATTCCTATCACCCATCACATGACATTCTGTGTGTGTGTGTGTATGCGCACACGCACATGGGTGTGCCTGTGTGTATGTGCATGTTTCTGTCTTTAGTCATTCTAAAATGCAAACTATTTAAGAGCAGTCATTTAATTTTCATCACTCCTATATACTTACTGTCTAACACATATATATTTTAATTCATTATTGTCGTAATGAGAAACATCTGACTAATTCAACACCTGAAATACAGGACTGGAAATTAGATTTAGAGACTTTAAGATCCAAGCTAGAGGCCATAACAACAAACACAACTTTATGAGCTGCATAAAGAAGTAAACGTGACAGAAGAGAAAACTCAGAAGCATCCTTCATACAAACAGCGTGATCAGCATCAGACAGAAGTAGCTTAGCAAACCTTCCACAAAAGATGGACGCATAGTTCACAATATCCAGACAAGGCCTTTCATACACGAGAAGGAAACCTCTTCCTAATCCTATGTCTTAGACAAATTCTATGGACTTTGAAGATTCTGACCATGATAAGAAAAAAATAAGATTAAATATCTGAGACTATTTTTATAACTTATGGTAGGGAAGACGTTTTTAAGCCTGAAATGAAAAAGACATCTAGATGGAAGGATTTATAATTTCGATTATAAAGAAATGCAAACTTTGATGGACACAAAGGAATACTGTGAACAGGGTGCCTGAACTATGTTTAAGAACACAAGTTCACGGACGGACGGCTTTGGGCTGAACCGACGCACGGACTGATGGCTGCGGTCAGAACCTACGCACGGTGGGCAATGCAGCTGGCGCTGGCCGGACCGGCAGGTACTGACACAGTGGCAGGCAACGCAGGCTGCAGGGACCAGCACAACACTGAGAGCAGATCGCCCCAGGACAATTAAATCAAAGAGGTAGGCCTTTGGTTGGCGAGGTCCCTGGCAAACAGGGAACGTGGTTCTTTTCCTGAAGACCCGTCTGAGGGGTGAGAGGGATCTTGGCCCCTGGCAGAAGCCAGGAAACAGAACGAGGGCATTTTGCAAGAGGAGCCTCT
>NW_026067977.1:666176-685065 GCF_014885135.2 Alexandromys fortis | reverse complement strand
AATAAATAAATAAATAAATAATTTAAAAAAAGAACACAAGTTCAGTACTGATCTGACATTGGGAGAAGGAGGAACTAACACATTAAAGACAAAGTGGTGAAAACAGAAAGCTGGTGGGGAAGATGGTAGTGGGCATGAACACGAAGTTCACAGCAGAACAGTCAGCAGCCACACCCTTGTTTTCAAGTAAAATAAAAAATTAAATAAAATACGTTTTTTGATATCCACCAAGCTGGCAAATAAAGTCTGACCATCTCAAATATTGGTGATAATTGGGGGACGGTCAGTTTTCCAAAGGTTAAGTCATTTATCTCTGCACAACCACTTGGAAGCTCAATTTTGCAATCTCTGATAATGTTAATAAAAGGCTTTACCCCAGAATTTCATTTTAATTTCTAGATTAATGTCCTGGTAAAAATGTATTTTCATATTATATGTAATATATTATATGTATTATAGAATGAACTCGCTGCCTCTTGCATGTATGGAGCAATAATTATGTATTGTCCTCAGGAGGATTGAAGACATAGTATCTTTTGTCATACTGCCTTGGGTTCTGTGGTTAAGCTGAAAAATGCTGCTTGAATCAGGAACCACACGGCAGTTAAATGCAATGTCTCAGACTATATCTATCATTATAAAAGATACCCCCAAAATAAGGATAAGTTGAAAGAACAAGATGAGATTAAGTGCATGTACTGTGAAAGCATTCATGTAAATGTTTGTAAAAATTTCTGTGTATTATTGGATAGTGCTATTAGTTACTATTTAACTAAATATTCACTAAAACAGAAATAGCAACATACACTGAAACAGTGAAAGTAATATTGGAGAGAAGAGGGAATGAGAGTGAGAAAAATTTCATCATTGTAAGTATTGTTAATTTCTGTCATATATAACATGTAAAAGCTTCATATTTATTTAACATTTGCCAAAAAGGAAAAAGAAAAGAAAAAGTCAAATCAGAAGTTAGCCTTGGGCCTTCTTATAAAGGAACACGAGGCACATGAACTGGAGGCTTTTTAATCTTTCCGTCTTCCCTATGTTCTCTGACCTGTAATGAGGGACCACAGTAAAGGAAGCTGCTCCGTTGTTTCTCACATCCTGCCATTTGGCACTGAAGCCTGCCCCCCGCTGTCATTCTTAGTGTGAAGGTCCTCGAACACTGGAGCAGCCTTTCACAGCCATGATCTGGCTGGAAAACCTGAGCAAACAAAGAAAGGAGAAAATTAACACTGATCTTTGGCCAAAATAATTTGCCTATGATAAACAAAATAGACAGTCTCCAGTTCCCACCCCCAGCAGATTACAGCCACCTGTGGCCAATTTTCTTCGAATGCTTGGTAGTTCTTATTGCTTTGTCTTCCTGTCAGGTCATTATTCTCTCTGATTTTAACCCTTGCAGTACTGTTTGCCTTAGCTTCTTGCTTTTTGGAGTGAGTACTTCCAACTTGCCCCTGCCCTTGCCATCTCAAAATTCAGACAGGGCTCGAAAGCTTCAGTCTCGTTCCCCTTAACAAATGACGTCCTGTTTATGGCAGTCCTTCCCTTGCTTTTTGACTCTCTGAGTCAAAGGTTCTGGTTCTTCCATAGTGGGCCTCTTTGTAGGCAGTAGGCAATGCAGGCTTTCTCACAATGCCTCACTATCTGGTACAACATCCGAGAAGCAAGAGAATGAAGTCTAAGTGAACAAATGAAGTCAGTTGATAGACAACTCTGACGGACAGGTAAGTGAGTTACAGGGTAGTAGAAGAGACATCAAATACAAAGAGGCCAGTGAGAAAGTATGGACACCATGTGGCTAAAGAGGTAAGGCCGAGAAGCATTTCTACAAACTCCAGGAAGAATGTGGGATAAAGGATGCATGCTCCTGAGGAGCTGCGGACTTGAAAAGGCTCAGTCACCACCGAAATGATGCTGGTATAAGGGAGCAAACAGGAAGGAATCACAACTAACTCTACCTCTTGTTTCTGTTCAATCTTCAGCATTCAACTCTCCCCACATCTGCCTAGTCAGAGCACCTGGATGAAGCAGTCCTCTTGACATCAGCTCTCTAGGGCCCAAACTGTGGGATTGGAGGGCAGGGTTTAGAGAGGAAGGAGGAAACAGAATAACTCTTTCTGGGAAGACCTGATGCTCCCAAGTCTACATGACAACCCCTTCCTTCTTTCAAGTTCCTGTTGTCTGGCTATGCCATGCCTCTGCTGCTCCTCAATGTTGTCCTCTCCCTCTCTACAACTTCCATCACCATCCTAGGCAACTTTACTGAGCATGTGAATCCAGCATAGCTTCAGTTTGCCTATTTATACGTTAGCAATTATCAGTGTTCTGATTCAGTAACTGTCATCATCAGCGAGATATGAACTCTGGCTCCCCACTCCCAAACTTACCTATCTTCATTCAACAAACACTCTCTTTCTCCTGTGGAGAGCACCCTCATGCCCTGTGCTCTGTGTGGGATCCCCTCCTTTCTGTGGCTATCCTGCTACAGACTCATGTTCTTCCTTACAGTCAGCTTTCTTGTGGAACATACGTAATTTTCTCTAAAATATACAAAGAAACCTCTCATATGCTAGAAAGTGGTGGTACACACCTTGAATCCCAGCACTTGAGAGGCAGAGGTAGATGAATTAGTGAGTTTGAAGCTAGTCTGTCCAGGACAGTCAGGGCTATACAGAGAAACCCTGTCTTGAAAAACAAAAACAAAACAAAACAACAACAACAAAAAAAAAAAAAAACAGAAAAAAAAGAGAAAGAAATACTACAAAGAAAATGCCTCTCATGACTCCAGGAAAACACCTTTCAGCCACTGGATACTGGCTAGATAGTCTTCTCACTACTCCCCCTAGCTTTTTGTATCCCTAAAGTATCTAGCAAACAAGGGAATAGCCTTGTATTGGCTAGAATGAAAGCCAATAAGTGACTACTAACAAAATTGTGGGTGAGTTACAACACTTGGCATTGTTGGTAGTTCCCATTTGCATGACTTTTATGAACTCTGGGACAATGTCCAACTGTTTCTGCCTATGAATTGCCTTCCTTCCTTTACTTCTACTCTATTACAGTTATAGCTATAACTAAAATATCGGGATTGTTGAAGCTTCTGTCCCTCGTTTACTTCTGTTACTGTCATGGTCCTTCCAGTGAACATGATCCTTCTTGACCTCAGTTTCAGCCTTTTACAGTAGTAACTCCATCACTCAGTCAAATGACCAATTAGTGAAGACAAAATTACACTCTTATAATTTTTTTTAAATTCTTTTTAAACCTGAATTTACTAGAAGTATTTTTATTATTGGGTGTTTTGTCTTACATGTCAGCAAAATATTTTATGGCCACTTTCAAATCATGGCATATTAAATAGATAATGCTAAATAAATCAACTGTTTCTTGACATGGATATTTCTGGACTCGACAGGTCAAACACTCCACATATGTCATATATTTCTAAAGTAAACTGAAGTTGCTATGGAAACAAGCTTTGCAGGCATGGCGATGCATGTTTTATCCATCCAGAAATCTTCACAAGATTGTAGGTAAGTTCCTCTTAATGAGCCATGCTACGTGCTTCAGAAACCACAGACCAGATTTACAAATAAAACATGTTAGCACATTTCCTGTAACATTCGAAACAGAGAATCAGTTATAATTAGGATATCGAGGACAAATAAACTCACTGCTCTCTTTTGTATATATTCCTGCAACAATATAATTTGGTTTAAGGTTGATGATAATTGAAATGGGCCACCTAGCAAGGGTAGAGTACTTTCAGCAACTAGTCAATAGCATTTGGCTGTGCCCTCTGTAGTTTCAGTTCTACACAAAGGAACAGATTCATAAATTAAGTTGGACTGACGGTATCTTACATTTTTTATATATGTCAGAAACTAATCTTTTTTCATTTTAAATTCAAGAAAAATTTCAAACCAAACATGATAAATAGAAGTGTACTCACTAATATGTTTCTACCTCTCAAAGTAGACTTTGAGAAAAAGACTTTCCAGTTCTTTTCATCTCATTGATATTTTGTACACATATTAATTCACTTAGTAGAGTAGATAGTAATTTATCTCTTCTGTGTAAGAGGTGCCTACCATGCTTAGGTCAGCTTCAGGACACTTGCAGTAGATGCATGACTGACACTCACATCTCTCCTTTTGGAAGCAAGACCTGTAGCTGCCCAGGACTATTCAAATGCATGCTTGACACCCCTTCTCAGTGAGGAAGAAGACTGCGTGGGATGAAGAGCTGTGTACACCATTGCTCAGTAAGGAAGAAGACAGCGTGGATGAAGAGCTGTGCGTGGTTTTCTATTCTCTTTCTATTATTAGTGTAACAGGATTGGGGCCAGTTTACTCAGAAAACAATATACATGGTTGCCTATGGAAATCCGTGGCATTAACTGGAGCCATACTTAAGGTAATGGCATTTTAATCTCTTATAGATTGATGCCTTAGGTAGTCATTTGCAATGGACTGACTCACAGCCAGTGTCTACATTTTCTTCCTTTTGCAATTTATAAAAACTATGTTTTTCTGAAGAGAAATCAAGAAATCCTTGAAACCTATGTTTACTAGAATTATCTTCACATATAAAATGTGCTCCCAAGGACTGGGGATACCATCTCTACCAACTTCTATGCTGTACGTCTTGTTGGGGATGGTTACAAGCCTCTCTATTTTCCTATGCCCTCAACTCAAAGCTTTGTGATGGGAAAAGTGGCTTATTACTCTTTATTGCCCATCTTTGAAGCAATATCAGGCACATCGCTTATGTTTGTAAAATGTCCACAACACTAAAACCTGAGTGTGTGTATTCTGAGATAGCACTAGACAAAAAGATCTAGAAGATAAGGAGAGGGAGAGGAGGGCATGAAAAAATAAACCCAGATCAAAACATCAAAAACAAGATATGGAAACATATCCAAATGCCAGGATGTCAACAGAGAGCGACACTGTGCCATCACTATCATCTTATAGAAGCAATTACAATCCTTTCTGGGCTTAGACTAGGATTTTCTATGGAGTCTGGTTCCTCCACTTAGAGAATCGTCTTCCTCTATGTGGGGAGGTAGAGTTTACCAAAATCATGTAATAGTTTTTTTTTTTAAAGATGTGCACAGGTTTTTAACCATCCATGAGAAATTCTGAGGAAACAAGGGAGAATTTTGAAAGATGCCATCTCGTCACTCCTTCTTCAGTTCTTCAGTCTCTTAACTACATTTTTGAAGATTCCCAGGTTTTGACAAATAAATGTCTTTCTCCCACACAGAGACAAAACTTGACAGTTTGTATTCCAGGAATGTAGGTTTTGCTGCCCTAAGAAGTACATTGTCTTCATCCACCCACATCAGCTTTGAGGTGTGGAGTCTTGCAAGGACCTTTGCTGATAGGCTCCGAGTTCCCTACAAATGTTCTTTGAGCTTGTAGACAAAACCACTGGAGCCTGGTGAAGACAGCAATGCCTTATTTTCCAGGGACACCATGTGGGAACAGACTTTTAATTGTGAGACCCTAATATTTTTGTTAGAATATCATCTCTCCAAACAGTAATTCTGCATTCTCAGGACATATACCAAGTAACCAATACTCTGTTTTCTACTTCATCATACTTAGTACATTAAGTACGTTGAGTTGTACTATTATGGCTCTCATGGGAGAAAAATTTTTTGATGCCTTAAAAAATTAAAATACATGCACACACAAGCAAAATGAAGTGGTTACTGGGGATGCAGAACTCTGTGAGTAGTGACTGTTCTTTCATTTCCCAGCTGCCCAGACCTGAATAATTATACAAAAAACTGTATTAATTACAGCACTGCTTGACCAATCACTCAGGTGTATTTCTAGCTAGCTCTTATATCTTGAATTAACCCATTTCTAATAATCTGTGTATCACCACAAGGTATGTCCTACCAGTAAGGTTTTAGTGTACGTCTCCTTCAATAGCTACATGGCATCTCTTTGACTCTGCCTTCTCTCTCTCTCTCTCTCTCTCTCTCTCTCTCTCTCTCTCTCTCTCTTCCAGTTTTTCTATATTCTGCTAAGCCATTGACCAAAGTAGTTCTCTATTAATCAATGATAATAAACATTCACAGAATACAGAGAGGAATCCCACATCATCTTCCCTTTTGTGTCTAAATAAAAAGGAAGGTTTCAACTTTAACATAATAAAATTACATGTAGAAAACAGTTATTAAGCAAGAAGTATAGTCAAATTATTTGGTCCATTTACATTTGGCAAATTAAAGAAAATACTCTATTGTCTATTCTATCTTTGTGAGTCTAAAGTTTTATATCTAATTAATCTTTTATCATAACTAAGGAAAACTATAACTGTAGCTATCTGTCTTCAACTCTTCAAAGACCCCAGAAGGATATACTATTACCTAAGTAAACAGAAAGTGCATTGTAAGCAACTTCCAAAACTCTAGAATTGACAGAGATGTCTCACTACCTGGACAGTCAACCAAAGTTCTTCTGTAATGTTGGAGCATCCATCTGGAAGACTTTTCAGTAAAGCTGGAAATTTGAAGATCTGTTCTGTCTGGTAATGGCAAAGTTTATCACTTGCTTTCTTCTGTGTCATTCAGAACGTCTGGCAGTTGTTTCTGTGATGTAGGAACCCTGAAGGACTATCCTTTCTTTGGTAAAGTTCATCAGTCACTTTTTCATATGTCCTGTATGTCTAGTTCATACAGCATACCACCAAGCAGTTCAGGAAAAGCAGTTTCTTGCCTAAATGGCTAGTCTTGTCATATTGAAGGCAAATTCCATACTGAGTTTCCCCCATCAACCTCTCTGAAGTATTTAGTCCTGCCAGAAGCAGACCTGTCTCACTGTTGAGAAAAGTCTAAGTTCTTTAAACCTTTTAAATGTCATATACTATAGGTTTTTGAAGTGTTGAAGATTATCTATCTAAACAAAATATATCTCTGTGTATCTAAAAAACCTAACTAACATGACTACACATTTGCCTATTATAAATGACTATCTATTAATCTGTATTTCTTAATTATGCACTATATTTTTAAATGAGCTACACAAACACAATGCCTTAAAAAGAGCAGAAATACATATACACAGTATAACAAATTTACCTTAAATTTGTAGCAATAGATGAAGATCCATACCAATGCAAAGTATTCATCTCTATTTCATATCCCCCTTATTTTTTTAAATAGACTGTAACCATTAATCACTTACAATCAACCCCGTAAATGAAAACAAACATTTATAAACAATCATTTTGGGAACTTGGGCATAGTTTTCTCTAAACTGCTTTCTTCTGTTTATTAGACAAAGTATTTTTAGTGTTCACAGAGACCTTTCAGAGGCTCTTGTTCCATCAAACCACATTAGCATGGAAGGAATTCATAGGTTCTCACCTTTTGTGGAAACAAAAATCAGAATCTCTTTTCCAAAGTAACATATCTTTAGACCCAAATTTTGAAGTCAAGATACCTTTATGTTGGTTTAACTTAGCAGACCCCAGAATCAAATATCTCTCTGTAGTCAAAAAAATTCAAAGAAAACATAATAATATACAAAATCCAGACTCTCTGTGTATTTTCCATCTTTACATGACTTTTTTTATTCTATTACTTTTCAATATTTATTTTATTATCTTTACTACTTTAATCTATGACTGTCTGGACTCTTTCTTCTATCTCTCTCTTAAGCCCACGTACATTTATCCAACACTGTAAGCCATTCAGATGTCATTTTCATCTAAATCTATCTTTATTGTGTATTTTCTGACCAGGACGCCTTTTTAAAAATGTTAAGAGGGAATAACTAGGACCAATTCCATGGTCCTGCCTGTTGGTTCCACCCTGTCCAACATGGCGGAGGTATGTACACCATCTCTACGAGTCCCCAACTCAAAGGACATAGCAGGTCTACATCACCACTAAGCAACTAGTAGCATGCTGCTCATAAATCCCATTTAAGTGCAGGACCTCCCAAAAGAGCCAGAATTTGTGCTGCTAGCATGAACCAAGAAGCTTCCCATTTCTTAAAGAGGCCATGCAATTTTTGCTGCTAACGCTGAGTCAAGAAGTCTTTTCATAAAGGAGTCATGCCTCTGCTTGTTGTCAGCAAACTGAATCTATCTGGTAAAAAAAAATGTAGCTACCAAGAAGATGTGTTTGACTCCTGTTTTTGTGGGTCTAGAAACCCTCTTTTTTTAAGCTTTTTTTTTTTTGGTCTTATGTGGATCCATACCCCAGATAGTGGGAACCATTTTTTAAACAGAGATTGCTCTTTTGTTTCCTAGCCTCCCAGACCCAAATAATCACACAGAAACTATATGAATTACAGCACTGCTTGGCCAATGACTTAGGCATATTTCTAGTTAGCTCTTACATCTTGAATTAACTCATTTCTATTAATCTATATATCACCATAAGGCTATGGCCTACTGGTAAGTTTCCAGTGTCTGTCTCTTTTGCCAGCTACATGATGTCTCTTTGACTCTGCCTACTCTCTATATACCTCTTCCAGACTGTCTATATTCTGCTAAGCCATTGGCCAAAGCAATTCTCTGTTAACCAATGATAATAAAACATATTCCCAGCAGACAGAGGGAAATCCCACATCAGAACTCATTCAGGAGTCAAAGTCCATCCATCTTATCCTTAACATCTAACCACAGTCAGGGGGAAAGATCATGAGGGGAGGAACAGAAGCATCCAGTCATTCTGTGCCAAGAGCATGGACTCTCTTTCTACCTAATTGCTAACATGGCTGCTTCTAGTTACAAAAGATTCGGGAAGCATCCTTAAGAAAGTAGGCAAAGGAAAAAGATATTGGTAGGAAGTACTTGTGTTGGGGATACCATGTTAAATAATGTATATTTTCAGCCTTTTGTGGGTTGTCCAGGATACACTAGAGATCTCAATACAGTGCCATAAGATTTCCTAACACAAAACAGTCCTTTTCTGAGAACTTAGGGAAGGTTTCACAGAGAATATAATGTTTAGATTGAATATTAATGAAAGATTTGGAGTTTATTGAGAAAAAAATGTAGATGGAAAGGTGGGATGATGTCATGTTATATTTGGGCAATTTTTTTTTTTTTGTTAAAGAGCTATCTAGGCATTGGAATGACACCAGAAAGTTTTCAGCAAGGGAATCAGAGGATTGCCTTTGTCGTTGAGTAATTGTTGCTATGGGCAGAGTATATAACCCTACACTTCAGGAATGCCAAGATCCAGGAGACCCACGTCTCATTATAGGAAACAGAAGTGTAGGGCAGGGAGTTGAGATGGTCTCACCACTGAGTTCTTAAATAATGAGTCCAGCATCCCAACTCCTAAGAGATGTCCATCTGATATCAAATAGTACTTAGGGCAGGGCTTCTGGTGTTTCTAAGTAGTACATTGTGTTTTGAAAATCAGAGGCTTGGAGTGAGCTTCCCTCATAAGCCCAGGGGAAATGCCTTCAAATTTCCATCCGTTGGATTTAGCTTTATTCTCCTAATTTGTCATTTTTGAAGGTCGTAATACTTTTTGGAAATTTAAAAACTATTAACTCTTTATTCCCCCTAAAAGTATGCATGCTTCTGAGTTGTGGTAGCCCATTCCTTTAATCCCAGCAT
Organism: Alexandromys fortis; assembly: GCF_014885135.2. NCBI lineage: Eukaryota > Metazoa > Chordata > Mammalia > Rodentia > Cricetidae > Alexandromys > Alexandromys fortis. The sequence continues at coordinate 675,465 of NW_026067977.1, read as the reverse complement.
TCAGGAGGCAGGTAGATCTCTGTGAATTCAAGGCAGTCTTGTCTACAGAGTGGGTTTCAAGACAGCCAGGGCTACACAGAGAAACCCTGTCTCGAAACACCATAAAAATGTCTGTATGCACACAAAACTCACTCATTCTATCTCAGACTTAAAAGATGCCATAGACTTTTTTTCCATGGTTGGTTAAGAACGTTTGACCCATTATTAAGTCAGAAAAGCATACCTATAATTAAGCATCACAACCCTTTGGATATTTTAAGCTTCAATATTTCTTTAATTTAGCAAATATTGATACATTTCATCCAGTGTCCAAATACTACATTCAGCTTTTTATCATGGCCCGCCCATGTGCTCCTTGTAGCAATAATGTAAGGTAAATGCTGTGTTATTTTCTGGATCATTCAAACGGGAAAATTGAAACACGAAAGAAATTACTTGTACAAATTTACAAGCAACCGAATAAAAGAGCCAGGATTTTAAAGTAGGCAATCCAGTTCCTGAGTACTTAGTACTTAGGACTTAGTACTGTACTATTTTAGTGATGCTCAGCTCGGAAACAAAAAGTCCAGTTTTCAGGTGTGCACTTCCTAACCATCAGTCCCTTCCCTCTTCCAGAGGCAATGGGCAAATATTGACTGTTCTGGAAACTGCAGACTGTTAGAGTATCATGTTGGATCACACCCACCCCAGACCCCCGTTCAAGGCAAAATGGAATCATTCCTAATAGTAGAAAAAAAATTAGGAAGAAAGAAATCTATACATCTTCTCTCTGTTTCACACAGTTCTGGTTCCTCTGGGAGAGGATTAGAAACAGCTTCCGTAGTTACAGCAGGCAAAGTTAAATACGAGGTCTTTTTCTCTCCGAATAGACTGTGTCGCCGGCTCCAAGTCATCATACCCAAGGGAGGTAAGCAGTCCCTAATTAAGAAGCGCATTACCAAATCCCAGCCTGAGCCACAAAATAACCACACTTCAGGAACCCACGCTCCTAATCGAGGAAGGGCTGTTAATCTACGCTGACACCTTTAGCATGGTTTTATTTTATTGAAAGGATTTTATAAGGGCTATTATCTCCTGGTTTACATAATCCTACACTTCCCCTAATGCAATGAGAACTGAGATTCATAGAAGTTTGAATTTACAGTCGCATGCAGCTGGCAGGGCTAGGACTCAAATCCAAGACCACAGACCACCACACCGGTAGATGCGTTCTTGGGAAGCTGGGAGTGGTGGGGGAGTTTCTGGGATGTGATCCATCAAATTGTCTGAGGCGAGGTGTTTGGAAATTTGTACTACAAGTGAATCTAAACTTCAACTAATTTGACTTAAAGGTTTCGTGACCTCTCTTAAGTGGGAGACTCCCTTGCTCCGGCATATTTACCCTTAATCTTTGTCTGTTGCTAATAATTTAGCCAGCGACAAGGTATGCTTAAAGATCAACTGTTTTTTTGGCTACAAACATGACTTCAGTCCAAGTATTTAAGCACCTGAACTCAAGTGAGGATAATAAATGTCAGAGGAATATTTATAGCTTGGTATATGGAGACTTTCCAGACCCCTGCTCTGCAATAACACAGCTCCATCTGCTAAGGGCATTACGGCTGAGTGTCGTTGCCTTTTTTTTTCCAATTGTATAGTTTCTGAAGATAGAAATTTTCAATATGAAAAGACCAGCATTAATTTTTAACCCCTTCCCACTCAAATAATCATCAAATTAGGACTTCATTACGGAGGGCGTAGTTTCTGCAGAATTCCTGACTGTTGGATGCAAGCCCAGAAGAAACCTTAGCTCCGTCTTATATAAGCCCCTGTCATCATTGTGCTGATAGATCTACCTGAGGATTTACTGTACAGTTGTCAGAGCTTGGGGGCTTGGGGTTAGTCCACTCCCAAATCTATCGTTGGGATTATTATTGTTTTTACTGCTATGCAATAAACATGACCACCACTGGCACTATTGTCAGCTAGGTTGCCTATCCTGGTGTCTGTGTGTCTGTGTGTGTGTGTGTATGTGTGTATGTGTGTGTGTGTATACATGTGTTTGTGTACCAGATTATTTAACTATGTAACTCACTCTTCTATGACAGACAAGGGTAAGAAGAACCTTTCTGGCCCCTTTTCCTTCTGTACATCCCAAACTAGAAAAGTTTTAGTGACAACTCAGGGTCAGTTAGCTGCTAAATGGGGCAGTCTCTGTGTGGCTGCCATTGGTGCCAGAGTACAAGTCCAGACAGCACAATAAAATGGATAAGAATAGCTCCGTCCTATGACTAAGAAGTGTGTACTTTCTGCTTCACCAAACAACAGAGGACAAGGCTTTAACATGCATAGTTGCATGCCTCGTGCTGCGCCAGATTATTGTGAAATGCCACGCAAATTAACAGCAGAACAATACGTATTTCTTACAGCATAGTTTCAAGGATATTTCACTGCTAGATTCTTTATTGTCATTGTGTGTTCCTTTTACTACAATTATAATTTTAGTTTTACAAACACCTCAAATATAGAGAGCTGAGATAGCCATGCTTCTTGGTTAGTAACATATCACCACTAATATACACAAGGCTCACTCCTCTTTTTTATTTAACTTAGTCTCTTTGTGGCCAAGTCTGTTATGCTACTTGCCCCTCCTATCCTGTATGCAGTCAACTTTTCTTGTAGGATTGATTTCAAGCTTTTTTTTCCTGCATATCCTTTGGAAATTTACATGATTATCAGATGGAATTTAATTTACACTACTGGTATTACACCACAGATATCAGCTTTCTTGGTTTTTTTACCAGAGATAAGCCTTGGAGATAGAATTTTAGTGCCGTGCATTTAAACAATTGCAGTTTCTGATCCCTGCTAAGAACTCAGTGGTATGAGTCTACTGTGTATTCATACTCTGCTAGGGTGGAGCACAGACAATTACTATCTGCCTTCCACTACAGCTTCTATTTTTTTTTACTCAAAGATGAATGCCTTCAACAAATATTTGAGTGCATTAATAAATGTCCTAAGGAAACATGTAAAGTTTTATTGAAGCAAGTAAAGTTTGGTCACATGACAATTTCTCTTCACATGCAAATAACCACCTTCAATGTGTTTATGGTATATGCTTTTTGTATTTGGTTTTATATATATTAAACTTCTGTAAAGATATCTGAAACAGATTTGGACATTCTTCCAACCTGGTGGGCTTAATGCCTTGCTCCCTCTCGTTTAAAATGTCTTAAGCAATCAGCCTTCCTCGTGGGGATCTGCTATCCCAGGCCAATAGATATAATTGCTTGGAAGTCCTAACATTTGGCTTGCATTTTCTTTTTCTTATATTGATCTTGAAACAGTGATCTCTTTGGGCCAAATCTTTCCCTAAAGAAATTAAACAGTGGATAAGGTTAGCTAAAATGGCAAATTCGCAGTCATAACTAACTCTTTGAGCTTGAGACTAGGCAATCGCAGACTAAGTCAAACAGCTCTGCAGATGTCTCTATGTCTACAAGCTTGGGTGAAAAGTATGAGGGGTCCTGAGTGAAAAGGAATCTTAAATCTTTTCATCTTTTTAACCTAAAAGTAATATGAGGCCTGGAAGTAGAGCGATTCAAAATCCCATGTGTAGTCTTCAAGAGGCAGAGCATGAGAGCTGGGACAGAGCAAATGTGGCTAAGCCTAGCAGAAGAGACAGTGGGAGGACTCCAGATGGGGCACAGAAGCCAACCCTGTCTTCTGGGAAAACAATGCGGAGCTCATTTGCAGCATGGGACAAACAAAGTTCCGAAATTTTTTTTCTTATGCGGAGGATTCTCTATAAAAGGCAGGAAAGCAAGATCCCCGGCGTGAAAAAAATGGTCTGATGACTGGGGTAATGGGAAGGTATTCTGTAGAATCATCAGGGTTCTAAGCCTAGATGCACAATTTTGTACTAGCTTATTGTCTTCAACGAGCTCATTTTTATTTGAGAATCAGTCACAGGGAAAGCACATGCAAAATACAAAACCCTTTACTTGAAACTGAAGTTCTCAATAAATGACTTTAGTCGCAGGCAAATTGCTTCCAGGGCCCATGGAGGCTATCACAATCCGATGAGATCTAAGTCTCCTATTTAAACTCATGGTGCTTGCCTGTCCTAGGTGCGCATCCTTCTGCGCATGTCAAATCATCCCTGGGTCACTTGCAATGACCAATGCAGTGTAGGATATGTAAGGAGTAGTGACACGCTGGGAAACAGTGGTGAGACACTGGACAAGCTCAGTAATCACACACCTTCCACATAGTCTTGGCCTAAGGTTGACTGACTCTCTGGCTAGAGAGACATTTATAGAGACTCAACTGTATCACCGTGCTTAAATAGTGACAAGAAATTGTACTGGAAATAGGTAAGAGATTGAAGAGAAGAGAAGGGAGGGGGATGAGGCGTCCGAAAAGAAAGGCAAAAACCAGACCATATATGAGCTCTTATGCCCTCTTGGGAGCTTCGAATTTCCTAGACTGGCAGCGTGTGCTTGGAGAGGTTTCAGGCAAGGAAGAAAAGCGCGATTTAGATTTTAGAAGGAACGATCTGACATTAGTACCGAAGACTAACTGGGAAACTTTAGTGTGAGTCCAGGAAACAAACTAAAATATGCCTACAGATGTTTCACTAACAGTGAGCCGAAGCAAGGAGCTGGAATAAACATGGGAATTTTTGGTTTGGGCTTACTTTTGAGAGGATTAATGACAGCATTTCTCTCTGCCCCTCCCATATAATGCCCCCTCGCCCTCTTTCAAAGTCATGGTCTCATTTTAATTGTTGTTACCTACCCGTGTTCCTAACTGTGTATATATAACCTGCTCAGACTGTATAATTTTAGTTGCTTGTACACGTTTTCAGAGGTGACTATGTGTATTGAAAACCAATTGGTGTGCTTCTCTGGGAAAGACTATTTCTCCTCCTCTCAACATCCCATAGTTGCCCGTGGTCCTTTGCCTAAGGCTGAAGCCTGGTAAGCTTTTCCCTTTCCACATTATCATGTCTGATGGGGTCCTTCTTGCCCAGGTCTTGTTTAGGCAGGCATGTTGAGGCTTCTGAGGGGTAGCCTCTCTGACATTTCTAGGAGACAATCTTACAATAAGCCTCCTGTTTTTAGAGTCTTTCCCACCTTCTGTTCCACAAGGATGCCTGAGCCTTAAGTGTGGGAATTGTGTTATAGACATATCAGTTGGAACTGGGCTCCACAACTCTTTCTTTTGATTGGTTGTGGTTTTCTATAATGAACTCATCTATTGAAAAGAGATGTTTCTTTGTAATTTTTAAGGCTGGTTCTTAGAAATGCCATGTATGCATTCTTTACTTAATACAGAAAGTGAGGAATCAAAAGGACTCTTGAGTAACTCCCATTCCTGGCTTTGGTGACCACACACATGGTGGGATCATTCTTCAGAACAATGAGTAAAAGGAGAGAAAATGATCTTGTCAAAGCAAGACAAGAAATTCAAAAATTCCAAGTCTTAAAGGTTTTTCTGGTCCTGTCAAGTGAGTATCTAATGGTCAGCTCTGGAAAACAGGGAAGCGGTCATTTTTAGAACTAAAAGACTTGAGAGGAAGAACCTAGGGATGTAACTGGAGTTAGAGAAATAGAAGATTCAGCAGAATAAAAACAGAACATTGAGTTAAATATTTTGTACCCACTTACAGAACACCATTAAAAATGCTGTACTGGGTAAAGGAAAGAGAAGAGATTGAAAACAAAAGCTGCAAACATTAATAAGATATCTGCTAGCTGTTAATATAAGTAGAATGAAGAAATTGGTAATGCAAAGCACAAGAGGACAGAGTCAGCACCTGAGACCACTGCATGCTTGCTACTAAAAGGAATAGTTTGCCAGATTAGAAAAACAGTAAGGGTGGAAACAAAGAAGTTTATAAAAGAGATGGGATTTGTTTAATTAGCAATTGTGAAGAAGAGAAAATGAAAAGTATTGGAAGGAGATGTTTTAAGTATAAAACATTTCAGAAATGAGTGGTTCACAGATGTTTATTATAAACTATTTCATTCTCTGGGATATGTGTTCCCAAAGCGAGCATGACATATTTTACCCATTTAAAAGAAATTAAAGCATTGTATGGACTCCCTGAACACCCTGCACCCAGCTGAAGAATAGATGAAGCTCACCACTCAGGGCTGTAGTGAAACTCCTGGCTCTCCATTCTTCCCCAAGAGAATCATTGCTTCCCATTTTGTGCTTAATACTTTCTTGCTCTTCTTGAAAGCTTTATCACATATGTATTCATATCTAAAATTATAATAAACTGCATCTTTTTAAACTTTCTTACATTCTTTTAGTTTTTGTCGAAAATATCTGTGTGTCTGCATGTGAGAGTGTGTGTGGGGTGCCCATGCATTCTCCAGTGCATATGAAGTCCAGAGAGATCACCAGATGCCTGGGAACTGAAGTTATAAGTAGCTGTTAATTACCCAGTGTGGGTGTGGGGACCAAACTCAAGTCATCTGCAAGAGCAGCGAAACTTCTGACCACTGGACCATCTTTCCAACTCCCTTCATTTAATCTTTTAGCTTTACTTCTGTTCAGAATTCGCTTTGTAAATTTCACTCAGGTCAAAATTAGCATTGCCAGGCCGGGCGGTGGTGGCGCACACCTTTAATCCCAGTACACGGGAGGCAGGTGGATCTTTGTGAGTTCGAGGCCAGCCTGGTCTACAAGAGCTAGTTCCAGGACAGGCCCCAAAGCTACAGAGAAATCCTGTCTTGAAAAATAATCCAGACACAAACAAACAAACCAACAAAAAGAGCATTGGCAGTTTTGTCTCTTTATTTTTCAGTGTTGCTTTCAGTTTATTTTTCAGATATTTTATCATACAGTTTAAACTGTGTATTACTTTAAAATGTCATTAAATTAGCAAACACATGGGGTGTTCTTATTGGCATTGTAAATATGGAAAGTCAATATGGCGCTGAGTTCTTCACGATCTGTGATTTTGCTATCTCCTGGTAACTGGAAATATTCACACAGTCAGCGAAGGATCAATCCCCTGTGTCAGTCTTACAACAATAAGCAAACGTGGAAGTCAGGTTAAAAAAAAAAAAAAAAGTCTTGCATGTGATGGGCAGATAGTAATTAACTCTGGCATGCAAGCACCACAGCCTTACATGAAGGCTTCAAGAATTACAAGCGTACAAGAAGTACTGCACATGGACTTCTGCCTAGCAACTGCTTGTGCACGCTGTGATGGCTTGGACACATCAAGTGGACTTGAGGACGTGTGTGAACTCTCTCATTGATCTCATCTCCACTCGCCGGAATAGCCTTGCTGGTCTGCACAAAGAATGACGTTCTCTGTGTGCTGTCACTGTCTTTTGTTCTAAAGACTCTTACTCCACCGCCCTTGGTACAGTGCTTGTTTGAATTCTGATCCTAACCCACAAATCCATTCTAAACCAATATGAAAAACTTGCTTCATGGCAACCTCATTTGTGATTATTTTCCTCCCGGTTCCTAGTACATTTTCACATATACAACTATGTTTCTTATATTTTCCAAGACCGAAATCCATTCTTTTTGCTGTGGAATTTATAGTCTAGCTGGTAAAATAAGGGTGCCACACAGCCACTACGATGTTGTGTGAATCATGAATTGCATGGCAGGGACAAATGAGAAACAGCAAAGAAATCAGACCTATATGGAAATAAACAAAACATTTAAGCAAAGAAGTAATCATGGAAGTTCTGTTCATGGGTATAGACGGGAAACTTCTCATACAATGAATGCAATGTGTCAACTGTAGTTATTGTTTTAGAACTCAAACACAACTATAGTTGATAATTAATAAATAAATAACTATTGCTTATTTATTTATTAATAAATAAGTGTGGAAGATGAAGCTCCCATATACCTAAACTGGGCTTTGTACTGTGAAAGTGAAAGTATATAATAGGCTCTTTACAGTTTGGCTTTTATAAAGGTTTTTGTATGTAGGTATGTATTATGTTTTCAGTAGGAAACCTGTATTTATTTACACCATTTTTTATGTGAGATTGGTGTCAGATGGACTCTGAATTTTGGCTTTCAATCTTTCTTCACACAGAAAAAAAGAAGGATTATTTGGACAGTGTATAAGCCTTAACTGTCCCTTTGACTTTCATTTACAAATACTTTTATTTATTGAGAATGTCATACTGAACATTTTTACCATATTTTCACACCCCAACTCCTCCCAGCTATGTCTCTGCTCCCTTCTCACCCGACTTTATCTCCATATGAGTATAATTCCAGACAATTTCTATAGTTTGTCACAGCTGTGTTTTTAAATAAATATATGTTCACAAATCCTAGTTGAAGACTTGTGTGACTGTTGTGTTATAATTGCCTTTGCTGGGTCTGTTTAGTGTCTGCTTTCTTGATATTTTTTTATCTATCGGAAGGGATTTGTTTATTTCTCTTTCTGAATGATCTACTTTAAAATTGCTGTATCTAGATTGCTTCTATGAGATCGAGAAGCCATGATTGCCACTAATTTGTAGCACTGAGGATTCTAATCCACAGGTATGGGTTTATCCCGCCATTGTTTTCATCCAATATTAGTTTCTGGTTTCCATCTTCCTTTACTCATTTAAATGTAGGCAGTCTATGTTTTAAATTTTGATCTTACTATAAGTATATTTTACTATAAATATATTTTATACACACATTTAAATGTCATAATAAAACCATTTACCTTGTCCAAATTAAGAAAATTAAAGAAAGTTTTTAGAGTAATCATGTTTTAAGTAATACAGGAAATGCTCCATAGTTTTCACTTTCAGATGTTAAGATAGGTATACGCAGATAAAGAATTTTTAAGACATGAAAATGTTTGTGCAAAGTGCATTATTATTTTGAAAATATCCACATGGAATTTTAATAGATAGAATTGTAAACATCAAAGACATGAAAATAAAATGATCTTCTATTTTATAATGAAGTTATGCATGTCTCTGTGTGTTGTGTGTTTGTGTTGTTTTACTTTTGACTTTTCTGTACCTCCAGTCACAGACACACAACTACAAAAGGACCAGAGAAATGCCTTAGTGACTAAGAGGTCAAACTGATCTTTTCAGTGCCCAGCATCTATGTTGGGTGGCTCACACCGCCTGTTACTCTAACTCCAAAGGATTCAACATCTCTGACCTTCCCAGGCACCTGAACTCATGTGAACATACAATTGTACATCCGCATCCAAATAGATAAACTTTTCAATCTCAAAAAATAAGAAAGAAAGAAAGAAAGAAAGAAAGAAAGAAAGAAAGAAAGAAAGAAAGAAAGAAAGAAA
>NW_026067977.1:661817-665429 GCF_014885135.2 Alexandromys fortis | reverse complement strand
CAAAAAAAAAAAAAAAAAAAAAAAAAAAAGTAAACACCAACCCAGCTACAAACCCTTTGTCTACAATAATGACCTACTTGCAAGTTACCCTGCTATCATAGTGGTATAAAACTTGTGGGAGTAGCCAACCACCATCTGATTAGACATTCTGTGTGATTACATTCCATCATGAGATGGAGCTCATTCCTGACATTGCAGATGGTCAAGAAGCTGAGACCAGATAGGCCTGCACAGGTCTGCCCTAGATTGGGTTCTAGCACTGAGTGGAGAAGTGGACACAATCCCCCATCCCTAACTCAGAAGCTCTCTCTAATTTATAACCACTCACAAATGAAAGATTAGCTTTCTCTGAGGGAGTCTCACTGGGGATTAAAACCACACTTAAGGGTAAATCCCATGCCCAGAAGAACTAATTTGGCATCTTTGGAGGTTCTTTGTCCCATAGTGATTTGTTAGGGCTTTTTTTTTTAAACTTACAGGTCTTTTGCATATATGTTATGGTTTCCAGTTCTGTGTTTCTATGGGATTTCTGTGTGTGAGATGTGTGTCTCTGCATCTACCTATGTTTATTGTGCTTTTTCTTCTCTCTTTCTTTTTTCTGCTTGTTTGGTTTTTTTGCCCCTATTCTATTTTGTTTGATTTTTACTCTTTTTTTTATTATTTTTTAGGTATCTGTTTGTTTTCTAATGAGAGAGAGAAAGAAAGGGTATGGATTTGGGTGAGAGGGGAGGAGAGGAGATGTGGGAGGAATTGGGGAAGAGGAAACCATAATCAGAATCTATTAGATGAAAAATATTTTCAGTTTAAAAAAACATAAAAAATAAAATACTTTTTCCATGAGAATATCAACAGATTGCTTGCTTCTATTTGTCTAAAGTTCTGCCAGAGTGATCAATAACCATCAGCTGCTTTGCAAATACTAGAGAGAGAGAAGTACTTAAATCTACTATGGTAAATAAGAAGTCAGGAGAAGGATGCTACTTAAGGGACAGAGTGCGTTCAGACAAAGGGAAATCCTCTCTTCCTAAGTAGTGGAAGAAAGAAGTGAAAAGGGGGAGAGGGAAGAACTTGGGGGAAAGGGGCTGACGGGAGGGAGGAAGCCAGTCTTGGAGTCTTCGCCAGAAGTCAAAGTTGATGAGCTGTCAGTGGCGAGTCTTTATCGTGATGAGCCAAAGACTGTATAGAAGCCTCCCCCGGGGTAGCCAGTTCAGAATTTCAGCTGGATAGGGGCATTATCTTCCTTTCATCGCAGAGCTGCTTTCAACACATCAGGAAACGCCGAGTCACTCCTTGACAGAGGCTGGCAACTTGAAGGAGGGAGATAATCTGGAGCCTTTAGTACAGGCTGATATTTTCATTTGTGATTCCACATGACAGCACCCTACCCGCCCCCTCCTTCTGGGTACCCTGAGTGAGACTTGGCAGCTAGATACAGAAGGCATGGCGACAGAGGTGTTACAGGGGAATCTCAGTGCCAGCATTTCTGGACTCTAATAAAAGCACTCTTGGGGACAATGATGTATAGGGAGATGCTTCTTTAGAGGCCATAGAGAAACAGAAACGGGCCCGAGGAATTTGAGACCGACAGCTATGTCTCACCTTTGGACGTGCACTAAGAGTAGATCTGTTTGTGTGGGGGAGGGTGTTTGTTTTATGTTTTGCTTTTGTATAGTGTAGAAAATGACTTGTGTCTACTTATTCTCTACTTTATCTTCAAACCAAAAATTGAGATAAGATGTGGGGACTTAGAAGATGTAAAACTCAGTGCAATGAAGCATTGGGAGTCAGTCTCTGGGAAAATGATCTCAATAAAATCTGTAAGAAAAAGTCTACAAAAATGTCAGTTATTGAGTGGCAATTTATGGCATGGCACATAGCTGTGTGGAATCTGTCTGTGCCTTCCAGGGAAGCAGCTTTTGCTTCTTATACGTCCTTCTGTCGTTTTATAAATGTCACTTTCAAAGCTCTTATTTTATACATTGGCACAGAGGCATCTATGAGGAGGCAAAATATCTTAAAGGGTCCTCTTTGGGTAAGATCTATGACTTCTCCCATCTTTCATCTCCTTCCAACAATAAATCCCTTTGCTCTTCCAGACAACTTTCAAAACCAGGTTGACATAAACAAGACCATCTGCCAAGAAACATGGCAGTTCTGCTTAGGGAAGCCTGGAGTGCTCAGGGAGTTCCAGGGGAAGGACTTGGCTGCAAGGTTCTTGAGGTGAGAAATCTGGCACCATAGCTCAGAGGGGATTCGTGTCCCTGTGGCTTTGAGTTTGCACTCAAGTACTATGCTGAGTGTGGCCAGAAGCCAGAGCTAGAGGCAAGTCTCCTTAATCAGTGATCTCCCAGCATCTTCCCAGGCTGGCTGGGACACCCTCCTCTTCTGGCTTTGGTTACTTCCAGTTACTATTTCAAACAGTATATTTAAAAAAAATTTTTTTGTGATCCCAGATTCTAATCAGATCCCTGCCAGTCTCTAAAAGGCTTGTGTTTCTGCTATTTCTGGTCAATTTTCTTGACTTTATCTGAATTACTTGAGTTACTGCCATGCTGACATTTGGCCTCCGACCTGACTTTCATCACAATAATATAAACTTCAGATGGTGTTCCCGCCCCTATCCTCTTTACCCAAGTATGACAGTCAAGCTAGAAAAGGGAGGAAACGCTCCTGAGTTAAGACTCGGGTCCCCACACAGAGGTACTGAATTGGGCATTCGAAGCAATGCCTTGTGATTTGCACTTCGCCTTCCTGATGTGTAAACGGGGATGTCCACTTCTAGCTGTGAGCAGAGCTGATCTCAGATGGGCCCTCCACATGGCATACGGTGCTACGCCTCCTCGTGTAATGGTGAGCACACACACCCTACAAGAGCTGATGAGACGTGTAGTCACAGCCAAGTGGTCTGAGAGTGGAGTGTCCTTGAGGAAAACGTCAGAGTGTCCATCTTCCCTCACAAGGTATAGAACACCATGCCTCGCTGACGAATGTGACCTAACCTGTGAGTATGGGCTGCCACCAAAATAGTTGATGGACTAGAAAATGCATTCCAATCCTAAAAGATACAATGTATAAATTGGGATAATAAGCAGACTGTAGTAGCTGTCTTGAGGCTTTGGCTATGGGCAGTCAAACATATGACTCATGCTGAGCCACCAACAGAAAGAACCTGACTGAAAGGAGGAACAATTGCAATGAAAACAAGACCCGCAGATGCTGTCCTCCACGTTAGCCCCTGAGGTGGCAGAAGCGGGACCAACAGAAGAAGAAATAGAAGTGGTGGCTTTCTGTTCTTTCAACTAGGAGCTGGCAAAGGAACAAAAGTAGTAGTTAGATCTGTCCAAAGTGATCTTCCTGGTATCCAAAAACATGGAACCAATAGGAAGAGTCAGGTAGTGAAGAGGGAAAAGGGGGATAGGAAGTATAAAAGATACATAACCCAGAGAGCGGGACGTCCGTCTTCGGGTCGCAGCAGCATTGGTGGTGCTGATCACCCGGGAGCGAATTAAAAATGGGTGACGTTGAGAAAGGCAAGAAGATTTTTGTTCAGAAGTGTGCCCAGTGCCACACTGTGGAAAAGGGAGGCAAGCATAAGACTGGACCAAACCTCCA
>NW_026067977.1:656872-660796 GCF_014885135.2 Alexandromys fortis | reverse complement strand
AAAAAAAAAAAAAAAAAAAAAAGATACATACCTCTTGGGTCCAAACCTTAATTCAGAGGAATAGAAAGCCCACAATTCAGCATGTAGAGGGAGCCTTCCATGTCTTGCCTTGAAGTAATACAAGGGAAATCTATCCCACACAGACTGAGTCATATGGGCCACTAGAAACACTTCGTTATCCTAACAAACATAAATGACTGGAATGCAGTCGAGGAAGGACATGCATTGCTAAGAGAACTGAATGTGTGAGTAAGGCTTTTTTTTATGATTAAGTCACCAGGCTTATAAAAACCTAAGAAAAGACTTAATTCTGCATTGACTTCAGGACCGCTATGGAGTCTTATGACTGTGCTAAGTCTTATGGTGTTTTGTGATCTTTACAACATAGGGGAGGCTCTAACAGGTCTGAGTGACTCTGACTGGCACACCAACCAGCTTAACAGTGTGCACAAGTAATCAACGAGGAATAAGAGGAGGGCAAAGTCAACAAACGTACTTGTCCACGACACTTAAGGCCAAATGTGACAAGATTTGTGTTGAGTCAAAGTTCCTATGGGAGAAAAGCTAACAGCAAGCCAACCGCTCTGCTGGAGAGCTTTGGGGGAACTTTGAAGCCAGAGCAACAGTTCACAGAAGACAAATACGATAAAGTAGTACAGATGGAAAAGATCAAGTTTATTCTAGAGCTGGGCATTTATCTCCCCAGAGTATACTGAGTAGAAATTGTTCACGCGGCTAGAACTTTCTCCACAGACCAGTGTGGCCATGGTCCTGGCCCAGAGCCTATCAGAACTGGAGATCCAGTTCCAGTGGCAGCCACAGCTGGCAAGAGCACAACCCTGCTTCTCTCTGAGCCTGAGCCAAGCCCAACAATACAAACAGACTTCATTGAGACCATCGGAGTTGGTGCAGTGTCTCTAACAATACTAGCAACACCCAAAGATGACGACTCTCTGGCTAGCTCCCGGAGAGTGGCTATGGATTAAACACAGCTAGATGAAGTAGTAACTTCTAGCCTTGCTGCTGCACCAAATATTACTGTCTTAACAAAATAGATCACACAAGTGATGCGATATTTTCACGTTGCATGGGCCCTTGGTAATGTTTCTTTTTCGTGTCTTCTGGCAGTTGCTTAGAGGAGACAACAGTGAGATTCCAGAAATCCTGTGAACTCTCTGCCAAAAGATTTCTTTACATATGCTAATGCATGTTTTACAAATCTAGAAAAGCACCTGGAAAAATAGGAAAAGGAGCAGCTAAAGAGTTTGAGTGCTAAAGGCCCCCTGCACAGATTAGGAAAGGCAGTCTCAAGAGTTACCATGAGGGATGAGAATCCTGGTTACTTACTGGGATTTTACTCACGGGGTGGGTTACTTACTCATGAGCTGTTGTCTAGAGAGGCTCCTGGGGTCCCATAAACCATAAATGCTATTGCCACCGCTGTTGGCCTTATGCCAGAATCACAGGGCGAGGCCTGTAGCTGAAGACACTGGAGCTTTGCCTGCAGGATGTGGAGAACTCAGGCTGATGCTGGTATCTCACTCCTTCCTGACTAGTTCACAGTACCTGAAGGCACCAGGTAATCTGCAGGGGAATTGCCGCCAGCTTTTCTTGAGTAGTGTGTGTGTGTGTGTGTGTGTGTGTGTGTGTGTGTGTGTGTGTGATATGTCAGTGCCCTATCTGGGGTGATTAAATAGTTGTTTATATATCATCAGGAAAAGTCAAAAAATAATGGAGGACCAGTCAAAAGCAGTAATCTTGCAAAGTAAACTAGCACCTTTAGATTAGGAGAGGCTGGTGAACTCAGAGGGATGGGGCCAAGGTCTGATTACCTGGGTTCAAAGTAGCTGATGCCATAAACTCTAAGAAGCAAACTGTGATGAAAACAGTGTTCTAGAGGACAGACATGTCTAAGAGTTCCAAGCTCGTTGTGATTGCACCATCTTCTGACTTTTGTCTCAAGGAACACAGTCACACACTCACAGTGAAGATCTAAGAAATATTAGTTCTTTGTTCTGTTGGGTACAGCGGAAATGAAATTATCATGACATATATCCAAAGTGCACTCTGCAAGAACAGAAAGAAAACATCTCTAGAACCATATCTCAGGAGAAGTGCATCGATCCTCTCATCGCCTCTACATTGCTGCTACTATCTGGTGAGACATGAACTCTTCAAAGAAACACAGTATAACACCACATCCAGGGGAGACAATACAGGGGGAGGACAAAATATTATGTCACTAGATGAGCACTTGCAAAGTCACAGCCCCAAGACACAAGGTCACTAAAACACTGGAATTTAATGAGATAGAAGAAAACTCTTCCTGCCTTGAAAAGGTACCTGAAAAAACACACTTCTGAAGAAGCACACTGAAGAGAAAACACATTTTCAGAAACAAAAGAGGAAACCTCACTACAGCTCTATGCACATTGAAGTCTGGGATATTTCTAAAACTGCATGCAAATTTTAAATATAATTTCAAATTATTTGGTAAAAATTTAGCTTGTGTAATTAAAAATATTGTAGAAAATAAATATAAAAGGAAACATTCCAACTTGCTTTTAAAATCTTGTTACTAGCCCTTTGTTTACGAGCCACCCAAGCAGCAAGGAGATCCGATCCGGGCACCAGGAGAGACATCATTGGGGTGAGTGAGTTTCTGACCGCAGCAGAAGCCCGGGACGGGGAACTCAGACTTTCCTCATCCCTCCTACACTTCCTGGTCATCCTGCAGGGGCTATACTGCCCGATACCTCCTCTCTCTTCCTATCCCACCCAGCTTGCATCCACAACCCTCCCCCCCTCCGTCTGACTCCCTCCCCTCTTTGACCACATAACATCTCCCAGCTCAGCCTGTTCGGGCGCTGGGACCGAATCCGAATCGGGAGGGCAACTGGGAGGGTGGTAGCTCCTTTGTCTCAATAGCCTGCCTACAGCAAGCTAGGTAGGCCCTTTGTTTACGAGCCACCCAAGCAGCAAGGAGATCCGAGCCAGGCACCAGGAGAGACATTGGGCTTGCATCCACAACCCACCCAGAGCAGTGCTGAGGAGTTTCATCTGGATGGTTGTCAATGTTTGGGTGCTGAGGAGTGCCAGCTTGACAGGACAGTCCCTGCTTCTACATGGAAGAGATACACCCAGAGACTCAGTCACAGCAAAGACTGGACCAAGACACCAGGCCTCTTCTGTCTCCATTTGAAGGAAGAAATGGGAAGGCGCCAATGCAAGACTTCCTCCAACAACCTGAAAGGCAACATGACATCACCAGAATCAAAGGATCACGAAATAAGAAGAATTGTACACCCTACTCCAGAAGAATTAGAAGAAATCGACTCAAAAGTGATTTATATGAGAATAATAGAAGACCTTAAACAAGTGGTGAAAAACTGCCATAAACAATTAGAGATTACAAAAAAAAGGTAGAGGAAATGAATAAATCGCTCAACGATACCCAAGAAAACCAAAAGAAACAAGAAAAAGCAATCAAACAGGTAAGGGAAGCAGTTCAAACTTGAATGAAATGGAAGTAATGAAGAAAACACAAACCTAGGGAAGGTTGGAGATGGAAAATCTGGGTAAACGAACAGGAACTACAGAGACAAGTACTACCAACAGAATACAAGAGATAGAAGAAAGAATATCAGACACTGAAGATACCATAGAGAAAATAAACACACTGATCAAAGAAAACAGTAAAACCAACAAATTCTCATCACAAAACATTCAGGAAATCTGGGACACAATAAAAAGACCAAACCTAAGAATAATTGGGGTAGAAGAAGGAGAAGAAGTACAGCTTGACGGTACAGAAAATATATTTAATAAAATTATAGAAGAAAATTTTCCCAACCTAAAGAAAGATATTCCTTTGAAGGTTCAAGAAGCATACAGAACACCGAATAGACTGGACCAAAAAAAAAA
>NW_026067977.1:610319-651598 GCF_014885135.2 Alexandromys fortis | reverse complement strand
GTGGGGAGAAGGGGAGAAGGGTGGAAGGAGGGAGAAGGAAATGGGAGGCTGGGAGGAGGCGGAAACTTTTTTTTTCCTTTTCTCAATAAAAAAAACTGTTCATTAAAAAAAAATAAAAAAAATAAAATCTTGTTACTATTAACGGAATTTAAGAAAATCTTTAACTTTTCCTCAAGGAAGTATCTCTCTCGTGCATATACACAACGTATTAAGAAAAACAGCAGAGTATTGAATCTCACATCATGTGGAAATCATGAATATCCTCAACCTTATCCCAGGATCTAGAAACCAGAGAGTTCATTATACTAACCAAGTTGGAGAAGTGCTGTAATCATTTCAAAGCATTTTTAAGACATCAACACCTAGTCACCAAAAGCCAAAATTTATCTCAGAAAACTAGTTCTAAAAGCAAAAGTCCTGATGAATATTAAACTTAGAGCTAATGTCACACTTAGTGGTAAGGAAGAGGAGCTTTGCTCTGGACCACGAGGAAAGCCAAGGATACCCATCCTCCACATCTACCTGGCATGATGTTAAAGACCCAGAAATGGAAGGGCACAAACACCCAACAGGAAAAGGTAAAATGATCTTTAAAAATGCAAGCTTCCTTACAGCAAAAATACTAATGCTTTCACAATCTTCCACCAAATGAATATGGAAATGAAATAAAGTCACAAATATGAGATTAGTGAACACAAACCAACTACATCTTTACACACCAGGAACACACAATTGAGAGTATGCTAGTATGCACTATTTTTAACAGCATTGAAAGCATGCAAAGCTGAGAAATTTACCTGGGAAACTAAAGTGCACTTTTAAGAAATTAATGAAGTAATCGAATGGAGACATTAATCAAGGCTAAACTGTCAATGTTCTTTAATTGATGTGTGAACTGAATGTAATCTGCTATGGTTTTTTATATAAAGTTATAAAGTACTTTTCCCAAAAGATTACCTGCTGAAGACTTGATCTCATGCTTTTGGTTCTATTAGGGATATTTGAATGATGAAGGCATTTACTAGTAAGTGGATTGATCTATTGATTGATTCATAATTTCACGCCATTATCAGAGGGTGCCAGAAACAAAGAGATAGGGCCTGGTTTGAGGCAATAGGTCAAAAGGTAGAAAGATGTTCTTTAAAGAATCTCTCTCTCTCTCTCTCTCTCTCTCTCTCTCTCTCTCTCTCTCTCTCACACACACACACACACACACACACACACACACACCTCCCTCTCACCTCACCCTCCCTCTCTCTCCTTTATCCGTCATGAAATCATCTCTACTCTCTCTACCTGAGGTTCTGCCACACCTGGAGACCTAAACAGTTCCATCAACTGCAGACCAAGCATTAAAACACATAAACCTGTGGGGCCATTATTAAAACTACCAAATCTTTGGAAGTAGTGTTATTCATATTAAGCCTTCAGATTTTCCCGTGTAATCTTCATGGTCTCCCTTGAAGAGTGCTCACATTATCATGGCTTCAGTATTCATATACTCTCCCCAAATAAGACACCACTTTTTCCCTTTCTTTTTCACTATCCCATAACTACAGACTACTGTCTAGTTCCATTATAAATCTTAGAGACTCTTCCAGCTCAATATATGTAAAAATAACTTTAATATTGTACCTTCTAAGTATTTTCCTTTCTTGGTACCAAAAATGCCTATTAGTCTTTCTAGATTCTCATCATTTCCAAGATGAAAACTGGAGTCAAGGAGGACTCTAACTGTACTTAGCATCACAGATATGATGAAGACCTGAATACAGACAGAAGCCAAATTTGAAGAGAAAAGCATGGATTTGAGAAATGTTCTCAGGACACGGACAGAGCTTATCACAAACTTATTCCTGAAGTATAGAACATGAGCTTTGATAATGTGGAAGACTGAGCATGGGGGAGGAAACACAGATTAAAGATGGTTTTTGAAGTAATGAGATGGTTGTAGAGTTATTCTTGAAGTAGACGTGCATGAACTATATTTCCAAGTCAGCACTAACAATTAATTCCAAGTTAGCATTGACTGTTAACTCCACACAGCTTAGATTCACCTGAAATGAAAAAAAAATCTTAGTTAAGTATCTGCATTTATTGGACCAGTCTGCAGGCATACCTGTAAGGGATTGCCTTGTGTGTTAATTAACAGAGAAGGGTACATGCCGCTGTGAGTGGTACCATTCCCTAAACAGGTGGTCCTGGCTGTTTAATGTGGTGAGTTATACATTAGCCTGTGAGTGAGCCAGAGATCAGGCAAGCAAGCACCATTTACCCATGGGTTCTGCTCTATCTTCCTGCCCTGATGTCCCATCAATGATGGTCTGTGAGCTAGAAATGTAAGCAAAAAACAAAGCAGAAATATCTTTTTCTTCCCTAACTGCTGTGGGTCACAGTATCCTGTCACAGAAATGGAAAAGAAAGTAGAGCATCATCTATGGGGAAAAGTCAAGACATTTATCACACACTTTTTTGTGTGTGTTCTTCCATAAGCAGATTCCCAAGGATCAAATGCATTTTACTTTGGAGCTCATTCTGGGGGAACACCAGAAGGTTAGAGACAGCAAATGAAGGAAACCGCCCTGTGAAAGAAAATTAAATAGTAGAGCCACTGGCAACCCTGGAATAAATATAGGATACATTCATAGTTTCTGAATCTTGAGATTAGACATTGGGATTGTCACTAGTTAGATATCCATCTTTAGTATTTGACAGTTGTGTCTGTGGTCATTACCCCTCCCAGATTTATTAATTGCTTCCAAATAGATGATAAATATTTCATAGTCAGATGGAAGACCACAGGTAGGGGTGAGCAACTGTGCATTCTAAGGAGTCTATGTGTGGAGCATTGATGGCTTATGCTACACTAAGTACATGAATCAGGGATTCAGGAAAGTTGTTTCCTTAGGGAAACTGATTTAGAAACCTTTAGCAGAGAGATAGACAACTTTATAGCCTCAAATCATAAACTCACTGGGCCGCATAAGTAATATCTCCAAGTATTAAATCAGGATAGAAAATGGTTTAAGGTGATTATACAGTTACATAGTGGCCAGGAAACCAAGGAAGCATCCCTTATAGGATGGAAAATTGTGGCCCACGGGCAGAATCCAAGGAGGATGGAAAACTTTGAAAATAGGCAATAGAGAATCACCAACACCCTGGCACCCACACAGCAGAGAATGGAGTTCCTAACACCTACAGGAGAGGGGAAATTTGCCAGGAGAGTTGAGTAGTGTCTGGAGAGACCAGTTGTACCCAATGAAAGACAGCACATGGTGCTCCAAGAATAAAATGCTGGACCACTGACCAGCAGAACCCTGCGAGAAACAAATCGTGAGGCTCAGACCATCACATAGCCGGAAAGTCTGCTTGTTTTAAGATGTTGCTGACTTGAAGGAAGGTGCTATCTGTAGGAAAGGTCATTAGCTGCACGTGAATCAGAACACCCAGTGTTTCCCCCAGACCTGCAAATGCCCAGGTACTGGGTGACGCAGTGGCAGTGTTATTTCTGTTTTTCGATTAAATCAGCTTCCTTGTGTCTGTGCTAAAATACAATGGTAAAAACACCTTAAAGATGAACAGGGTTTGGGAGGCTCGCAGTCTGAGGGTGTGGTCCATTGTGACAGGGGAATCAAAGCTGCAGGAGATAAAGCAGCAAGCAACTGGTCATATTATCTGCATGCTGAGAATCGACCCTCAGCTCTTCAAAATTGCACGGCTTGCTTTTATGCAATCCAGGATCCAAACCCAGGAAACAGGTGCTGCTCCTCCTTACTGTGTTTGTCCACTCAGTTACCACAGTCAGGGTGACCCCTCTCAGGCATGACCAGAAGCTGATCTCCTGCGCAATTCTATACACCGTCAAGTTGAGGATAGTTATCGCCACAGTCCTCAAGGACAGACTCCAGAGGATCAGTTCTCACAAGTGAGGACTGATCGGTTCCCTGGTTTATCTGTGATTTTCTTTCCTCCAGACTCAATTCCTCTGCTGTGAGGTTCATATATGACTTAAAGGATATTCAATCCTATGTGTAGATTTCAGGTGTCTGAGAAGTATGAGCCAAAATATATTTGGGCCAACCTAAAATATAATCCAGGTTGCATATTCCACAGCTATTTATGATTAAAATGTATCTTTACTACCCAGAACTGAATATGGCTTCTCAGTCAAGCCAAGTACTTTTTAAAAGATTGATTTTCTATGTGTGTAGGGTGGGGGTTGGGAGAGAGAGAGAGAGAGAGAGAGAGAGAGAGAGAGAGAGAGAGAGAGTTAGTTAGTTAGTTTTATGTAACACATGAAGTTACCCATAGACACCAGAGGGCATTAAGACCTTCTGGACTGAACTTATAAGAAGTTGTGAGCCACCTGATGTGGATGCTGTGACACTAACTCAGGCCCTCTGCACTCTTAACCACTGAGCCATCTCTCCAGCCAAGTTCAGCAATTATTTTCCCAGAAAAAAAAAAAACATAAAAATCTTGGCTTGCATTTTGGAGCCCTCCAAGAAATCTCTACCGCCACTTCACACATCCAAGTATTCCACATCAAGCTGGACCTTCTCTTGCCACAGACACGAGTTCCTGTTCATTGCAGATAGCTTATGGTTCCAGTTGCGCTCAAATTGAGGCATACTGAGAAGCTAGCTACCGCTAAGGTAAAGGTCCACAGTTTGGAGGGACAGTAATCTTTATCTGATTTAAATCTTAAAAATCTTAGACTTCAATCTCCACAACTTTTACTCCTTCCATCTAGTTCTTCAAAAATAAGAAGTCCTTCTAAGCTTAGTGTCAATTGGAAAGTATTTGTGTATTCTGGCTGTTAAAATGGAAAGTGTGAATTTACAGAAAGTCTCTATACAGAGATGGTGGGAAGCTTAGTGGAGCCGTGGAGGGCCAGGAGGTGGTTGTGGGGTGCTTGCAAGACAAAGCCAAGAAAATGAGACTCACAGACTCAGAGTTAATTACGCTCAAGTTTCACTGCCTCTGCACCTTTGTGCCAAAGACAACGTGTTAGATGCTGGGCGAAAATGTTCTCATTGTAGCCAGGAGAAGAGAGACTACGAGTACGCTGCTCTGGGTAGCGATGTAGCTGGAGCATTTTGGCCTCCACAGAGTCTTGGTGGCACTATCAAATGACACCATGCTATGCCTAAATGTTGATTTAAGAATAATCTTTTGGGAGCTTTTTACAAGCATTCCTAGGAAGAACACAAATAGCAAAAAAAAAAAATGAAATTAAAGCAACAATAATGAATTTCTTCTCCAGATGCCTAGGTTCCCAAGATACTGAAGAAACTCTAGATCCCCACTCTCCAAAAATATGACCCAGCAACCTGGATAAGTAGAAATAAGAATGGGGAAAAAATTAAGTTAGTAACTTGGTCTTCTTAGATTCAAGTTTGGGAGACAAAATTCCTAAGCAGTTATCTAATGAGCAATGTCTTAAAGTTTGCTTTTCCTCCTAAAAAGTTTTAAAGATTCAGGGGGGAAAAAGCAGGTAATTAAGTAAAAAGTAACTGCTTGCTTGAGGTCTAGGCCAACTGGCTCAAACCAGCCTCTTCGTGACCAAAAAATTCATCTAGCTGCTTCATGCTTTAAGTACATGTATAGGCTTTATCTGAACATTTTTATCCGCCAGAATTTAATAAGCCTCAGAATCCAGTAATCCCTTTAATTGAGTGCTTTCATGTTCATGGAACCTGTCTATTCCTTCTTACCTTGACCATCTCATCCATTCATACCAGCAGCTCAGCTTCTCTGCTGTTACACCACCCCCAGCTCCATAGCTACCCACTCGCCAGTTCTGTGAGCTCACCCACCTCCAGGTTCTCACACAGAGATCCTTCTAGGAGCTCTGCCAAGTCTGGAGCAATCAGGGTTGCTTTGGGGGATCTACCTTACTGGGGTCACTGCTTTTCTAACAATCAAAGTCCATAATGAAACGTGATGGGAGAGGAAGAAATAATAACCCGGAGTCCCCAAAACACATACCAGTGCCATTACTCAGCACTTAGGAAAGCCCTGTAGGACAATTATGAGATGGAGCCAAGGTGGGAGCTGCTGGGGGAAGCAGTCTGGGAACAAACATTGGCAGCCTTGCTTAAATCCACAAAACCAACTGCAGCAACAGCAGTGAGTGCAGCCATTGAATGGTACCTCAAGCCAAGCTGTTCTTTCCTCTCTGACTCTTCTGTATGTAATAGAAGTATGCCCATTCTCAACCTCATGCTGAGATATTACAGTCATTAGATTAACAAATATTAATTTTACAAAGCATTTTAGTGTGTTTCATTAGTAAGAAAACACAATAACAAAATTTCTTAAAGCTTGCTATACAGTTATTTCTTTGGGATCAAACGACCCCAGCCAGCACTGTCTACTGACATCACCCATAAATGGATGACTGAGAATACCCCCAGAAACTTGCGTTTTGTGCTCTAAATACAGTAACCTGTATAGAACCAGGTAAATATCTATCTACTGTTGTCTGAAGCCAAGTCTCATCAACTATACTGTGTGCCTTGTAGGCTGAGAAATGAAGGGATGGGAGTGGTGGTCAGCAGGCATCTCACTAAAGCAGCACGGAGCAGAGTTCGGTTTGTTCTACATGAAAAGCAGAGTCCAAAGGCCCTACATTCTGACATAGACTAGCACCAGGCCAGAGACTACGGGGTCAAGGATTGATCCAGCACCCTATACCAGCCTGGAACAGGACATCGGAACCTTATCTCCCGAGAGCAGACTACAAGGTCAAGAGTCGAACCTTGCTATCCAGCCCTCAGTGCTCTCAGGCATCCAGCCTGAAGAAATTCAAAAAGCCCCTTTTAAGGTGAAGAATACCAGGTCTTATGATGCTATTTTATGCTTGTATGAGAGGTTAAGAGAAGAGCATAGACGTGTTAATACATATGTTTAGTGTGTGAAATGTTAAGAGATATTTTATGGATAATCGATAAGATTAGGAAATATTAATGGATAAGTTAAGGTTAAGAAGTGTTTTATAGATAAGTAATGGATAAGTTGTATTAAGGTTAAGAAGTGTTTTATGGATACGTGATAAGTTAGATTAAGGTTATGAATTGGTTTTATGTATTAGGTTTAGTAGGATTAATAATTGTGATATTGAATTGCCTGTGTATTGTCCATTATTAATCCCCCATGCCTATTAAGATTGTAAACCTCATGGATACATTGAATATTGAAGTTGCTAGTAAAGAATCATTATAAAAACAATTCTCTTGCTTGGTCTGGCCATTCATTGCTCTCTGGGGAGAAGGGCACAGAGTTTTCATAGATATTACTCAAAAAAAAAAAAAAAGCTGAAGTCCCCCAGCTCGTAACAAGTGTAGAAACAAGAAATATCTCAAAATAGAAACTAATTAAAGGCAAGGAAATAAGACTCCTCCAAAACCTCATAACTCTTCAATAACTGAATCTAAGTTTATTCAAATGGTGTAAAGGTCAAACGAAAATTTCAAAATTTAAATTTTAAAATTTATCATTGGCCAAAGAGAAGACAATTGAAGTAAACAAGTGGAATGAAATAAAAGGGTCATTCCCAGAGCAGGGCAAGAAATTCAGCAGATAGGTGGAGTCTGAAAATCAGTAGAAACTGCAAACTGAATAAGAATATTGAAATAGAATTCAATAAAAATTATGACCATTAGAATAGATAAAGGAAAATAAATGGTATGAGCTACTGAAGAAAAGGTAAATTACTATATTCAAATGTCAATGCAGAATAGAAGCTATACTGTAAGCAAATTATTCAAAAATACATTTAGAAGAACAAGTCTGTGGATAATGATGATAAAGGAGAGAACTGGGATACCAATTATAAATGAAAGAAGCTTTTCAGTTAATTCATAGCAGGACATTTCCCAAATCTGGAGAAAGAAATGGAAATCTAAGCAGAGGAGGTATTTATAGCCCAGACAGACATAGCCAGGACAATACACAGCATACTTAAAAGAAAGAAAGACAGTGAACGCTGATTCCTCAGGTAGAGAATCTAGAAGTGCACACATCTCTCAGTTGATGCTCTAGGGCCAGGAGAGCATGCATTTTGAGCCTTGAGAGTGGAGACTGCCAGCCTAGATTACCACTCTAGCAGATGGACCTTTAAACTCAATGGAGAAATAAAGTCCTTTAGCCAGGATTACAGTGAGAAACTGGAAGGAGACAAAGGGATGGGAGGAGGAGGAGGAGGAGGAGGAGGAGGAGGAGGAGGAGGAGGAGGAGGAGGAGGAGGAAGAGGAGGAGGAGGAGGAAGAGGAGGAGGAGGAGGAAGGAGAAATTGAAAGTAGTTGTGGGCAGAGGAGGTAATTAAGCTTGTTAAAGAGATTAGTGTTTTTATTGAAGGATAGTACTTAACCCTGTAACAATAGGAAGCATGCCTGGGGCATTTCCAGAATTATCAGGACCCGCCTCTCCAATTCTGATTTCAGAATGTAAAGTTACAAACTCATCTGAAAGACTTTCTTTCAAGACAAAAGAACCCCTAGGGCAGTCTGCTTGTTCTAGCTTGACAAGAGAATTGTTTGTACTGGTTTTAGCTCCCCAGGCACTAAGTTGGCTACTTTTGGTCCAAGATGGCCTATCACTATTTGAATTGGTAGCAAACCTTGCATCATCCTTAGGATATTCAATACAGAATGTAATAATTACAGGATCATGAGTATTACACCCAAGCATTTATGAGAGGCCTTGAAGGCCAGGCCATGTGTAGAGTATCCACCTTCTCTGAGAGGGTTTTGAAGACGTAAGGGTCAAATGAAAGCTGAAAGAGAGACCCCATCATTTTGGAGATATTCAAACCATGGAATATCTGCTAAGGAAAGCTTCAGGTACTGAGGAAAGTCAGTCCACAAGAAAAGCCTTCTGAACCCACAGATCCAACTAACCTGAGCTCCTAGAGGCTCTCAAACTGAACCAACAACCAGGGAGCCTGCATGGGACTGACGTAGGCCCTCTGCATATATGTTACAGTTGTGTAACTTGGTCTTCTTGTGGGACTCCTATCAATGGGAGCAGGGGCTCTGACTCTGTTACCTGTTTTTAGGACCCTTTCCCCCTACAGGGTTGCCTCGTCCAGCCTTGGTAGAAGAGGAGATGCCTACTCTCACTGCAACTTGATATAACATGACTGACTTATATCTATGGGAGGCCTGCCCTTTTCTGAAAAGAAACAAAGGAGGAGAGGATAGGGTAGAAGGAATGGATTGAGAAGAGAGGAGGGGAGGGGAGGGAATTGTTGCTTGGGATGTAAAAATCAAAAATAAATAAGAAAAAAGAAAGGGGGGAAAGCAGAAAATAAAAAATTGAAAGGAAGAAAGGCCTTCTGAGTTGCAAGTTTCCAGACCCCAGGCACAGCACTGTGGAGCTCATATCATGATACCACGTGCAGCAGATGCAAGACTTGGAGCTATAAGGTTTGTTTGCCTTTCTGAGTTTCAGTTTTGCTTTGGTCTTACTCTTTCTTTCTTGTCTCCCTGCCTAACTTTTGAAATGGGGCTGTCTAGCTTATGCCATTGTATACTGAGAGTATGCCATTTTCTTTTGGATTTTTACAGCCACTCACAGCGAAGTTTACCTTGATTCTCAGAAACAACTTTGAAGCTCAGACTTTTAAGGAGCGTGGAAACATTTCTATGACATTCAGCTGAGCTGAATCCATTTGGCATTAAGAGATGTCTGTGGGAATTTGAGCCCCAGCATGTAATGCTACGGTTTCTATATGCAGTCTCCTATGGGCTCCTGAGTTCAAGATTTGGTGCCCAAATGTTATCACTATTTAGGGAGGCTGTGTAAACTTGGGCTGACTGTCCCTCTTTGAGGAAGTAGATGAATGGATGTAGATCATTGGGCTATGTTATCCCTGACTTCTTCCTGTCTTGTTCTGTGCTTCCTGATCAACCTACAGTGTGATGTTCTTCCCAAGTGAATGCTGACTAAACTCTCTGAAACCCTGAGCCAAAATAAATAAATCTGATCACTGTGAAGAAAGCTCTGTGTCAGATCCCAAAGACACCAATGACAATGGCTAACTGTGGCATTCATTAGCATACCAAAGCACAAGTTTGGCCTCTAGACTCAAACAGTCCTTGTGGCTTCTCCCAGTTCTTCTCCTCTCACCCCTTATCCTAAACCTCTGTAGCCCAAGGGCTTCACTTACCTCCCCTAGCTTCTCATTTTTTCATAAGTCTGCCATTTCAGCCATGCATTCTCTTGGTTTTCTTGCTATAGGCTCCTCTCTTGGCTTATGTGTGTCCTCTTTGTCCTCTTGGCTCTCTCTGTCTCTTCTCTTCTCTTCTCTTCTCTTCTCTTCTCTTCTCTTCTCTTCTCTTCTCTCCTCTCCTCTTCTCTCCTCTCCTATCCTATCCTCTCCTCTCCTCTCTTTTCCTCTCCTCTCTTCTCCTCTTCTCTCCCACTCACACCTCCTATTTTCTCATGGCCCAGTTCAGTTTAGACTCTTCTAGATGCCTCTGGCTATAGTCTCCGTCATATCTACAATAAAATCCTTGACTTTAACCACACCTTGGAGCAGTCCTGTCCTCATTTTCATTCACTAACTAGTACAGATTTCAAGTTACAAGTTAATCAGAATAGAATTTCTACTAAAAGAAAGTCATATTCCCCAAACAATAAAGAATACCCATTTTCCTTTCTATGTTTGAGTAAATTTTTACCCATGTGAGGGTTTTTTTTTTTTTTTGGTGGTAGTGAGAATTATTTTCCACTATAGAAGCTATTCAATCCAAATGTGTTCTATTACAGCTTTTATTTAGGCATGATATAGGCACTCAAGTTGTACTTATGGATTGAATCTCTCTGACTCAGACTCTGGGTATGTGTTCAGGTGCCATACAGGAGGAGCATAGTAGTAGTGATCACTTCTGGAAGCCCTGTGGGAACAATGGCTTCACTGCAGGAATGGGGAGCAAACTACAAACCACCATCTTTGAGCTCCCCAGAGGCAGCAGTGAAAGCCCCACATACTGTGTGTGCCATAGCACACCTGCTTACCTTTATGCCCCCCTATCTGCCCAGCTCAGTCTTCTAGTTTCCTAAGGATCCCACAGACCACATAGGCCTAGTTTTCTGCCCAAATCTACTTGAATCAGCTGGGTACATTGATTTGCTTACAGTTATAAGCCCTAACTGACAAAGATCTATGGCGTTCTGTGTTAATAGCTAAGAAACACAGGACCAGTTTTCCCTGGCAGAAAATGTTGGATGATATTCCCACTAAGTTGGGATGTAGTCAATTTTGAAAAAGACATTATGAAATGGAAAACCTTATGAAACAGTGATTTGGATCAATTTGCTATCATGATCATGGTATTTGACACATTTATCTGTATACTTCATGATGAAATTACTCGTGTCCTGAAATTGTGTGCTCTATTGCCCCTGACATTTTTTCTCACTTGTCAGGCTTCAGGTCTGACCCGGTGTGCAAAAGAGTCAACACAGACCAGCGGTCTCCAAACAGGGTTTCTATCAGAACTCCCCTGTGTAACAGCCCTTTTAAAGTGTAGAGTTACATTTTTATCTCCAGATCTGCTAGAATGGAACATTCAGAGGCAAGGCAAAGGAAGCACACAATAACCCCACCCCCATTCTGAAACATGCAAACACACACTCTCCTGTAATTTCAACACATATTTTTTCTCTTCTGTTTTTAATTGAAAATGGGTTTTTCATACAATGTGTTCTGATTGCAGCTTCTCCTCCCTCAACTCCTCCCCGATCCTTCTGCACCCATCCAAATCCACAGCCTTTCTTTTCTTTTTTCATTAGACTAAAAACAAGCATCTAAAAAATTAATGAAGTAAATACAAGCAAATCAGAATAGGACAAAACACATAAAGAAGCAGAACAAAAAGGCCAAAGGAAACGTGCAAGAAACACACACAAACACTGAGACACAAAACATTTGCACACACAGAAAACTCATAAAAACAAAATCAGAAACCATAATACATAAGTAAAGACCTGCAAGAGTAAAGAAAAAAAGCCCAGAGAAAGCACTGTGAAACAAAAAAAAAAAAAAAAAAAACGCCCCAAAACCCCACTGAGTTTGTTTTGTGTTGGCCATTCTACTGCTGGGCATGGGATCTGTCCTTAAGTATGGTGTGTATACCCAGAAAGATTCTGTTTGGGAAAACTAATTTATCGTTGGCAAGCAGTTATTAATTGGAGACAGCTCCTGTGTTAGCAATGGATCCCATTGCCCACTTTCTTTTTCAGTGCAGGGACTGTGCAAGTCCTGCGCATGCTGGCACAGTCTGTGTGAGTTCAGACCTGGCTCAACCCTGTTGGTGTCAAGTCTTGTTTCTTTGTTGCTATTCATGACCATTTTTAAATGGGGTTGTTTGTTTACTTGATGTCTAGGTTTTTTAAAATTCTTCATATATTTTAAATATTAGTCCTCTTTTGAAGGTGTAATTGGTAAAAGTCTCCTATTCTGTAGATTTCCACTATGTCCTAAAGATGGTGTTCTTTGTCATAAAGAAGCTTTTCAGTTTAATGAGGTCACATTCATTAATTGTTATTCTGAGTGTCTATATTATCAGTATCCAGAAAGTTGCCTTCTGTGCCGATGAGTTCAAGATCATTTTCCTTTTCCTGCTCTATCATATTCAGTGTGTCTGGTTTTATTTTGAGGTTCTTGGTCCATTTGGAGTTGAGTTTTCCGCACAGTGATGAGTAGGGATCTATTTGCGTTCTTCTGCATGCAGGCATCCAGCTTGATCAGCACCATTTGTTGAACTGTCTATTTTCCAGGGAGTATTTCTGGCTATGTTATCAAATATCAGGTTTCATATGTATGTAGTCTTCAATTTGATTCCATTGATCAATGTGATATTTTATTTGTATAAATAAAGTTTACCTGAAGATCAGAGGACAAAGCTAAGCTGCTAGAGGCCGGGCAGTGGTGGCACACACCTATAATCTCAAGACTCAGGAGACAGAAGCAGATGGATCTTTGTGAAATCCTTGGGCTACACAAGATTGATCCATAAACAGATCCACGTGGTGGTGGTTCACATCTTTAATCTTAGTGTTTGGGAGTTACACTCCTTTAATCCCAGCACTAGGGAGCTAGAGACAGGAGTGATGTTGCTAGGCAGAGAGCAGAATATAAAGGGGAAGAGACAGGAACTCATTGGAGTGTGGAGTCTGAGATTTGGTGGAGACACAGTGCAGTCTAGGCAGTCTGAGGTTGTCCCCTGTGGTCTGAACGTTGGTAGAAGTCTCTCTACTGGCTTACTGCTCTGCTTCTCTAATCTATATCTGTCTCTGTTTTTTTTTTTTATTATTTGTGCTACATCAATGTTTCTTTTTGTGTCAATATCATGCTGTTTTTATCACTATAGTTCCATAGTACAATTTGAGATCAGAGATGGTAATACCTCCAGCAGTTTCTTCTAGCATTCAGGGGTGTTTTTAGCTCTCCTGGGTTGTTTTTGTTTCTATATGAAACTGTAAGTTGTCCTTTTAAGATCAATGAAGTGATATGGGATTTCTCTACGTATACTGTGAATATGTGTTGCTCTGATTGGTTTATAAATAAAGCTGCTTTAGCCTATGGCAAGGCAGGATAGAGTCAGGTGAGAAATCCAAGCAGAGATACAGGTGAAGAAGGGCAGAGTCTGTAAGATGGCAGACAGCTGCTGGGGAAGAAAGACACATAAAAATTAAGGTAACACCATGGTCACATGGCAATAACAATAGGCTAGTTTAAGATATAAGAGCTACCTAGTAATAAGCCTGAGTCATTTGCCAAATACTTATTGGTAATATCAAACCTCTCAGTGGTTATTCAAGAACTGGTAGGTGGGAAAGAAACCTCCATTTATAATGAAGTATTGTATTGGGATTTTTGATGGGGATTGCTTTGAAATAATAGATTAATTTTGGTAAGATAGCCATTTTTACTTTATTAATCTTAGTGGTCTATGAAAATGGAAGATATTTCCATCTTCTCATATCTTCTCCATTTCTTTTTTCAATGCCTTAAAGTTTTTGTTATGTAAGTGTTTCATTTGATTGGTTAGAGTAACTCCAAGCATTTTCATTTCTGAGGGTATTATAAAATATTTTTCCCAGATTTCTTTTTCAGACTATTTTTCATTTGTTTATAGAAAGGTTGCTGATTTTTGTGTGTCAATTTTATATTCTGCTACTTTGATGAAAGTGTTTATCCGTGGTAGGAGTTTCCCAGTAAAGTTTTTAGAGTCTCTTATTTATAGTTACATCATCAGCAAATAAACTTATTTTTTACTTCTTCTGTTCCAGTTTGTACCAAATTAATATCCTTCAGTTGTTTTATGCTCTAAGACATAAAGTACTATATTGAATAGATATGGAGAGAGTAGATAACCTTGTCTTATTTCTGATTTTAGTGGAAATACTTTGAGTTTCTCTCCCTTTAGGTTGATGTTGGTTATAGGCTTGCTGTAAATCACCATTATTATGTAGAGATATGTCCCTTGTATCCTTAATCTTTCCAGGACTTTTGTCATGAAGAGGTGCTGAATTTTGTCAAAGATTTTTTCTGCATCTAAGAAGATGATCATATGGTTCATATGGTTTTTATCATTCAGTCTGTTTATATAGTAAGTTATGTTTACTGATTTACACAAGGAATAAATAATCTCAGACCAGTAAATCAAAAGAGGTGCGCAAAAGTCCATACCATAACAACAAAATAAAAAAAACTAATAAACACTGCTCATTGATAACTCTCAATATCAATGATCTCAATTTCCTAACAAAAACATACTAACAGATTGGCTTAGAAAACAAGATCTATCTTCTGCTGTATCCAAGAAACAGAACTTAATATCAAGTACAAATATTACCTCAGGATAGAAAAAGATATTCCAAACAAAATGACCCAAGAAGCAAGTCATTATAGTCATTTTAATTCCTGACAAAATAGATTTCAAACCAAAATTAATTAGAAGAGATAGTAAAAGACACCTATGCTTATCAAAAGAAAAATTCACCAAGAAAATATTGCAATTCCAAACATATATGCAACCACAAGGACATATAAGTGCATAAAAGAAACACTTACCTCACTTAAAATCACATATTGACTCTCATACAATAATAGTGGGTGACTTCAACACCCCACTCTCACCAGTAGACAGGTCATCCATACAAAAACTAAACAGAGAAATGATGTCATATATCAAACAGATATTTACAGAATGCTTCATTCAAACACAAGAGAATATACCTTCTTCTTAGAAAATCATAGAACTTTCTCCAAAACTGACCACATACTTGAATATAAAGCAAATCTCAACAGATTCCAGAAAAGTAACACCTGCATCCTATGTGACCTCCATGGATTAAAACTGGATATCATCAACAGCAGAAACAACAGAACTTTTATGAACTCTTAGAAACTGAAGAACTCACCACAGAATAAGAAATGGGTCAAGACAAAAATTAAGAATGAAATTAAAAACTTTTAGAATTGAATGAAAATGAAAACACAACATACCCAAACCTGTGGGACTCAACAAAGGCAGGACAATGAAAGGGTTCACAGAAAGGACAGCTGGGTCTTCTGAGAGGCTCTGTGGATTCCCCAGGAAGTGGAGTTGGAGAGGGAGGATTGGTATCTGCAGATGTCTGCTACATGGCTGAAGATATAACTGGAGAATTTGCACTGGAGAACAGGAAGGTGAATGGAGATTACCTACATATGGCTGGAGTGGCCAGTGGGTTAACAGGCAAAAAGTGCCTCTCGTATTGGTGGCTGATGCAAAGGGATGGGGTGAAGGAGGAAGGCTGAGTCTTGAAGTTCCCAGAGAATTGAGACAGAGAGGGAAGGCAGGCCCCTAAAAGTTATTTGCTATAGGGATGTAAGTGTGAATACAGATTTACGATTAGAAATCATTGCTTTATTTTTATTATTTCTCCCTGGAATTTTCATATATTTTATAGGAATTCTATCCTTGTATTCTCTTAATTTATATAATAATATTTATGAGGATATGACTAAATTAATTTTATCTTTTAGCCCTATCATTTTCTTTATAATTTCCTCAGGAAATGTTCTAAATTAGTGTATTAACTTGGGCAGACTATCTACAAGTAACCGAATATCTATATCTTAGTCACTGTCTGATGGCTGTGAAGAGATACCATGACCAAGTCAGTTTATGAAAGGAAGCTTTTAATTTGGAGACTTGCTTAGAGTTTCAGACTGTGAGTGTATGTCCATCATGGTGGTAAGCAAGGCAGGAAGGCATGGTGCTGGAGTATAAGACAAAGTCCTACAACTTATCTAAAAGCAAGATAGAGACAGGGAGAAACTGGGCCTGGCATGGGCATTTGAAACCTCAAAGCCATCCCCAGTTATACACTTCTTCCAGAAAGGCCACACCTTCTAATTCTCCTACACAGTCTGGAAAACAAACATCCAAATGTATGAGCCTATGATGGCCATTCTCACTGAAACAACCACAATCTGTGACTTTGTCCTGAAGATTTCAACTTTAGAAGATTGCTTTCCAGTATTGAAGGCTATCTCAGGAACTAAAATACTGTCATTTCTTAAGTCAAAGTAATAAAAGTCCTAGAATCTTATCATCACTGAAGATGAAAATGAAAGTATTCTTAGACTGATCAATTTTACACAGTGTTTACAGAGGACAAGGAGCTATAAAAAAGCCATTTTAGGGGGAAGGGAAGAAAGGAGGTCTTTGGAGAGGGGCGCTGAGGAAGAGTGGCGATTCCGGGAGTAAGAAGGCTGAAGCAGGGATGTGGGTGGGAATAGGAGAGCAGAGAAGGCAGAAGGAAGAGAGCAAAGCAACGGATATAACTTGTGAGTATACATATAAGTATTTGGAAAGTAGTTTGACAGCATTTATCCATTTATCAAAACAATCATAATAAATTTCCTAGGGCATATGACATCTACAGCCAAAGACTCTTGACCTGGTCTAGAAGAATTCCTGTGGAAAACCTTTATTTGTATAAGTCTATTTAAACAATTATCAATTCTAGCAGATGTATCCCTTAATCTACATGGAGAAATAAAGACTGGATTGAAAGTTTCCCTTCTGCCAGCTAGCTTTCACAGTGCTGGAAGAGGCTATGTGGTTTGAGAGGAAATGGGGGAAACATCATTAATGGTCCTCCCTAGCTGTGGATCCTATGGACTGCAGTAATAATCTACCTAGCAAGATACTCCCAATGGTGCGATAATGGCATGATTAGTACAGTTAGAACTAACAATTTTCTGGTTGGTTTTTTGAGACCCACTTCACAGGAGGCAACTTATGCCTGATACTGTAAACTTCCTCAAGAGGCCATGGCTGAGGAATCAGAGGCCCTAGAGCCAACCTACTTTTATTGTTTTATGAAATGGACACATCATCAAATTGCCTTACACACAGATCAGTGTTGCTCTTCGCCTTCATCAGAGAAGCAACTTCTTGTAGTGAGTGGTGGTTAATACAGAGACTTGTGAATGGTCAAAGTACTAAGAATAAATGGCTTTGAGTGCTCATCCCCAAGAGAAACATCTCTACAGCTCAAGCAAATGGTGGGAAGGGTAGGATGGAAATAATGGAAGAGTCAGGGGTTGGAGAGAAGTGTTGCTATATGGTATCTTCTGAAGATGGCATGGCCATTGCCTGCAAGAACTATTGAAGCTGTGGCTACAGAGCAAGATCTGGGTAGTACTGTGTCTCTTAACATTTCATCATGCCGGTGGGAGATGGTCCTGAAGCTCCACTCCTCTTGGAAGAAGTCTGGGCATTCCATAGTTGCTGAAGTATGGGATATCATTTTCTTCCATAGAACACACACCAATCAGTTCTCATGCCCTAGTCAATAACCACACACTTATGAGGCAAACACAATTAAACACAGTGGATGACAAAAATGAAAG
Organism: Alexandromys fortis; assembly: GCF_014885135.2. Taxonomy (NCBI): domain Eukaryota; kingdom Metazoa; phylum Chordata; class Mammalia; order Rodentia; family Cricetidae; genus Alexandromys; species Alexandromys fortis. The sequence continues at coordinate 633,672 of NW_026067977.1, read as the reverse complement.
GAGACCAGAGTAGAAAGGTATCTTGGAGGAAGAAGAGGTTTACTGGGAGAAGGAGGAGGATAAGTGAGATAATGTATTAGAAATGACCAGAATTCATAGTGGACAAGGAATGAAGTTGTCCAGAAATAAAATAATTAATCATATAAAAGAATTTTGTCATCCGTACTATATGAGGTCAGGAGAGCTATCATGACTCTCAGGGTCCAAGTGTCACCTAAACAGATTAAGAGCTCAGTGACTTCTATTTCTTAAATGAAGAAGCAAAACTGAATCTATGATGCTTTGTCCCTGAAATATAGCCATGGAATTCCTTTTTATATTACATTTCAAGACTGTGATAAGTATGAAGTGGTTTCTCTCACCCAAGGCAAAGTCTGCCCTAACAGTAACCTTCATGAAGCTTAATAAATTCTATGTGCTTCATAAGACAAACAGACCCCTTCTTCTTGCCTTACATGTACATTTTAGCCATGCTTCAGGTAAAACAAGTCAGATGAGCGAGCCAGTAAGCAGCACCCTTCCATGACCTCTGCTCCTAACTTTAGATTCTTGCCCCATTTGAGTTTCTGCCCTGAATTTCTTCAGTGATAACTCTTTCCTCTCCCAGAATTCTCCTGTTCTTCTTGCCCTGCCTATACTTCCTGCCTGGCTACTGGCCAATCAGTATTTTATTAAAATACAATTGACAGGGTACAGACCATTGTCCCATAGCACTCCCCCCCCCCAATTAAAAAAAAAAAACAAGAACTCTGAATCGAATCTCCTTTGGTTAACTTTTCTCCTGACTATTATTCATAACAATTTGTAACAAACATTCTAAAGAAAGACAAACATTCATAATCCATTTTTTGGGAATGTGAGTGTAGTTTTCCAAGCTACTTCCTGTTGATTGGGGGTGCTAATAATCTTATGGGGAACCTAAAGAAAATTTAAGATTATGGTCAAGTCCTAACTGGAAGATTCTATGAGGCTTGCTCATTTCAGCCAGCAGTCTTGAAACTTTTCTGGATGCAGAACTCAGCGAAAACTTCAACAGACATCCTCTGAAATATTGGATCATCTGGACCATCTGATCCTATTAGAGATTCTTCAGGGGGGAGTCTTCCTTGATCAAATCTGATTTTTCTTAATTCAGAATGAATCCATAATTTCTCATTTCCTGCAAAAACAAAAGCAAAACCTCTTTTCCAAAGTAACATATCTTTTGACTTAAATTTAACATAAAAGCATTTTCAAAATATATATGTTGGATTAATTCAGCAGCATTTAAAATCAAATGTCTTTTAGTAGTTGTTGCTTCTTCCTCAGCCAACAAACAATTTAAAGACAACACAATGACCTACAGTATCCAGACTCTCTGTGTATTTATCATCTTACATTCCTTTATTTTAAACTCTATTTCTTTTATTTTTATTTTTTATTTTTTTATTTATTTTTTTATTTTTTACAGAGTTTATCTGTGTATCTTTGGCTGGCCTGGAACTCACTCTGGAGACCAGGTTGTCCTTGAACTCACAGAGATCTGCCTGCCTCTGTCTCCCAAGTGCTGGGATTAAAGGTCTGTACCACTACACCCAACTACTATCTTTCCTTTTATTTTAAGGGCTTTATCCTTTTTAAACACACTGTAAACTATTTAGAGGTTTTTTCTTCCGACACTATCTTTACTGTAGCTCTCTTTTTCTGACCGCATGAGTCTTTAATTTGCTAAGTGATATGACCAGGATTAACACCGTGACTTTGACGGCTGGATCCAGCCCATTCCTTAGCTTTCTGAGAGTCTAGCCCCAAAGCAGAGGTACCGGAGCCATGTTTATTACCACAACTCTATGGCATTTCAAGGTCCTTAACACCATCAAGAAGCATGCTGTTGGCAATTCATAAACACCATTTCAGTGTTTGATGGCAGAGCCTCTTAAAAGAGCTGCAAAGTTTCACAGCTAAATAAAGTTGAGTCAGGAAGCATTTCTTAAATGAGATGCGCTTGCCTCTAGTAAGGAAAATAAACCCGAAAAATTGCTGCTACCAAGAAGCCATGCTTAACACTGTTATTTTGTGTCTAGAATTACTTCCTAGGCTCTCTCAGGTTTTCTGTGGATGTAGTTTCCCCATGTTGGTCACCATTTGTTGCCAGGGGTTTCTGTCCCATCCAGTCCCACAGCCGTTTAGTCCCAAATAAACACACAAAGCTCTACATTAATCATAAACTGGTTGGCCTAGTAGCTCAGGCTTCTTATTAATTAATTTTTACACCTTCCATTAACCCATTATTCTTGTCGGTGTTAGCCATGTGGCTTGGTACCTTGGTACACATCTTGCTTTCTCTGTGTCTGGCTTCCTTTGTGTCTGGATGTCAACTGCAGACTGACTCTTTTCTCTCCCAGAATTCACCTGTTCGTATTGCCCTGCCTCTACTTCCTGTCTGGACACCCTGCCTATACTTCCTGGCTGGCTACTGGCCAATCAGCGTTTTATTAAAATACAATGGACAGGGTACAGACCATTGTCCTAAGCAGAGGTGTACAAGGGTAGCCATACCTCAGGAGTCACAGCAGACACGCATATACACATTTGGACTTATGATTTCAAATTCATTGCCCTGTGAGCTATTTTATTCTCTGCACTAATTAAATAATCATGTGTAATTAAAGTCCTGCACAGAGAACTGTGGAGCTCTGAGTAAAGCAGGCTAAAACCAGTACAACCTTCAGTGATATTGCACAATGACTTTGGACTTGTAGCCATCGAATATCCATTCACTGAAACTGCAGTTAATTTGTGGTCACTACAAATTTTTCATCAACTTATTATTCATCAATTTTTCTTTCATGAGTTATATAGCCTTTTATTTCTTTCATTGAACTTAACTATTTCACTACCAAGTAGCTCTTTCTGTCTGCTATGCAATCTATTTGAAAACTTTTCTACTTCAGATACCTTTAAACATGCCCAGCAGCCTCAGATAACCCTGAAATATTGCCTAGAATCTCATTCATTTGCTCACTCAGCATTTAAAATAACCTAAATTATTTGGTGACGCAAAGATCAACCCAACACGGTTGCCTCTGGCTCTAGAGCATCTAGGTGGGTGAGGTTAAATAAGGTGTTAAAAAGAAAGCAATTCAAAAATTTAGAAGACAACAACAGCAACAAAAACCACAACTACCTGCAGTATCCTACAATTAATGTACTCAAGAGTGTGGGATAACTTGGTAACCCTGAAGTAAGAAATCTAGGCAGAAGTACTGGGAGCAAAAAATAAACTTACAAAAAGGGTATATTAAAAGAGGATACTTGAAGAATAAGGATTCAACCAGATACATGAACAATTGGGAAAACAAGTTACTGAGAGGAAACAATGAACAGCCTGGCAGGTTAAAAAAAAAAAAAAGGGGCATGAGGAAGTAGCCATTGATCGGGCTGGAAGGTCAGGCATATATGCAAGGGTTGGGTAGGGTGTCTCTTTTCTTGTGCCAAGCTAGATGCTGGTCTTTAGCCTGAAATGTAGGAAAAGAGACTAGAAGATTTTAGGTAGGGGGCTATCATGAAAATAAAGAAGAGACACAGGTGAAGGAAGGGTTGCAGCAAGGTGACGGTCTAGGGAGAAAGAGGGACTGATTGTTCAGGTTCAAGAGAAAGTAGGGCAAGAAAATTCCAGAAGTTGGGGTTTGGGGAAGCAGCACAAATCCCCCTTTATAACCTCAGGATAAGTTAGAAAGCAAGAGTGGTATTTATTTTTTTCTATATTTAGTCTGAATATAACTCCAGCAGAAAAAAAGTAATATGGACTTACCATCACCAACAGTGTCTCACTGCATGTCCCCCCTTCTCCCCACTCACAAGGTGCCACCAAAAAAGAAATCCCTATTAGTTTGGTCATTTTGGCTTCTCAGGTTTAGGATCATTTTTTGTTTGTTTCTTTGTTTGCTTGTTAGTTTTTAAATCTCCCAAATTCAAGTCACTTCATGACTTCATTCAAACAGAGTAAAAGCTTGAATATTACAGTTTAAGAGCAAAATCAAATAATTTAAGGAATAGTGTTCTACAAAGCAGAAAGAAATAGCCTGACACCTTGCTAAGAAATTCCAACTATATTCTGCGTATTATAGACTATGTAAGTCCCTGACAGGTTTAACAAAAAAATAAAGTGCATTGATTTAAAGTTGTATTTATTTTTAATTTATGTTTATGAGTGTTTTGTTTGCATGTATGTCTGTGCATCACATGTGTGTGCCTGGTACTCCAGTAAGTCAGAAGAAGGGATTGGATGCCCTGGAACTGGAGCTCCAGATGGTTATGAGCTTTCATATGGATGGGTTTTAAAAGCCAAACCCAGGTCCTCTTTGAGAGCAATGTGTACTCTTAACCCCTTAGCCATCTTTCCAGTCTGAGAAACTTGGTTTAAATAGCATGTCAGGGGCTAGACAGACAGTCCAGCAGTTAAGAGCTCCTTTGGAGGACTTAACAGTTACCAACACCCATGCCAGACAGTTCACAACAATGGCCTGTAGCATGTCAGCTCTAGGGTGAATAGATGCCCTCCTCTGGCTTCCATGGGCATGGGCATACACACATGTACGCACATTCTCTCTCTCTCTCTCTCTCTCTCTCTCTCTCTCTCTCTCTCTCACACACACACACACACACACACACACACTCACAAATACACAAGCCAAGTTTTTAAAAAAAATAGCAAAATTAAATAGCGTTTGAGTAGGCCAATTCAGTTAAATGTTAAGAGAGGAAAGGGGGTGTAATTAGAATAACCAGATCTACCATGGTAGTGGTGTCACACACCTTTAATTCCAGCACTCAGGAGGCAGATGCAGTTGGATCTCTGAGTTCAAGACCAAGCCTGGTCTATAGGGCAAGTTCTAGTACAACGAGAATCACACAGAAAAACCTTGTCTTGGAAAAAAAATACCTTATTTGATCTGGATCAAATTTATTTATTTATTTAATGTTAATTATGATGTGGGATTCTGTATGTTGTGAATAGCTTTTATTGCCATCGACTACTAAAGAAACTGCTGTGACCTGTGGCAGGGCAAAAAATAGCCAGGCAAGAAATTTGAACATGAATATAGAGAGAGAATAGGTGGAGTCAAAGAAATTCCATGTAGTTGCCAAAGAAGAAAGATGCCACTAGAAACTCTCTAGTAAGCCACAGCCTCGTGGTGCTACACATTTTGATAGAAATGTGTTAAGATATAAGAGCTAGGTAGGAATACACCTAAGATGTTGACCAGTGTTGTAAGGAATATAGTTTCTGTGTGATTATTCGGGTTTGGGCAGCTGGGAAATGAGCCAACCGTCTCCATTTACATTATTATATTATAAATAATTAGGAAGTAACATTGATTAAATAATATCTTTTAATTTTTTAAATATATATGTTTGTGTCCTTTCCCTGCTCAATTAGCAGAGCTGGGTTTGTTTCTCAGATACCTTGTATCACTGGGACCTAACTACTCCGCTCTTTCACTGTGAACTCTCAGACGAAGAGGGAACTTAGGACATTTAGTGGATATTGACCCTAAAGATGAGGCTGCAAAGTTCTGCTTAGTGGTCACGGAGTTCACATGGGGCGACCCTCACAGTAGCCACACAATATTAGTTGCTAGGTAAACACAGGTAACGGACTCCCACTCCAGTAATTTATAGCGATGGTGGTATTTACAATTTTTCTTTCACCACATGGGACACACTAAGTGTCCTGGCAGGACAGAGAAGAAGTATCAGATTCAAACAAAAAATAATTAGCCAGGAGCAGCTGAGAATCCTCTGCAAGGGCTTGCTGTGGGACAACTAAGAGCCGGGGACTCATAATTTTAATTGCTATAATTTCTTAGGAGATGTAGAAAGGTTTTATCCATAAGTTGGCATTCAGAAGTGAAGAATTTGCCATCCCGTAATTTGTGCTACCAACCCTTTCTTTAAGCTTGACTAACACCATTGATGGCATTGGGAAACATACACAAAATCTCCAAAAATGTCTTCACAATCCTTTACTTAGTAAAGGCTTATTTGTTTGTGTGGCTTCATTTTCAATCTTCTCTACATAAAAGATGGTCAAGAGATTTGGCCAGTCTAATCTTTATCGTGAAGTTCTTGCTTTGCATTTTCTCTGGGTTTGCACAAACACTAACTCATAATTTAATTCTAAGTAGGGTGTGGTTTTGCCATGATGCATAAGCTAGCCCGCTCCTTAACAGAACCAGGAACTATTCCTGGCTATTATTGAGAAACAGGAAGCAAATGGAGTAAGGGCAACAGATGAGGCATTTCAGTGTTCTGAAAATGTCAAAACAATTTCATGTTTCTAGCAAGTATAGTGACTCGGCATCCATTAGCTTCAGGGTGTGCCTTCTGTTGTAGGGGCACCTTTCCGTTTCTGTCCTGTCCCCCCTCTCCTTTAGGATCTAGACCCTTTGTGGTTGCTGTGCCTCTCGCCTGAAGTTTCCACTCTTATATGCAACGATAGCTGTTTCTAATTCTTAAACATCTCAAGCGTTGTCTTCCAGCAGCTACCTCCTTAAAAAGGATACTGCGTCCTTTCTTCCTCGGGTAGCCTGCTCTGAACCCTTCCAGCATCCCATGGTTCCTCTGCACTGCAATAAACAAAATAAATCATTTCATAAATAATTGTATATTTCTTCTCCTCATGAAAGTGAGAACACCATGGGGAATGAGGCTTGGATTTTCCTCTCAGCTGTGCCTTCGGGCAGAGAAATCAGCACTTTTCTATCCTTCCTGAGAATGTCCCCAAAGCCCAATCTAAAAGACCACCATTCCCACCAAGGCAGAGCTTTCAGATCCTGAAGGGGCCATGCCCCAGCTGTTCTTGTTTCTTTAGTTCTTTCCTTTATAGCCCCCCCTCCTCCCTGAGTCAGTCCTGAGGTGCATTTCAAGCCAGCCTCTGGCCTCTTGCCTCCCATATAGCTTGCTTGCGCTCATGCTGTGGTTTTGCCTGTTAGAAAAAAGTCCCAGAAACCTGAGCTTTTGTAGGATGTGTCAGTGCAGGTAGGAACATGTCCCAGCTTCCCGAACCTGGAGGCCACCTCCTCCCTCCTCCCCCACCATGTGACCCTTATGGACAACCACAGACTGCCACTGTTAAGGCTGTGTGTGAGGCGTTTTCAACTCCGTTCATACTCCCCACATCTGCTACACAGGCCTTTGCCTCATGATCCATGAGTTAAGAAGGGGTCTAACTTAAAGCCACTGGCTCAACTAATGAGAATGTGGACATTTGTATTTGAAAGATGTGGAATAAAGAGATAAAAGGTATAGCATATAAATTTAGGAACACATATGTCCGAAAAGATCTTTAAAGAATACAAGTGGAGATTGACTTCCAAATATAAGTTACAGTGCATCTGACTCTTAAGAAAATTATTATTAACGTCCTAATTATTGTATATGGCACTATGTAGAGAGACATATTTGATGTAGGACACCCTTCTATATGCTGTAAATGTGTTTTTACCTTTGGTTAATAAAGAAGCTGATTGGTCAATAGCCAGGCAGAATAGAGCCAGGCAGGAATACAAGCAAAGACACAGGGAAAAAGAAGGCAGAGTTTGGGAGATGGCAGCAGCCACTGGAGAAAACTATGTGAGGTAACAAGCTGTAAGCCTTGGTAAAATATAGAATAATAGAAATGGTATAAGTTGTAAGAGCTAGCCAATTATAAGCCTGAGCTAATAGGTCAGACAGTTTGTAATTAATAATATGCCTCAGAGTGGTTATCTGGGAACTAGCAGGTAGGAGAGAAACCTCCAGTAACAAATATTGTTGGATGCTATGGAAACAGAACAAAATAGGATAAATAATCACACACACACACACACACACACACACACACACACACATAAGAACTGTTCATGGAAGTTCAACTCTGAGAAAGAAAACAAAAGGATTTTCTAAGGTTTGCTATAACTTTGCACATTTGTTTTGTATATTATAATTATAATGACTTGCAGGGCTGCCAATATGGGATTTATCTACAAAAAGAGTAATCTTTTCATCAGCTAATATCTCTCAAGGGTACTAAATTTTCTTTCTACATAATAATTCATTTCTCCTAGTTTGAAGGGTTATAACCAGAATAACTGTTCTAGTTTTGATCACTTGCTTCAGTAAATACCATGATCAAAACACCTTGGGGAGGAAAAGGATTTATTTCATTTTCCACTTGCAAGCCACAATCTATCACTGAGGGAAATCAGGGCAAGAACTCTAAAGATAGTAACCAAGGAAGAATGCTACTTGCTGGCCCATTCTCTCTCTGGCTTTCTTGGCTTGCTTTTTTAATTCAGTCCAGGTCCACCTGACAAGGAGTAATGCTGCCCACAGTGGGCTTGGCCTTTACAGGTCAAGCATCAATCAAGACAATTCCCCACAGACATGCCTGTAGGCCTATCTAATGGAGAGAGAGTTCTTCACTTGAGAATTCCTCTTCCCCAGTGATTCTATATGTGTCAAACTGACAATAGAGCTAACCAGTATAACATGCAATCTGGAAACATGTGTTACGAATAAGTGAAATTCACTGGGTTGTTTTGCAACTGTCCTTACTGGGCATCCATCCAGTGAGCGTGAATGACTAAATGCCACACCCATGCCCATCCTTCACAAAGGTGGTAGAGCTATAAATTGTCAGAATAAGGGGTGTGCCTGATTCACTACAAGAAAGTAGCATGGGAGAAATATTTTAGGTCAAAAGGTAAAATACAATGAAGGGCTATATGTGAATTATAAAAGGTAATGTCTTTTTAACTGGGACACAACAAGCATTGTAGATGGAAGCTTCTGTCCATCAGTCATTCAGTCCCAAATAAGCACAAAGAGCCTTACATTAATTATACACTGTTTGATCTATTAGCTCAGGCTTATTATTAACTAGCTCTTACTACTTAAATTAACCCATATTCTTGACTATGTTTAGCCATGTGATTTGGTACCATTCTTCAGTGAATCATCCTCATCTTGCTTCCTCTGCGTCTAGCTGATGACTGCTACTCTACCTTTCCTCTTCCCAGAATTCTCCTAGTTTGGTTGTCCCACCTATACTTCCTGCCTGGTTACTGGGCAATCAGCATTTTATTAAAACAATATGAGTAATAAATTTTACAGTGAACAAGAAAATTATCCCACAGCATCCAAGCTATGACTTATTACATTGACCAATACAACACTGTAGTTACAGGCATCCCTATTAGGGAAGAACTTTTAAAACTCAAAATCCTTATGAAAAGGTCCAATACCACAGAAATGGCCAGACATTGGGCAATAGATGTTTTATTGTTTATATGGTATTAGAAAAGTGAAAAATGGCCCCTTATGGAAAAGAGCTGCGAAGTATGCTCACTGTAGCCATTGATTCATGATGATACTTCATTTGTGTGTCTTCAAGAAAAAAAATATATCAATAGTTTATGACACAAGAAAAAAAGCTTTGTAAATATGACATCATTCTATGAGTGTCCTGAAAATGGAAGAAACTGTGCAGCTTACTACCTGGAACGTCTGTGATCTCTTTTCTCATCATGCCAATCATTGCAGTCACTTTTCACAAAATAACTTTTAAAACAGACACACACACACACACACACACACACACACACACACACAAATACATTATAAGGCTAGAGACATGGTTCAGCTGAACAAGCATGAGTTCTGAGTTGGAATTCCCTGGGTCCATGTAAAGGCAGAGAGAGCAGCACATATCTATAATCCCATTGCTCCTCCAGCAAGTGGTCTGTGGACACAAGATAATCCCTATAAGCTCATGATACGTACCCACCCCTCTCTCTCTCAAAAATTTTTGAACCATATGGAAAGCACATCTGAAATGAGTTTTTATTGTTTTTTATACCTGTGGGAATTTACCTACATGTGTGTCTGTGCCCTTAAAGGCCAGAAGAGTTGTGAGCTGACATGTGGGTGCTGGAAGTTGAACCTGGCTCCTCTGTAAAAGTTCTCAGTATTCTTAATTACTGAGCTATCTCTCCAGCTACCCGAAGTTAAATATTTTTAAAAGTAAAAATTATTTTTTCATTATTCTCACAAACATTACTTTCAGACCATAGTTCCCTCCCTTCTACTCCTCCCAGTTCCCTCTCCAAATTCCCCTCTCCCCCAGATCCATTCCTCTTCCATTTCCCTTCCAGATCAGCCATCCCAGGGATATAAACTGAACATGGCATAGCAACTCACAATAAGACTAGGCACAAATGCTCACGGGACTATAGATTTTTCTAATCTTAAAAGCACATATTTTGCTTACGAACATAAAAATCAGTACATTCAAGTAATTTAAATAATAAGCATTCAATTCATTAAACAGAACTTGGAACTTTCCATTAAACTCCCATTTATGGTATTGATGGAAATACCAAAGCAGATCAAAACTATTCGTTAATGGAGAATGAAGAACTCTTTCATAGACTTGGCTTCTTTAGACCAACAACTGTTGCATCACAATAGAGCTAAATGGAATATGGCAGAGTCCCATTTTGTAATGTACCTGCCCACCAAATGTGAAACCATGGATCAAGGTGACCTATGTCAACACTCAGATCACTGCACAAACCCTGTCTGTGGAGCCTGTGTAAACAAATACACAAACAAAATTGAATTCGCCCTTAGGAAGAAATGAGCCTGTCTGTATTTCAGTCTCCCGAGGGAACCCTAATACTGTAGATGCAGAAATAACACAGTTCCAAATTCTATGTTTTAATAATCAGTTTGGCATACAGATGGGTAGACTATCTAAAGTTGACATTAGCTTTGAAAGAAAACAATGAATAAACACCTAACTATATACATGATAATCCTCCCTCCGAAAATTCCTCTTCTTTTATTGGCTTTAAGTTTATACAAACTTCTCCCTAGCCAATACACTTCTTGTCATAATTACAGTCTTACCAACTTCAGAGTGTAAAAGTATATCCACAATACCTTAATGAGGGAGTGATATAAAAAAAAACCTGGATGCCACCATAGAAACAATGATATAGTATCAAGTCTTAGCCTGAAATATTCTTCTGAAAAATCAAGACTATGATTAAGAATTGAAGAAGCCCTGGGGCTGAGGAAAAAACCCATGCTTACAAGGAAGCAAACAAATTCCCCCTACCCACATCAGTCCTAAGACTCTCCAACACTAAGCTAAGATCCAAGAAGGTCTTCTTATCCAGGACTTCTCCCACGGGGCAAAAGTAAGGACCCCACTTGGCCTTTAGTGTGCTCCTTAAGCAGCTGAACACTAAGGGTGTGCAAATTAATGTTCTTTCATTTATTTTTAAATTTATGCTGAAATCTTCATCATTAAAATGGCGGCATTAGGCAGTAGAGTCTTGGGGCTGGGAGGTTATGGTGGCAGAGCCCTGTGAATAGGGGTAGTGTCATAAGAGAGATTGAGACCTCTCTGCTTCTAGCAATAGAAGTTGGGTGTATAGAGGTAGTTAGAGCAAATGGGTTCTCACCAGATACTGAATATTTCAACAGATTGGGGATTTCCTAGCCTCCAAAATCATGAGAAATAAGTTTTTGTTCTTATCAACTACTCTTTATATTGAATTTTCTTAGTACAGCAGAAACAGGCTAAGACAATGACTATTAAGTTTTTCATTTTGGCTCTGCAACAAATACCTATAGTTAGCAGTATGATACTCTTTAAAGAATGAAAGGGGGACATACCTCACAGCCACACAAAAGAGCATGAAGGAAAACTTTAAGATGTTAATGTATTGACTGTTTTGATTGAGATAATGCTACCATCACACACCTCCGTATCCAAATTCCTGACTCATCTGCATGGAAACATTCGGTATAGGTAGTGTAGTGTCAATTATCCCTAGTATGGCTTTAAGAAGTCTAGAAATAAATCAGAAAGAACTGAAAAGGAAGAGAATAAGTACTCCCAAATGGTGACTGTAACAGAGAGCAAGGGAGGCAGAAAGGCAGACAGAGCTGTGTTACTGGTGTAGACTCGAAGTCGTTATACATCCTGGAAGTATTTGGATTCTTTTGCTTGTTTTGTGAAGTTTTTATTTCTCAGGTTACATCTGATTGACAGTGCTGCACAGGCTTGATGTGGGAATAACACAAAGAAGGATTCCTAAGGAAGAAATAGTTCTCCAAAAGAGGATCCTAAATTTTAATCCTGTTAGAGTCCACAAAAAAAAAAAATGTGTATCTCACGGTGGAGTTCATAACTAATGTATGTATTTGTTACACACTGGGGCCAACTTAAGCCCACACCAACAATAAAGTTGCACCCCTATGTAGCCTTCCAGATAGAACTTATTAGGTCAAACAAAGGTGTAGATCTAGATATGGAGATTTTAAGTCATAGTTCTGTGTGTGTATCCCACAAATAGTGTGCAACGTGTGAACATCAGTGGTTGTGTGTTTTAGCAGAATGTTTGATAAATGCTATTAATGAGAATTAATGTGCATGTTTGCTCTGATTGAAGCAATTCTGAACCCAGTAAAGGATCCAACAATCAAAGCTGTGTCTGAGACATCAAGAGACTTTAACTATATGACTGCACTCACATCCATCAAGCTTTACCTCTTCTTCCTGCTCAATGATGATGCTACAGATCATTTGTACTCCCCAAGTCAGACAGTAAGGTTTTAGCTTTCTTTTAAGGATTAGGATGAACCTGAAAGCTCAACAGTATTAATGACAGTGAGGTGGCTCAAAAATCTAATAATCAAATTGATAAGTAGATCTTAAAAAAAATTAAAATCGCTCTTGAAATTCTATCAAAGACATGTAGCTCCAGAAATTTGGACAACTGATTTTAGAAGGAAAGTGTAATACACTGATTACCCTGAGTCTCTTTTTCTAATCTAAAGGGCCACAGAATGGGTAGGACATAAAAAAAGTTGTTACTGGCACAAAGTACCTAGACAGAATACTAAACACCACAGATACTGCCCTTACTCAATAGTCAAAACCCTTATTGGGATCAAGGTATTAATACCTACTGATGCTTGTTAGTCTAGGAAGCTGATGCTCCGATGAAGCCAATAGTTCAAATTTGATTCTATAACAACAGAAGACCATAAAATTTCATTGTGTTAGGAAGACTTCCGGTCTGTCTTGTTGCCTCTCATTTCAGTATTTTAATTTGAAATTGGAATCTATTATTAGGTATTGCTCTATTTGGTGTTGATCATAAAATTTCAATATTACCATCTTCATTACTTTTTTATTGTTGGGAAGAGACTCCATGCCTGAGGCAACTTACAGAAGAAAGAATTTAATCTGGGGTTCTCAGGGCTCCAGGGGATTAGAGTTCATGGCTATCATGACAGCGAATACGGAAACGGGCAGGTAGGCATGACTCTGGCAGCGTAACTAAGAGTTTACATCTGCTACACAAGCAGGAGGCAGGAAGAGGGCTAACTGGGAATGGCAAGGTCTTGTGTAAATGCAGCCCCCATGACACACCTTCTCCAACATGGCCATACCTCCCAATTCTTCCTAAACAGTTCTACCAACTGGGGAACAAACATTCAAATATATGAGCCCACGAGGCCATTCTCATTCAAACCACTGCAATTACATTTCATATAGAGTCAGTCTTGAGTGATAATTGCTAGAATTTTCTAGTTGTAATGGAAGTGACCTTTATCCCACTCTCTAACACGCATGTAAACTTCGGTGGTTCTTAGTGCCTTTCAGGAATAGCACCCACAGGCCCTTGATTCCTAAGTGAAACCAAGTCTTTGGTATAGTGGAAAAAAGAATATGTATAATTCAATTTATAAAAACAATTAGTATTTTAGCACTTTGCAGTTCAGATTTGGTACTCTTCCAACATTACTCATTTGGAAAAACAAAGTTTATACCACACTTAAGCCTTGGTGCTAAAATACAAATTCATACTAACACTAGAAATACAGAAGATCTTTCTGTGATTGACAAGTGTATATGCATGGTTAGATCCTTGGGGAGAAAATGGTAGGAGGTGTCAGGTCTATTTTCCAAAGAATCTAGCACTTATAGCTAGAATTTAAAAAGATACGTAATATATATCAGAAGCTATAGGAGAGGGTGATGTGGTTACTTTCAACTTAAAAACACTGGTAGAAGTTATATTTCCAGAAGCATGGTGCATAAGATGTGGCAGAGAAATACCAAGTGCACAGCCCTCAAAAAGGCATAGGAAATCTTACTCTTATATTTGTAAGTGAGACTCCATTATAAGACATTCAGTGGGGCTGGAGAAATGGTTCTGCTCTTGTAGAGGACCCATGCCAAGAGGCTCATAGTCACCCATAACTGTATCTCTAGGGGATCTAATACCTCTACACACACACATAATTAAAAGTAGCAAAAATAACTCTTAAAAACTCTGTCGTGATAAAGTCAGTCTGTCTTTATTTTTAAAAATATTCAAGGGCTCAAGTCAGAGAAAGTTAAAAATTAAAAGTGTTCTTTATGTTCTGGGTTACTCATCAATCTCATAGTAATTTGGATTGCAACAGCCATATAAGGACAGGAAATAAGATCTTGGACAAAATCTGAGAAAAGGGAACCCAGGGAATTATGTGAAGAAAAGACAACCAGATCAAAGGAGGGGCTGGCAGCAAAGTCTACCCACTACTTAAAGAAGATGGAAGCTAATATGGTGTGTCCCAGCCAGTGCTGCTCACAGGAGCTGATTGCTTCCGTTCAGATTCAGATCCGAGCCAAGGCCCACAGGAAACAGGTATGTTGCAGAAAATGCAGACGTACAATGACAGTCATCGCAAAAAACGAGATAAATCTAAAGAAGTGCTAGCTGGAGCATAACAATGCGATCTGGCTGTAAGAGGAACACTTGAAACGCAAGTAAGGGCGAATGAAAACAAGAGAAGATGAAACTCCACCTTGCGGTGCTGAGTAAGATAAAATCGTGGTGAAAGACTGCTACTAGACAAAACGTACTTTAGATCACAGGATCGTCTCAGAGGTAAGGTGCATCAAGATGACAAGAGCAGAGCTCCCCTAAAAACGCCAGAAACTTCCCCAGACCAAATTATAGCACAAGCCCAAGACACCTTTAGGATGGGCAGTCATAGGAAGGGAGACGGCAGGGCCAGACGCGCTTGGTGAGTGGCTGGAGCATGTCTCTATCAGCAGTAACAGAGGAGGCATGAAACTCGATTAGGGACACAGGCTGTTTGAAGAGCGTGATGAGTGATGTGATAAATGCACAGATCTAAAAATACCAGAGTCGGCAGATGAAAGGAGTCAGGAGGGACACTAGAAAATATTTAGAAAGGAATGATAATGGAACTGTCCATATGGAAGCCACTGCGAGGGAGCTAAAATGAGAAATGGAGTACTCGGGAGTTACACTGGGGGGGAGGGGGACTAAGATTCATTTTATAAATTGAATTAAGATTTTTAAAAACTAAAATATAATTAAAATAATTATGTCATTTATATATCCAAATATATTATCTATGATAATATTATATCGTAGATAATTATATATTGATATGTTATATATGATATGTTATATCATATATGATTATATATGCTATCCATATATAGTGGATATATAATCGATATTGTATATTTAATTTTATATGATATTATTGAAAATCATTATATCAGAGAAAAATACATATTAGACAAAAATCTCAAAAAGAAATCAGCTAAGAGTCTATGGTAATTTAAGAAATTGTGTCAATGACGCGGTATTAATAAATTGCATTGCTTCTTCAAAAATTTTTGCCGAATTTTTTTTAACCAAACTTCCTAGCTGAGGAGCCTATTTCCTCATGCTGACCTCAGACTTGACTATGTGAGTCTTCTTGCTCAAAAAATGTAAACAGGAGTAACAAGGACAGCTTTCTCAGAGCAGCGACTTTCTTTCACCTTGTCTTTCTTTGCTTTTCCTCTTTCGCTGCTGATTTCCCTCACCCAAGTGTGCCTATAAATATGGATCTGATCTTCTTCCCATGTGTCTATTAGAAGGATCCTTTCAATCAAGTTGTCTCCCATCTCAACTTTCCTTTCCCAAGATTATTCTAGTTTCCCTGCCTTGCTGCTACTGTTGCCATGCCTACTGAGATCATCATCATATAAATATTTCCATGATGAAAAAGAACTGCCTATCAGAGAAAGCCACTTACTCTCAGGCAAATGCTCAGGTATTTCTCTCCACTGACGTTCCCAGCTCAAATCCACCCTCACCATGGATCCGTCTCCTCTTACAACAGTTAATTCCCCAGCAATTCACAATATAGCTTTCTTCTCGGCAGTTGGGCAGCTGCATGCCACACCCTGCCATTAATTTTTATGAGTCGTAGATGTTAGTTTTCCATTTGTTCTTCCACGTGGCTTTCCAACTCCGACTGGTTTTCTCATGTTGGTTGGTTTATTTTCCCACTTTGTAGAAACAGGTCAAAAATCATGCAAGGGGAAAAATCATAGAAGGTTATAATTTCAGTTTTAGTCACACGCAAATGAAAAGTTAAAGGCTCCAAAGGCACACACTCCACTTGCACTGGAGATTTACTTCTCAAATCAAAGCCAGAATTCAGATCCTGAGGGTTTCTGCTCATCTCTAACGAAGGACGTTTTCCGGGATGAAGCTGAAACGGAGCCAGAAAGCATCTTAGGGTCTTGAGCAGAAACTTAGGGTGGCATGCATCGCCTGGCGCCGAGCATCTGCTGTTGCTGTGGAAGGGAGAGAAGGCTGCTGCCAGGGCTGTAGTAAGCCACAGTCTCTGGCTGTCTGGAGACCAGGAGGAACACACTCAGAACAGTCTGTACCCATCCTTTATGGTGCTTACCACAACCAACTGGTTAACTAACACCCGTCCAAATTTGAGTTTCAACTACAAGCAACTCTTTGCTCTGAATTCTGATTAGACCTGAAAAATGCACTTTTAAGTAGCTGTATTAGTAGACGGTCTTGGCCTTGAAATGGGAAAATAAAATGCACACATCCTAAAAGCCAAAGGTTCTACCTATTTTGAAAGAAAGCTAAATTTTGGAATGGCCTCTGCTTCCAGGAAGCTAGGTTGTGTGTCTCTTTCCATTCCTTCTGCAATGATTTCCACCACAACCTTTTAAATTGAACTCAGCCTTTCCGTCGCCATGAACCAGCAGGTACACTTCTGGTAGCTCTACTCAGACTGCCAAGGCAAGCATCAATCCATAATGGAGATCATCTCACTGAGTAAGACATGAATTGATAAGGGGCAGCTGTAGAGGTGGCAAAGCATATGTGAGTACTAAACCTCCTTGACCACTAAACTCTGTGAACTGAACTTCTCAGATAAGAAGCATGTGTTTGTTAAAGAAATTACATGCCTGGTTGATTAGACCATCATCATTATAGAGGGTTGAAATATTGCAGATCCAGAGCTGAATTGTCTTGGGCTATCTTTAGCTCCCTTACTTCATTGCTCAGCCCCTGTGTCTAACCTTACAACCTTGCCAATATCATATAAAACCTTCATAGATGTATTAAGCTAGCATGCCACTAGCTAAGAAGGATATCAACAGCATCTTTGCTGCAACCCACTCCCCTGCTGTTTCCACTAATCTTTTGAAAATTGTCTTGATTACAACTTCCCTTTCTTTTATAACTGCTTGTTGTTGGTGCTGGAGAAATCACACAGTGGCTAAGAGCACTTGCCACTCTTGCAAAGGACTCAAGTGGTAACTCACAGCCACCTGGACCTCTAGTTCCAAGGCATCTGACACCTTTTTCTGGATTTCACAAGCACCACGCACACACACAGTGCACATATGCATAAACATATACAAATGCAGGCAAACACTAAGCCACATCAAGTGAAAATAAATCGTGAAAACAAAGACTACTTCTGAGGGCTTAGGGAGATGGCTCATTGGATAAGAGTTAAAAGTATGAAGACTTGAATTCAAGTCCCCATCACCTCACATAAAAGGCCAGCATGGCTCCTGTGTCTGTACTCCCAGCATGAGAGCGTAGACCCAGACACATCCCAAGTGCTCACTGATAGTCAGGCTGATGGGTAGGAGGCACATGGTTAGTTTCTCATTCATTAAGAGATCTTATCTCGGGGCAGTAAGGTGGAGAGTGATAGAAGGCATCAGTCGCGCTGTGTTTGGCTTCTGCATGCGTGCAAATGGACACGTGCAGCCACACACTTTCCTGTGTGCACCACATGCATGCGCATATGCATCCTCTATTCAGAATGCTAAGGCAAGCATCAATCCATAACAGAAATCATCTTACTAAGTTAGGCAAGAATTGATACTTTAGTTGCTATTGGAGGCAACCTGAATCTGTGTTCCTGGCCCACAGTTGCTCATATGTTGCTAGAGAATAACTTTCTCTTCTTCTGTATTGAGATGTAATCTGTGTTTTGCATTGACAATTCCATAGTTCAGAGAATAGAGACTTAAAGCCCTTTTCTCTCTTTCATTTGCACTAGCAAGATGCTAGTATGTCTGCTCAGCTACCATCACATTCTTCTTCTTGTGACAGTCACAGTTTTCCCTTCCCCTCTCCCCAATCCTTGCCAAGAGATGGGAACATTAAGCAAACAAAGCCAATGGACTACTTTTACTTTCCCTCTGGAACCTAATATGGAGAATTGTCAAGTCACCTCCAAGGTAGCATCCCAGGAGGACAGCTCATCGGTTCTTTCCCCAAAGATCACTGAAGCCGTCGACTCTCCTAGTCTACTTGCTCAACGTTCCCTTTGTCTCCAGGAGCAGTCATGTGACTTTCCCAGAAGCTTGCCCCACCTCATCCTACACAGCTTCATTTTCTCTTCAGTTAGCCAGCTCCTTTTAGTTCACAAAGGCTGGGAAGGAAAACCTCATTTCTTCCATCTGACCATACTTACGGCCTTCCTTGCAAGGCTGGCTTTATGAGCTGGCAGAGCAGGTATCTAGAGCACCGATGACCTCCTTATTTAGCGCCAAAGTGTTCTTTTAACTAAATATGCTGCCTAGTATGTCTTAATTTAGAATTAAACTTAGGCTTCTTAACGTGAATTTGTCAACTCGTTTCCCCTTGAATGTCTAATTGGTTGCTTGTTCCAATGCCTAACTATTAAAGTCAGGCTTTACTGGATAGATGAATAGGAAAGCAAGTGAGCCAAATGAGATAGTTGGAGGTAACACAGGTGTATCTGGTCCAAAAGAGAGTGTCAACATGTCCCTGTGGTCTAGCTCTCACTGAGATGTTTCTGATGCTTCCAGACCTACTGATGGGAGCCTCTGTCTCCAACCCAATGCTCCTTCTCAAATCTGCCTTTCCTTCAGAAGTCTGTGATATATTTTGAAGACAGATGCCATCATCACTCAGTCTGCTTGGTCAATGGGTTTTCACCTCAGCCACAAGATAAACTCCAAATTCCTTAACATAACCTGGGATGGCCTTCATTGACCTACTTTTCAGCCTGTTTCTTGCCACTACTCTGTGTTCACCTTACACTCCAACTATCCTTAAGTGCTACACTACGTTTTCCCCTCCTGCCCCCCACCACCCGCTTGTCCTGCCTCTATGCCTTTGTGTGGGTTTTCCTTCTGTATAGAATAATCTTTCCTTCCATCTCTCTGCACTCACAGTGTCCCCAGTGTATGCTTAGCATCCCTTGTTTTATGCATTAGTGTATAATTCAGCTAAAGAAAATACAACATACTTTGTCCGTGTATAGCTCTAGACATTGTATCTTCAAGACTAGGACGGTGATAGTTCTGTAATGACTCCTAAGACTCAGAATACAGTGAACTCTCAGGAAATGAAACCCATTGCTCACAATTGAGGTTAATTTCTTTCTTTTATTAAAAGAGAGACAAGTCATCATTCCTAAGTAAATAATTATTCTCGTCATCCATCACGCCAAGAGTTCTTAGCTATGACTCTTCTGCATCTATCATCTATCCTAATTTTAAGGACCCTGCATGCTCAGTGCGCTGAATGCTCTAACACAAGAATTCTGAATGCTCATAGCCCATACATAGTGATTCTCCTCTTCGCCGTTTCCACACAAGTTCACCACCAATCCGTTACGTCAATGCGCTCATCCTTGGGGCCTTCCGATTTAAGCTTGGGCTTATTAAAAATAGTAAGCCATGCTGGCATCCACTTGTTAAGGGAACCATGAAATTCCAGGGTCAGTGATAAGGGCTTTAAATGGCAACATGTACCTCAAAGCTGGAAACATCCGCTGCAATAAAGTTATCACCTCAGCCTGGGAGGAAGGGGCAAGGCCTTAACTGGAGCTGGTAAGGATTACCCCAGGGGGAGGCAGCAGCAGCTGGCCCACATTCTACCTCAAGCATTCCGAATTTAGGATTAGCATGCCGGGGACCTTCTTGAAGACCACTAGCCCCTTTTTCACTTCTTTCAACAGCTGAGACTTTCAACTGAGAAACAGGACTCATGCATGTTTTAGACATCTTCCTGCAAGGTGGTGTAGGGGTGCAGTGGGAATAAGCTTTCTGTTGCTGGGATGTGGGACAAAATGAGCGACATCTTCCTTGCAAAGGTTGGGGTTGGGAATGAGATTTCTGCTGCTAGGATGTGGGGAAAAAATGAGCACTTTTATACATCACTAGAAAAACTGTGCTATTACAGTCTTGTTGGACAACTACTGGTGACCTCTTTTAAAATTAGAAAGGCACATGCTGTGGAACACACTGAGGAATCTATCCTACAGAGACAAAGACGTGTATGTAAGGACATGCCATAGCCGATACTCAGCACATAGCTGCACCGTGTCCCAGCCAGCGCCTGTTCTGATTGCTCTGTACCTGGGCCATACTGAATGGTAAATAATTTAATGACATCTCTAGATGTATAAATAAAATTTTACCTGACATGTTATTATTATAAATAGTCTGGTCCTTATGGACCTATGTGTACCTTGCATCCTTCCGTCTGCCTGATCCAGAGCCTATCAAGTGGCTGTGTTCTGCAGGTTTTGTGGTTAGGCAGTTTGCATATAAATATGCACTTTTCTTAAAGATGTACTTATTTTTATTCTGTGTGTATGTGTGAATGTCTGTCTGCATGTGTGTGCATCACGTGAGTGTCTGGTGCCCACTGATGCCAGAAGAAGGTATCAAACCCCCTGGAACTGGAGTTATAGACAATTGTGGGTCTCAAGATGGGTCCTAGGAACCTAATTCTAGTCCAATGCAAGAGCAACAAGTGCTCTTAATTGATAAGTCATCCCCCTAACCCATCTTTGTTTTTGCATATAAGACTTTCAGAACTGCTATAGTTACAAATGGTTCTTTTTTTAAAAAAATAAAGTATTCCTCTACAGATAAGTAAAGACATTATTTTGAAAATGAAATACAACTCAATAGTAAATAAAACTAATAAGTAACAAAAATATGTTGGTCGATATAAAAATATTTGTTATTGGTACTCTATTTTCTAATATGACTCCTTTTCCGTATTCATAAACAAAATAGCCAAGTTTGAAATAAAGCTTAAGTCAAGCACTGAACACTTAATGTCCTAAAGAACACATTTATAGTGATTTTAATGTACATAACCTGATTTGAATCACGAAATTGAAAAATAAAAATCTGCCTCCTTCAAATTACAAATTATTCCTGGGCTTTCTATTCAGCTGCATTTTTTTAAAAAACAAACTATTCCTATGCATTTGCATTTCCAGTAACCTCTGCTCTTATTCACTATATTATATAAGTTGTGTTTGTATGTTATTAATTTTTACCCAAATATGATATACAAATTTATTCATTAAAATCAAGAGTCTGAGACTAGAATTTATGGATCAGGCTTAGTCATGTCCAGTCACTGACATGTGGCCTGTGCCCGTGGTTCACTGTGGTGAAGATACACAGCCATGACAGAGAAACCATGTGCTACAAAGGCCAAAGGCTCCATTCTCTGGATTCTAAAGAAAGTTTTGCAATTTTAAGAGTGTGTGTGTGTGTGTGTGTGTGTGTGTGTGTGTGTGTGTAAGCATTAGAATGAGTGGGCAGCTTGCAGGAGTCAGCTCTCTCCTTCCATGTGGGCCCCAGAGATCAAACTCAGGCAGTTAGGCTTGGTAGCAAGTGCCTTTACCCATAGATCCATCTCATCTCAAGAGCCCCAGCAAAGGCTTGTGACAAATGATTTCACAAATTTATACCCTTCAGTAAATGTTATGACTAATTTAAGTGCCTTCCAGTCAAATGTAGTTTGAGGTACTGTACTCTTTGTAACAACGGTGTTGTTTAAATAGAATATTTTTTCTGTATTTATTTCTGATTGTTACCATGTATGATCATAAAAACCATTATTTTGTTTGTCATGGGACAATCCAGTTTGAAGTTTTAGTTAATCCAGTTCCTAATGCTTTAGCATATGCCTATTTTTCTGTTGAGTATGAACACAGGCATATGCTTCACCCTTTCTGATTCTCTTTTTTATTTTCCTTATTTCCATTCCTTCCACATCCCCAGCTCTTAACCTTTCTACTTCATAATCATCCTCTTTTCCATCTTGCTCCCACATATGAGAAAAAAAATTATGTGATATCTGCTGTTTATGGGGACAGCCTAGTACTTATTTATTATATAGGAACGCTCATTCAACCCTCACAGTGAGCTCCACCAGCAATCAGGAGCATCAGCAGCCACAGGCTGTAGCAGCTTCCGCTGGGTACCTGTTCATGCTTCTTACTGATCCTCCTTGTTACTGTCTGACTTCAAACCCTCAACTTTCCCCACATTCCTGCATGGCCTCGTGCGTCCCAGCTGCACTGCTAGCATAGTCCGAGGCTGAGGGCTGCATATGTCTTCGTTTGTCTTCTTGGTCTCTTTCTAGAATTCTCTATGCCTACCTCCTTTATTTTTAACTGTTCTAGTATCCTAACAAATATTTTAAGGTTCCTCAAACATGCTAAAGTAGTGTCTCAGATATTTGCAGATACGTGTTTTACATTTTTTCCTTAGTTATAATTATTGCTTGTCGATAAATTACAATTGAACTTTATTTTTTTTTACTAAAGTGGATTATTTCTGTCTTTTAGTAAGATGATCCACCTATTTCCATTCAGTATAACAGCTACTGTATTCATTGGCTTTGCCTCTCCTAACATATTATGTATGATACTTATTTTACTTTGCAATTTCATCTTGAGTAGTTGTTTTAAAAAAAATATATCAGATGCTAGGACCAGTGCTTAACAACAGTTTTAAGCTCCTACTTTAAGCTCCTTCTCTAAGGCTACCCACCCAGAGCAGTGAGCCTCAAGGTCCCCAGTAAGAGAGCCCGGCACCCTCAGCCTGGGCTCCAGGGGCTCCTGTGTTCTCCTGGATCCTGCACTGCCTGCCCCGTCCTTCCTTCTGTCCCTGGATCAC